>NC_137470.1:114816690-115302013 GCF_964235325.1 Thermobia domestica
GGGTGCTTGAAACACATTCATTGTTAGTTATAAACAACTGTCAACAGACAGGAAATTATTAAACAAAAAAGTATTATAAAAACCCTAAATACCATCCGCGTTTCTATTATATAATGTAACGTTCGTGGATACTAAATTTCGATCTTGACCTCACTGGCAAGCAATTTTAAATTCGTTATATCCTTGCAACACTGAGTTAGACCAACGATGGAGAGTACACTTCTCTTGCTTTGCTTTTCAGGCAATTCAATTACATTTGCTCGCTTCTCGCAGGCAAATATGTCTGTTAGTGTGTTGTCTACATTCAGTGTTCATCTGCAAAACGCTTCCTGGCCCCGTTTATGAGGACAAACTATCTGCTCTTTGAAATACAAGCTATTTTCGTAAGTAATATTCACATTTCGAAAGCCAAAATAACAACCCAACGCGACCCACGAAAAGAGAGAGCAAACTCTCGTCGTTTTTGCCTTGTTTTGTGTGCGAATGTTATGATGTACTTCTACTCATTCACGCAAATACACACACACACACACATAGTCTACATACTAGAAACATATTCGTTTTATACAGGGTGAATCAATCTGCGCGATTTTAACTTATTATACTTAACTTTATACTTAACTCTATACTTTACTATTATAAAGTTTGTAGTTGAACGTCCTACTTTAATGCACCAATGCTAAGGAAGACAGTGATGATGATAATACATGAATTGGCGGAATGAAGAAAGTGAAAGGTAATGGAAGAACTCCGAGAAAACCCATGCACACGGTATTTGTTAGCCGCAGAGCCCACTTGGCACGGCTTGAACCCTACGCACCAGAGGTGAGCACCTCTGACATCAAACAGTTATTTAAATTTTAAGTGTGCCGGTGCGGGCCATTACTTCTATTAGATCAGTTGTTACATTCTAATGTATCAACTAATTATCATAAAATTTTAAACTAAATAATGTGAGCGGGGATGAGAACTGATGAGTCACATTGAACTTATATGATAAGAGGTTATATTTAAGCATACATAAAATTCAGGTAATGTAAATTGATAAAATAAATACTAGTTTTGGTAGAAGGTAAAAGTGGGTGAAAATGGGAGATTGACTAAAGGGGCTATTTTCCCTTCTCAGTAGTTTCGTGGAAATGGTGTGTGAGTATCGTGCGTGATGTCTCAAGTTCAATTCTAAAAAAAAAAAAAAAAAAAAAAAAAAAGAAAGAAAAAAATCAAGCTAACTACTATTTGAATTGAAATGAAATGAAATATTTCAGTTTAACGTCCCACGTTATGCCCTTTACGCTAAGGGAGACGATGATTAAAGCTGGTGAGTGATAATGGAAAATTGGTAGAATGACAAAGTGAGAGGAAACTGAAGTACCCCCGAGAGAACCCATCGACACGATGTTAGCCAAAGCAAATTTACTTGGGCGGGGATCGAAACAGGGATACTACGTACCAAAGGTAAGCGCTCTACCACTGATCCAATGTGCCTCTGACTACTATTCATTCCACCTAAGCTCATTGAAGATCGAAATAAATTTCATTACTACTACGATATTGCTTGGGGTTTGATAAACGTAAATATCATTTTTTTTTACCTCCATCAATTCCAGCACACAGAGATTTAGAATGCGTCTAAACATGTATAAAGAATTATTAAAACTTTCATAACAAGTAAAAATGAAAATGAAATCTTTGAGTTTTACGTCCCACGGTTATGCCGGTTAGGCTAAAGGAGACGGTGATGATGAGTAATGAATGAAATGGTAGAATGAAGAAAGTGGGAGGAAACGGGAAAACCTCGAGAAAACCCAAGCACACGGTTTTTGTCCACCACAAAGTTCACTTGGCGGGGGCCGGGATCGAACCCGAGACTCCAAGCACCAGAGGTGAATTCTCTACCACTCAGCCACCGCGGCCCTTCCATAATAAGTAGTATACAGTACTTTTAAACATTTGATTACATTAATCTGTAGTTGAAAAATAGATAACCCATTTTCTAGTTTAGTGTAAAAAAAAAAATAAAAAGAAACGAAATATTTCAGTTTAAAATCTCATGATTATGCCGTTTCAGCTAAGGAAGACGATGATTAGGGCAAGTAAATGAGAGTGAAAGAATTGGTGGCATGAGCAAGTGGCAAAAAACGACCATATACCGAAAAAATCCACGGACGCCATGTTGTCCAACACGAATTAACTTGACCGGGATCCGAATCTAGGACTTTAGCCAGCAGAGGTAAGCGCTCTAGTAAATAATTAGAGAGCAAACCACTAATGAAAAAATGTCTGCTCTTGGCTGAATTTCTAATTTCACTATTTATACTAGTTTAAGAATATGGAATCCAATGAAACTGTTTTTAATCGTATCATTCCATGGGTACTTCAAAAATTTCAACTTTGAGCTTATTTTCCACGTAACTCAATGAAGACATAGAGTGCTTCGGGTAGAGATGCCTATAGGGGAGAGATGCAAGGTTTTCTGTAACTTTGTCGTAACAACATATGGCACGAGCTTGCGCAGGCTGTTAGCGGAGATCAAGAAGAAGGGAGAGACGTCATCAGTCACGTCAAGGAGTATGTTATGCATTTGTTTCATGGTAAAATGTATAAATTATCAATAAATTTAGGCATGTTTTTGTTTGTGAATAAGTCGTATTTTCTCCATGAGTTTGGAATACAATTAATAATGACTCGAAACACGTAGTTGCTATATAGAGAGGGTTGCATTGTTAAAGTGCACGTGAGTAACAGCATATATTGTGTCAGTTTTGGCGCGCAAATTCATCTGGCACCTTTACCCGATGTTCGGGAAAGTTGCAACATCAATGTCGAGTAAAGATGCATGTGTACATTTTCTCGGGTAAAGATGCAAGTTTAATTCTTGCTCGGGTAGTCACGAAGTTCCTAACCTCGCGATTAATATCAAGAAAGTTGAAAATGAAAATATACAGAACTGTTATTTTCCCGATAATATTTTAAAGTTCGGAAAGGGCGAACGTTTGATATAGCGGCTATGAGTTCCATAAGCCTTAGAGTTAGTTATTGGTAAAACCCTTCGTATACAATGCACATATACTTCTATACATATTCCATAACACATCGTATGATCATTGTGTATTTATATTTTTCCAGTTTGTCTTGGTCATGAATATTTAAAATTGCTCTTTGCCTGTATATAGAAACTACAAAATGCAGGATTCAATGCAGAAACTACAAAATCCAACTGGACGATAGATACGAACACGATAGATACGAACACTAGCACCTTCGGAACGTCACGGTATTAAGCATAAATTTAACAAAGGGAATGGAATGTCTGGATAGGATTGGTTCTAGTCTTTCATGAGATTTCCTACGTTAGTAAGAAGAAAGTTTCAAAATTTGTGTAGCGATCAAGTAGAAGCTATGAATCGTCAGAATGTTGGAAATTACTTTAAACTTCTTCCAAAATCTGTGAGAAACATGATTTACTCAACAGAGCAGGTAGTATTTCCAATTGTGATGTAATAGGACTATAATTAAACTTTTGTTCAGAAACTGAAGTAGCAGCAAAAGGTTCTAAACAAGTTAGAGTGCTTTCGTCAGCAGACAAATGTGAAAATATTTCCCTAATTGCTTGATCCATTGCAGAAGGCAATTTTCTGCCAATGTCATGTATTTTGAGAAGGAAAAATAAGAGGTCCGAGTGAGAAGATGCTCTTTCTAATAGTTCTAGAGTAGTTATCAATCCAAAACATGCCTATGCAAATTCTGAAATCTTTATGAATTGGTTGCAAAAAAACACTTTCTGCCACGCAAACCCCCAGGAAAAATCTTACTCTTTCTGGACAGTCTCTCTTCTCATTGCACTAATCCTGATATGCTGGACTTTGCAACTGAAAATGATATTATCATGCTTTGCCTCCTCTGTTACTGTACTTATTATTTCCAGCCATTAGATAAGAGCTTCTTTTGTCCATTGAAGCATTGTTTCTATAGAGCTGTGTCACAATGCCAGCGAACACATCCACGTATAAAACTATCCAGGTCACAATTTCCTACCTTGCATCGTTAAGCCTGGGATAAAGCTGCAATACACAGAAACGATACTTCAGGTTTTCAAACATGTGGGATCGTGCCCTACTATACTAATATCATCCCTGATGAAGCTTTTGCTATTTCAGACCTTAGTGTTGCTTCTACTAACGAACGAAATTCTGCTTCTCCCTCTTCATCAGATGACAGCACTCTTTCAGAACACCTTCCTCGAGATTCTGCAAGTCTTAGCTGCACAAATGATTTCTACCAATCTTCTATTCCTGGATCTTCCGTTAATGTTGTACCTTCATCCTCCCTCCCTCAGAAAACACCTTTTGAAGATATATCTCCAATTCATCCCGTAGATCGCGAAGAAACTCCGACTGGTAGGAGACGGAAACCAAAAAGAGCAGCACATATTTTGAATGACACTGAACATACACTCTCAAAACGCACTAGGGATAAGCAGCAAGTAAATGTTGAAGTAAAATTTAGCAACAATGTCCTCTTTCACTTCTGGAGGAAGTTCCGGAGGCAAATTGAAGAAACTTCTAAGATATCAGCTGCAAAAGTAAGGCTATGTCTAAATTACAGAAAGGATGTTCCCTCCAATGACTTTGCTGTATATGCGGTAAATGTTATTACGCATCCAAAAGGCCCAAACGTGGCATGGGTGAGATATAGGATCTGTAACATGTGGTTGCACGCAAATTGTACAATATTTCCTGATACATGTGTCGCATGCCAGAACTGAGTTCAAATGTTATAGAGGTAAGTATTGATGTTGTAGGAAATACCATTTTAACCATACCTTGTTCTCATGACTAATAGATTTAATTTTGTTTGAGTTGTACGCGTATTTCCCAGTATTCTATACTAACCATTAGGTAAACATGAAGACTCAATATTGCATTAGAATGTAGTAAATACTTATTCTACGGATACAAACTAATCCTATAAAACATATTAACCTTGAAGTCCCTACATAATACTGCTTTTATTTTAATTCATGAAGTTTTCTTTTGTGTGGGAAGTACAATGTTTTCAAACTAACTATATTTCTATTTCTATGTATTTCTTTATGTTAGATATAACGGTGTTGGTTCACGACAAGCTTGCTGTATGTGTTTGTACTGAAACAAAAGCATTAACGTATTTGTTTGTTAATTGTAACTACAATTTTATTATCGTGGCATCTTTAATCGAAGCACTAGGCATCTCTTCCCGACATATCGGAGTAAGATGGCAAATTTTATTAGTGACTTCTTCAATAAATTGTTAGTACACCATAGAAGTTCAACGTGTGATATTTACAGCAATTTTGCGTTAACCCTGTGGCTATTCATTGCAGTCTTTTATCGCCGCATTATTCAAGAGATACAGTCCTCAAAATGAAAAAGTATGACGTCTTTTCCCGTTCTACTATATACAGGGTTATTCAAAATAATCTTCCTGATTACAAATTTTAATAACTCACGTTTCTAAAGACGTACTTTCAAAAAAGTGATATCAAATGAAAGAGAAACTCAACATGTTTTAGTATCTGTCAAAGCTGATGCATTAGTTACGCAGCTTGCTCGCTATAGCGATAGTAAAACAAGATGGGAGTAAATGAAGCTTTTTGTGTGCTAAAATTTTATAGTAAACAGTCTGTTACTAGTTTCCAAAGAAGTTTTAGAACCAAGTTTGGACAAGAACCGTAGCGGGCACAGTATTCGTGAATGGTACTTCGATTTTAAAGCAAGAGAATACGCCTGCAAGAAAAAAAAACTACATGTTTGGAAACAGTGGAGCGTGTTCGTACCAGTTTCACGAAAAGTTCACAGAAATTCACGGTAAAAAGAAGCAGAGAATTGCAGATACCGCAGCCTACTGTGTGAAAAATTATCTGTAAGAGAGTGAAGTTTTATCCATACCGGTTGACATTGTTGCAAGCCTTCAAACCTAGGGGCAAAGAGAAGAGACTTAAATTATCCACGCTTGTTGTGTATCAAGTTAAAGGAGCTCACAAATTGAACACCTTCGATCTGTAAAATTATAGGTAAATAATGAAAAAAAAGTAGCGTTTTGAGTTTCTCGTTCATTTGACATCACTTTCATGTATGTGCGTGTTAATGAACGTGAGTTATTGAAGTTTGTTATTTGGAAGATCATTTTGAATACTTTGTGTTATCGTTTGTTTGGTGATCGGGGGTTCTAATTCGATGGCAGCATATGGAAATTGAGAAGGAACTCATTATATTCACTCGAGAATTTCATATTAATAGGCAATCTAATCAAAAATAAATCTGCATACAAGGTACGATCAAGACGTACGGTGAATATAGTTGCACAGTGTTATCTATTAATGTATCTATTTCAACTAGTAAGCCTGGTAGCCTAAACCTACGGTACAGTCAGTGTCTAATTTGAACGGGTTGTGGCATGTTAGTTGGCTTCATTAATTTGCCAACATTAAGTTTTGTTCTGTGAAGTATCTGTCTATTGGAAATGAAGTGACTGTGTATTTGATATAAGGAAGCATGAACTTTTGGAAACTTATTGAAGAAAACTTTGACTAGAAGTGTACATTCTCAGACACTTGTTGTAAATGCATATTTGTTAAATAAACTCGACTAGCTTCCTTCTTTCCTTTCCGCATACCTTCGAGCACAGCCTGATACTTCCCGATTAAGTCATCATTCTTGAGTTGGACAAAACTAGGAGGAACAGAACAACAAGGGGTATTCGACACGCGATCAAGAGAGGTGCAGGATCATCGGAGAGAAGCGGATCCCACCATTGGAGGACCACCGACTCCAAGTTCAAAGAATACCATTCTGCTGGTTCATCGCCACAGATACATTTGTTAGTTACGATTAGTAGAATGGGAATGTAAAAGGACATTATCATAAGACGCTTATCGACGCCCCTTGCAGTTCAACAGGATTAAGATCCAGATGTTGACTGTCACCAGCTAATCCAGACTTCTCCAGATATTCATCCCAGATGACCAGGACGACGCCAGCTTCATTGGATACATCAGGCTAGTGCTCATTCCTATTCTTTAATTACAACCTTTCTCTTTCTCTCACCCTTTTCCCCAACTAGTCATTTTCTAAATTAAAAACATTTGAATTTTATTTAAATTCAACCACAATTTTACAGTTAAGTACCGTGTTGTGCATCAGTTCCATCCCCATTTGATTGCATTTATTTATTTCATATTCTGAGCTATAACTGATGACACAGCACCGGCACATGGTGGAGATGTTGTGAGGCTTACGCCTTTGTTACGATCCTAAAATTTTGATAAATTTCGATTCTAAATATTCGGTAGATGCTTTAAGATCCCAAATTTTGAGTAATTTGTACTGTGTAATTTTTGTTTGTCGAGAGAAATTAAGTAGAGTTACTTTTTAACCCACCCGTCCACCCTCGCTACTTTATTCATTTGCTCTGTTAGAGTAATCTTTTGTTTTGTTGTATTTTAATCGAATGATAAGTGGGTGAGAAGAGAAAATTTTGCCAAGTTATTATATTTTGTTTTTCTTTGTGGTGTTGGATATATATACATAGTAGTGTAAGATATTTATTATAAGTGTGATTTTGAAAATAGATATAATGGAGAATACTAGTGTTATGTCTTCTGCTATAGATCGTTTAGTAGAACCCCCCAAATTTTCCGGCAAATTGAACGAGTCAGTTCAATCATTTTTTAGTCATTTTGAGGATTTTTCTGTCCTTCATAACCTACGTGATGTACAGAAACGTCATTTGTTGCCGTATTGTTTAGAAAATGGGGCTCGTGCTTATCTGCTAGCTTTACAATCAACCGCAGAATATGATAATCTCATGTATGTACAGATTAAGAAGAAATTAATAGAGGCTTATGAAGATAATATAGTTTCGCAAGTTTTAGAGCAAGAAATGAGAAATAGAGAACAGTTAGATTCTGAATCTGTTTTAGATTACATTTTTCATAAATGGAAATTAATACTTGAGTACGATCCGAAGATGCCAGTGACCGAACAACTTAACTTGATAATCGATGGGTTATTGCCTTCATTTTATTCTGTAGTTGTAAGAAAATCGTATAAGACTGTAATTGAGTTAGCAAAGTCCTTAGGTCTAGAGGAAAGAGTTAATTTTCTTGTCAGAATGCGTAGTCAGCAATTGAAGTCCTTGGCAATAACAAACGAATACAATATACATCCTGTTAGTAAGAATGCTATACAGCAAAAAGAAAATACTTTAGATGTTAATATTCAGAACGAAAATGAAATTGTAAGTCAGCCTGAAGAAAAAAATACATTGATAGCTCAGTTAGACGGTATCAAAGTCCAGTTACAAGATCTTGTGCAAAGAACAGCGCTCGCGAAAGTTTCTCACGCACACAAAGGAAAATCTGTGTGTATACAATCTTATGAGCATTCGCGTTTGGAGCGAAGAAATCCTATTCATGAATCCTCTCCATCTTTTGCTTATCCGTTGCCTTATGCTTCTGTCAATGTAAATGAGAATGTTAAATCGAATAATAGGAATAAAGTAGACAATAATATGTGTAATAATGTTAGAAATAGTAAGCGATATTATGTTCCTATTCAATATGAAGCTGATTTGCCTCATGTTAAAGCATATATTGATAATAAGCCGCATTTATTTCTATTGGATTCATGCAGCACTGTCAGCTTAATTTCTGGTAATAGTTTAAGCAATAAGCATAAAATACTCAAAGGAACTACTTTTATTCGTGGTATCACTGGAAATTCTCAAGGAAGTGATCAAATCGCTTTAGTGAAATTTAAATTAGGAGGACAGTATTTTACGCATCCTTTTCGAGTGTATAATAATTTTCCATATAATAGCATAATTGGCCAAGATTTTTTAAAAAGTCATCTTGCAATGGTTGATCACAATAAGAATTCTTTTAGTTTTGTTAAATTTGGTATTCCTCCAAGAATTGAATTGCCGCCATACGTTTCTTCTGAAGAAATTTCTAACCATATAGCAAAATTATATAAACCTCAATTTTTAGTGGCTCGCTCTGTTGTTTTGCCTCCAAATTCAAGTGTTCAAGTTACATTGAAAAAAGTAAATGATCTTGCAGGAAATCGCAATTTATTAGTTCCCAATGAGTTAATAGATACGCAGGCAGAAATTTTTGTGCGTAAATCAGTTGTAGACGAAATTCATCCGGTAATATCTGTGATTAATCCTACCAAAAGTAAACTTTACTTAAAAAAAGATGTTGTTTTGGGTTCTGCCGAAAATGTTATCAGTAATACCAACTTTAAGAAACAAAATAGCACTAATAATAAGGTTCATCAGGTTAATGCAGTAGATACGAAATCTTTTCCTGAAGGTTATGATAAATATAGAGTAAATGTTAACCCTGAATTGTTGCCACATCAACAGCAGCAATTATATGATTTAGTAGAGGAATTTTATTCTAGTTTTTCTTGGAATGAATTTGATTATGGTTGTGCTAAAGGATATAAGCATAAAATTGAATTAGTAGACAATATCCCAGTAAATCGACCCCAATTTTCGATACCATTTCATCTACGGGATGAGATCAAAAAACAAGTAGATATTTTATTGAAAAGTAAGATCATTGAACCTAGTATTAGTCCGTATAATTCTCCGGTAATGCTTGTTAAAAAGAAGAATGGACAGTATAGATTTATACAAGACGGGAGATTTTTGAACAAAAAAATGGTTAATGACAGTTTTCCGGTTCCTCCTATCCAGGATATTTTGACTAATTTGGCAGGACGCAAATATCTATGTTCTAGCGACGTTTTTGGAGCTTTCTTTAATATTCCCCTCACTGAAGAATCTAAACCTATTACAGCTTTTTCGATTCCGGGCGTGGGATCGTATCATTTTAATTTTTTGCCTCAGGGTGTCAAGACATCTACTAGTGGTATGAACAGATTAGTGAAACTCACCTTGGAAGGTCTTCCACAAGATAAAATATTTGCCTATGTTGACGATTATTTTTGGTCTAGTGATAGTTTTGATGAAATTTTGCAGTTAACTCGTATGTTGCTTCAAAGAATAAAAGAAATTGGTTTAAAGCTTTCCCCAGAAAAAAACAAAATTGGGATATTTTTCATTAGATGTTTTAGGTCACACTGTTAGTAAAGATGGTTTGTCTATTTCGAAACGAATAATTAACTCAATTTCCAACTATCAACGTCCCAAAACAAAGAAACAAGTCAAAAGTTTTTTAGGATTGGCTTCTTTTGTTCGTTCGTATTTACCTAATTTCAGTCAATTAGCAGAAGCGTTACTTTCTTTGTTGAAAAAAGACGCTCCTTTTCGTTGGAAGGACGCACAGGAGAAAGCATTCAATAATATTAAACAAGCCATCATTTCGGCACCTTGTCTCATGAGGTACAAACCTGATTATCCTCTGTATCTCTATTTTGATGCCAGCAAACTCGCTCTTTCTGGACTAATCAAACAACCTCAAAATTCACCTGACGACACAAATCTAGTTCCTATTAGTTATTGTAGTCGTGCAACGTCTCCTAGCGAGAAAAAATTACACCCTTATCAGCTTGAATTACTAGCATTATTGTACTCATTACGTTCATTTAGGTATTTTCTTTTAGGACGTCATTTTTATTTGAAGACAGATTGTCATAGTTTAATTTATTTGAAGCAAACAAAGAATGTAAGTAAGATTTCTAGATGGTTGAGTGAGATCGAATCGTATAATTTCACTATTTCACATATCAGTGGCTCCAGTAACGTAGAGGCAGACGCCATTTCACGTTTTTCTAACCCCCCTAGAGATTTGGAAGACGAGAAAAAGAATCAAGAAGATCCGAAAATTTTGTTTACTCAGACCACAAATTCATTTTCAATTTTAAATGAGTCAAATCTGGCAACAGAACAGCGTAAAGATCCGTTTTTTAAAGATATTTTTTCTTGGTTGGAACAGAAAGAAAATAGAAATCCTAAAATAGAACGCCAAGCATTATATTTTACTATTAAGGATGGAATTTTGTATAGAAAACAGAAAACTTCTCAAGGTATAAGATTTTTAGTTGCAGTTCCTACTTCTTTGCGTTATAAAGTTTTTAATGCTTGTCATACGTCAGCATTGGGATCATCTCATTCTGGCTATTCTAAAACCTATGATATGTTAGTAAAAACAGTGTATTTTCCCAACATGAAGAAATATATATATCAGAAGTGTAAAGAATGTACGATTTGTCAAGTATCGAAATCAAAAATTGGTTCTCCATATGGCACATTGCTTACTTATCCCTCCGTTCCCCCCTTCTATCGCATCCACATAGATGTAGCTGGGAATTATTCTCCCAATAATATGTTAAATCACAAATATATGATAGTTGTAGTAGACAGTTGTACTAGATACATAATTGCAGATTCCCTTCCTGATGTTACAGCAAGTACTTTGGCTTCATTTCTTTATCATAAAGTAATTTTAAAGTTTGGAATTTTTTATGAAATTGTCTTAGACAAAGGCAGTGCATTCACTAGTGGACTATTTAAAGAATTATGTGCTATGATTGGTGCTAACATGCGTTTTGTAAATGTACATGGGCATTATAGTAATGGTGTTTGTGAAATTAGTATTAGAAACATAGAACAACGATTGAAATCAGCCTTATGTGACAAGGATTTAGGAGAATGGATTGACTTATTACAACCCATAGTTTTTTCGCTTAACGTCACCAAGAATTTATCGTCTCAAATTTCACCATTTGAATGTCTTTTTGGCTTCAAACCTAGGTTACTTCATCAGGCAATTTTAAATACCCCGTGTCAATACGAAGAAAATGCCGTTCGTTTACAGCAATTATTAGAGATTAGAGATAAAGCGCAAGAAAATCTTTACAAACGTCATAAAACGGCGACAAAATTTTTTGACAAGAGACATACGAAACCAGCTTTTAAAGAAGGAGAAAAAGTTTGGATATTAGACACCACAAGAAAGAAAGGTCACGCCAAAGCATTCAGCGGAAAGTTTATTGGTCCAGGCATAATTGAACGTGTAGAAAATCCAAATTCATATTTTGTTAAGTATAAGACCGCCCGAGGATCTTACAAGATAGACAGCATAGCAGTTCAGAGATTGAAGAAGTTTTATGAGAAGGAAAACCCGGAAGAGGAAGACCACCTTGAAGACTCTGACGAAGAGATGCCTATCAACGTCTGCACGGAAGACCATACGATGAAAAAGAAGAAGACGAGACGCGAAGACCATCAAGGACCACCAACTGAAGAGATTTTCAACCCCAGGAAACAATGTTTGGAAGAAGAAGTTTTCATCCCTTCTCTTCATATTAAGGATGTTGTGATTGCCGAAAATCTACCAACGTGGGCAACTATAGGGAAGAATTCTACAGAAGAAAAACCGAAATTTGCCTGTAATACTGCCATCAATCAGAAGATTAGTATTTATAAAGGTAACATAGTGGATATAAAAGCAGATGCCTTAGTAAATCCAACGAATGAAACCTTAACTCCTTTAGGTGGTGCAGACAAAGCCATTCAAGACGCAGCTGGATCTGAATTTTTAGAAGAATGTTTGACCATATCATCATTGAAGCCAGGAGAAGCGAAGATTGCCAATGGTTATCGTCTACCAGCTAATTATGTAATTATGACATGTGGACCACGGAATTCAGACAAGAAGATTTTACGAGAGACGTACAAAAATTGTTTTAAAGTGATGTTGGAGAATGACCTATCTACAATTGTATTACCTAATATTTCAACTGGAGCATTTAAATTTCCGAAGTTAGAAGCTGCCAAAATTGCCTTGGCTACAACAAGAATATTTTTAGAAGAACATCTTGATGACGTAAACCGTGTCGTATTCTGTGTTTATGATAGAGAGAATTGGGACATTTATCAGCGATTACTCCCCATATATTTTCCCATTGATGAAGAATCTGTTAGTCCGTCTGTCCGTACGTAACTTGTATGTGGATTACTTTTCTTGAAGATTAGATTGTGGATAGGAACACCTTGTAGGTGGATGATGAACTTTCTTTTAGCACTGGCCACGCTTAGAAGTTAGTTTATCTTGGTTTTGAATTGTGCATCCAAATCCACCGGTGGAAAACTTCGAAAACTTAGAACACTTTGAAACTTGGAATACTTCGAATTTTGGAACATGTTAGTATCTTCAAGAATTGTACCATTTCGTTTGATTGGACAGCGTATCATTACAGAAGTTTCTTACTTTTATTTTTTTTTCAAATGTGAGTATGTGAAGAATGAAGAAAATCAACGACACGTATATGGATAGATATTTCGATGGATATATTAAGAAGATGTAAGAAGATTGAAATCAAGATCGCAAGAACCATGCTCCATCCTTTAGATGTCTAGTATTCGATGCCCGAAGAGGACAAGATTAAAGAAGAAAGAAGATGAAGATAAGAAGAATTTATATGTTAGTTAGGGTTGTAGGTTATATGTGGTGAATAGTTCTCTCGTGCTGATTTCATATAGTTTGATTACAGCCAGTATATGGGGCTATAACCATATCTTGGAATTCTTTTCCAGTCTACGGACGCTTTAAGCCTAAATAACTTAAAGCTCATTTTTCTCAAACTGAAATCAGTACCCTTCTTGTGCAGTCTAACTTTACTATCTTTGGTTAGCTAGATAGTATTACACCGTTTTTTTTCTTTTCGCGTATTAGTCACGTGTGATATTGATGTTATTTTCTGCATTAGAGGAACATATATATATATATATAGAGGTCTACATTGGATTATGAAATATTTATTTATTTGATTATGATTTTTTATTATATGCATCTAAGTTTTGATAATCTGTGTAAGTGATAATTAAATTTAGTATTATTCCTACCTTTCATTTCCCTTCCCTGAGCACTTAACGGAACTCCAAACTAACACATGTCACTCACAATGATATTATGCAAGCACTAATGTTTATTTTTCTTTTTCTTATTTTCCATTTTCCCAGAGACGCGGTCGTCATATCTTCAGGTCACCTAGTAAACTATATGAACTGTCTTAGGAACGCACACTCAGCATTTTGCAGTTTGTGGTCAAGGATTAATTCAAAACAAACAATATGTTACACAAAGAACTCTCTTACCTTTAACGAACAATTTTTTTTTTTGGACTTTCTTCAATATTTTTATTTTTTCTTTTTCTACTACGGAAAATTAAAATTTTCGTGTATTTTGATTTCGAGGAGGGGGTGTGAAGTATCTGTCTATTGGAAATGAAGTGACTGTGTATTTGATATAAGGAAGCATGAACTTTTGGAAACTTATTGAAGAAAACTTTGACTAGAAGTGTACATTCTCAGACACTTGTTGTAAATGCATATTTGTTAAATAAACTCGACTAGCTTCCTTCTTTCCTTTCCGCATACCTTCGAGCACAGCCTGATACTTCCCGATTAAGTCATCATTCTTGAGTTGGACAAAACTAGGAGGAACAGAACAACAAGGGGTATTCGACACGCGATCAAGAGAGGTGCAGGATCATCGGAGAGAAGCGGATCCCACCATTGGAGGACCACCGACTCCAAGTTCAAAGAATACCATTCTGCTGGTTCATCGCCACAGATACATTTGTTAGTTACGATTAGTAGAATGGGAATGTAAAAGGACATTATCATAAGACGCTTATCGACGCCCCTTGCAGTTCAACAGGATTAAGATCCAGATGTTGACTGTCACCAGCTAATCCAGACTTCTCCAGATATTCATCCCAGATGACCAGGACGACGCCAGCTTCATTGGATACATCAGGCTAGTGCTCATTCCTATTCTTTAATTACAACCTTTAATTCTTTCTCTCACCCTTTTCCCCAACTAGTCATTTTCTAAATTAAAAACATTTGAATTTTATTTAAATTCAACCACAATTTTACAGTTAAGTACCGTGTTGTGCATCAGTTCCATCCCCATTTGATTGCATTTATTTATTTCATATTCTGAGCTATAACTGATGACACAGCACCGGCACAGTTCTAAGTTGCAAAAAAGTGTCATAGAAGCTCACAAAATGTCAAAATGAGTGTATGGCTATGAAGCAGTGGCATTGAAGGTTGTTTACAATTGGCATGAACGATTCAAAAGCGGTAAGCGATCGGTTGGAAACGAGCAACGATCAAGACGTCCTTCGACGTCCAAAACAGATGAAAACATGCAGAAAGTGGTACAAATGATTTGTTCAAACAAGCAAATGAGTATTCGAGAGATTTTCGAAGAAATAAACATCTCGTATGGGACCTTGAAAAGCATTTTAACCGCCAATTTATTGAACAAATGACTTTCTTCTTCACCACGGAAGTGCGTCGTGCCACACTATGCTTTTGATCCGCGAATTTTTGATTATGTATATATTCCTGTCTGTCCACATTCACTGTACTGTCCAGATATAGCACTATGTGACTTGTGTCTCTTCCCAAGCATTAAAACCGTGCTTAAAGGAAAACGTTTTGACACCATTCCTGACATTCAGAGGGCCACGACAGAGTAGCTGAACGCCTTTTCAAAAGAAGCCTTCCAGAAATATTTCCAGTCAAGGATTCAACATTGCAATAAGTGCATTGCTAGCCAAGGACAGTAGTTTGAAGGAGATTAAATGAAATTCCATGTAAGCTTATTACTTTGTTTCTAATAAAATTATTCACCGTATTTTTTGATCACACTTCGTATAAAATGAAAACATAGAGTGGTCCTGAGTTCGATTTCCGGTGGGTACACTCAGTAGAGAAGGTGTAACAGCGTTTACAGGCCAGCCATTTTAAGTGAAGGTTTTCCTGGACTTTCCCCTTTCACACCAAGATTGTATCGTACGTAACGTACAGATCCTGTTTAGTTTCCTTCCTTCCACCTTACCCGGATAGTGTGCTTGCCGAGGGACATCATCTCTCATATGTGACGAGCTTAAAACTATAGATGCCGGTAATGACCAGAAATATGTATAAACAAATAATTACACGCTGTCATGATAACGGCGAATCCTAAAATGGTGAATAATATGGTAGTATGTTGTACGGCCTTTTATTGAACCGGTGTCTTCATGCTGAACCCTTTAATAGAAACCTAGTTTTCAACAGCAATTCCTCTGGTGTTGTTGTTTCCAGTGTCGACATAAATTAATATATATTTTTTTTTGGTTGAATTTAAACTAATTTGTATGCAAGTTTATGTTTTGATAGAAAATAAAATTTAATACACATCCGAAATGAAATTAAATGAAATGCAATTTTTAAGTTTTACATCCCACGGTTATACTGGTAGGCTAAAGGAAACGGTGATCATGAAAAAATGAAACAAAATCTTTTAAGTTTTACGTCCCACGCTTATGCTGGTTAGGCTAAAGGAGACGGTGATGATGAGAAATGAATGAAATTGTGAAATGAAGAAAGTGGGAGGAAACGGGAGAACCCCGAGGAAACCCACGCACACGTTGTTTGTCCACCACAAAGCTTACTTGGCGCGAGCTGGGATCGAATCAAGTACCCCGTGCACTAGAGGTGAACACTCTATCACTGAGCCACCGCGACTCCCACACACCCGACATAATTTCAGCAATTTATTGTTAGCAACGATAAACTAAAATTATGATGTTTTCTTGAAGAAATATTTGTTAAAAAAATTACTAATCAATCATAATTTTTTGTCATACACTGTACAATCCTTTTTTGAGTTATTTACGTATGCACATATTTTCCATTACACATGTAATATACTCGCAAAATAACACCAGTAATCATAGAATGCCAGAAACACCTATTAACTTTGCTTATGATAAAGCCTACAAAAAAGAAATACTATGGTTGGTTCCATTGAAATTTAAGGTCCCTTTGAGCACCGAGACTAAAGGAGACGTGGACGTACAGCTTAAACTGAAATGTGAACCACATGAATTCTCTCCGGGAATCAAACCCGGTTCTCTCACACCGAAGACGCGTACGTTAACCGTGTAAGGAATAATACAGAAGTAAAGACGATGTTTTACCAAAACCAAATGCAAAAACTAAGTTCGTTCTCCTTAAAAATGTAACGGAGGGTAGGTGAATGAGAACGTTCTGTTAGGTGTTCTTTGGTTTCGAAAATACCATAACAGTTTCACTCATGCGAAGGATATCTATACCTCTTCCTCTATGAACATCAAGTTCTAACAGATCACCTTGAATGGCAGAACCATAGGGAAGAGGTATTCGAAGGAGCAACGTCTATAGACGCATTACCCGAGAAGAGAAACATGTTTTTATGAGGATCGTCTATAGACACTCTCACCAATTCACGGTCAGAGGCGGAACGCGTTTAAAGACGCGCTCTCCATTAAAGGAGCTTTTTCTTCTATCTGAAATGGTACATAACTGGAAAACATGAATTCTCACTTCACTAAACAGTAAATATGCAATGTGTTACAACGCATAACATTAATTTTCTTTGGAATTCGAAACAAAGGTAGTAGCTTGACAAGATTGGCTAACCCCTACTTTTAAAATGAAACAATTCTTAAGGATTGAATTGCTATTTCTGAAAATTCATTTTAAAAGAACCATTAAAATTAACTCATTGATAGATAAGTAATAGTCAATACTTTTATTAAAGATGAAAATTAAATAAAGCACTGATTGATGGCAGTAGGGATTGATCGTGGTTAAAGAAATAGCAAAGCCACCTCAGTGATATCAAGTGTGAACGAACTGGAGTAGAAATTTAGGTTTTACACGATACTGTGTCTTACATAAACGTTTTTCTTCCTGACAAAGTCAGTGACTTCCTTCCCCCCTTTAATCGTAAACAGGGAGGGCTAGGCTAGATAAGCTTGCTTTGTTTACCTATGAGTTTATGCGGATTGAACAGTACATGGTATAGATTCTAGTTTGAATTGTACATTTTGTTCTACAGAGCAGCGCTGCTAACAGAGGACATAAATATAAATCAATCAACTATAAGCTTTTGCAATCACTGGCAAGTTATATATCGCAAATTGAAATGTTTTCATTGGCTCGGGTCCTCTCATAATCTCTACGCCTTGAGCAGTGGCGGATTTTCTGAGAAGTAGCATGCATAAAAATTAAAAGTTGTAAAACTTAAGGGAGGAAAACCTAACTAAAATTCAGTTGGAAAGTCCAGATCTATACAAGAAAATAAGGATCAATTCTTTTAAATTTCAAACACAGGCATATTAGAAGCATTCAAGGCTGCTTCTTGCTATCTTTTAAGGAGATAATTAATGCATGTTTTGTTTCTTACTTTGATTGTGTTTTACGTTCAGAATTAGTGCTATATCAAATGAAACTTAATGGTTTAGGTTGGAATTCAAATAATATGCACCGGAATCAATATCAAATCTGAGATCACAAATATGAAATGCGTGCATTCAATTATTAAGTCACTCGTATAAGAATATAAACATCTTTTTTTTTTTCTCAGGACAGAAATATCTTTAAAAGCAGGCGTTTTATTAACATAAATTTTGGAATTTTTAACAGCATTTTACACTTACAATCCAACTGTCTTGTTGATCTAGAGTTTAACGTCCTTTTTAGCAGCGAGGCTATATGAAACGGGATCTACTAATTAACGTGGAATCCAAACCACATGAGCTCCCGCTGGGAGTCGAACCCGGGTCTCCCATGTCAACTATTTTAATTTTATTCTCACAGTAGACCCCATAGCTAACAAATAAATTCTAATCTGATTTAATTAATAAATATTTACTGATTTTGGATCTATCCATAATTGAGAATATATATGTTCCAGCAGAGCTCTGGAAACCCTGGAGCAGTTTTTTTTAAAACACTTCGTACACATATTACTTACCGTCTTGGAAATAGTACTGTGGTAGTAAGGCTTCTCCTGGTACACCTATTGAAAGTGGGAGGAGTGACATTTAAAACTGGTCTATAACGACCGATATTAGTGTTAAATTCACAGTTTTCGGGGCTGATGAGATAATTAGTAATACACCCGATGTCATTTAAGTTCAAATTCAAGTCCTATTAGACCCACTGGTGAAAATTATGACATGCAAAAAAAATCGAAAGCGAATGATCCATAGATTTCAGGGTCATTAAGCTCCTAGATGACATGGAACGCCTGGAACATTTTCAACCAATCTTAGTAGACAAATGACTTATTATCTGGAAGAAACACACTAATAAGGCACCCAATGGGTTGCGAATTGTGTAAATATTCTGGATATTTGCTCCAGACCAAGAGACTGGTCATGAATTGATTGACTATTCTCGATAGTCAATAATTAAGAATCAACAGACTGTTATGTCAGAAATGTTTATATTTGTTTTTTATTTTTATTTTCTGTGTATGTGTATTATTTAAGAACGAAGGTAAATCATCGATTATTAATATGTTATCAATTAAAACCAATAAAACTTATAAAATGCAACCTGCTCTCGTTAATATACTCCAATTGTTTGTTATCATATATTTATTAAACCGGGCATAACCGTGGGACGTAAAACTCAAAGATTTCATTTCATTTATTAAACCGAACAACAAACTCTTTTTGCAAAAGAGCTGTGACCGTCTGAACTGAATAATGATTATTAATGCATTTCTTTTCCTTTTATGTTAGTACTGTAACACACTCATAAGCTGTTGTATAATCCGAAATAAAGCAGAGATAGCTTCTTCCAGTCCACACACTCTACGAAAGTATCAACTTTTCCTGGCCGGTTTTACACGACAGAAGCTGTGTAGAATGTCTAGACGGGTCTTTCATATACACTCGACTTCTTCCTGTGGCGTGCATGAAGATAGGAGACAGCAGATATTGCGACCTTGGCTCTCTGCAGTTGTATGTTCTTGACAGAAATACTAGGACCTGTCAGAATCGAGCATATTGAATAAACTAATCTAGATAAGTAGAAGCGTTTCTGCTATTTGTACCGTTGGTCTGGGATAATAATGGTTGATAATTGGCAGATACTCTTTTTACTAAACTACAAACAACGACGATTCTACGAGTCAATGAGGTATAGCCAATCACCATGGACAAGGTAACACCCGTACAGTCCGAAATTATCGTTCTTCCTAACCAGCAATCTGCCTTTCTTTCTCATAGAACTTTTGTGTACCAATTTTCTTGCATGTCTACTAAGAATTCTACTGTTTTCAACCCAAAAACTCATGGAAATACACCGTCTCGATCTCTGTACTGTTCTTCTGAACCGATTCCCAATTCTGAAACTGACGGTGAGATGTTATGAGGTATAGATGCTAAATTTTCCTATTCTAGATAGCTCAGTAATCACTTTAGCTCTTACCGTACTCTTTTGTTGAATTAGGTTATATGTAAAAATGATCTGAAGCTATCAATGTTAGCAATTAATGTGCAATTCACAAATTTGGGAGTCGCTGAAGTAAATGGTGATCCTCTCAATGCCATTTAAGGCCTCGTACGAAGAGTGGGGTTTTAAGCCGGTAAAAGATAAAACCTGTTGATAGCAATAATTAGATATTAGTAATAGCCTTGTTACACTTTCAGAAATTGTCTTAATCAGAAGCATTACCAAGAGGACTATGTTCTAAAGATATGCGCTAAAAAGATAGCGCAGATAAATATGCGCTAAAATAAAGGAAGTGACATATATAACCAATAATCTTCTTTTCTCCTTTCACTTTTTTTCTTTACAGAAAAAGTTCTACTTTTAATTTTACATAAAACAAATAACTTTCAATTTTCACCTCTTCAAGCACTTGCTTATATCTAATGTTTTTTTTTTCTTTGTCCAGCACATTACTATCCCAAACACTACATCATCTCATTAGAAATAACTCTTGTTATCATCCGTTTGTGTATGAAACTTCTTTGATTTTCTGTTTCTTAAAATAACTTATTACAGTTTATCTTTCGACCACTTAAATAACTCTTCTTTATCTTCTATCTTCATCCAGTGCACCCCCTTCTATATCCTTATGATACTTCTTTTTTTTTCTCTTTCTAATACATGTATTTATTCCAATTCCATTTCGTTATCTGTTTCTCTTTCATTTTTGTACACTGCTTTCGTCTCTTTTTAAATCTCACTTCAAACCTTCCTAGTTTTGATTTTTCTTCACTCCTTTTCTCAGACCGTTGCTTGTTCTTCCTTTTAACTTCTTAAATGTTTCTCCTAGAATGCATTCCTTACAATTAATCATAGATTACTACTGTTTCTTTCTTCTGTCGTATTTGATTGATCTCGTTTTCTCTTTTCTTCTCTGTTACCAGATCTAATAGTCTTTTTCTTTTGTCTTATATCCAATGGTTTCAATTCCATTCCACTATACTTTGTCTTTTATTTTCCTTTACTTTATTTTTCTGTTGTCTCTCAGAATTACCATATTTTTAGTTTTTTGATCCCCATCACTTCTTTTTTTTTTGTCAGTGTAAGTCTACTGATGTGAACATTCTTTCCTCTCTCACTTGATTTTCAACACTCCTTACTCTATTGAGTGGTCATGAAAAATCTTTCACTTCAGTTTGTAATCTTCTTTTCTTCTTATCCTCATTTTATCACAAACTTCTCGAGTAACCAGTTCTTTCTTCGTACCTCTCCCATACCTTGACTATTGTACACATATCAGCAAAACATTATTAAGATCTGTTCTTTCTTTCTCCTTTACTCCTTCTTCCAATTTTTCACTATTATAATCAACGGTATCGAACTCTTTTCGTATGCGTAGGATTAATTTTACTAACTTCCCATATAAATTTTAAGGCTTTTATTATATTTTGGCTAACATATTGATTCTGCTTTTATTTCTTCCTACTTTTTTGCAACAAACCTTTTCTTCACAAATAGAATTATTCTCTTCATATTTACACCGAACAAAGTAATTTCCTTCTTTTATGACTTTATCTGTTGTATCATTTTCTTAACTTCTGTATTTTTATTATGCTATTTTCTTCTTCCATTCTTGTTTCTTGAGCTGTCCTTTCCTTTCGTTTCTAATGGTTCAAAAGGTTCATTTTTAGTTCGTTGGTCTCAATTGACATAGAGATTCTACCTATGCATATTAATTGGAATGTGGCTTCAGTAGGTGATAACAAGACCAATATACTTCGAATGCTGAAATTATTTTTTTAAAAATGTTTTCTTTCGCCTCTTTTGCGCTTACCTGTCGAAAGATGATGAATCTATATTATAAAATTGAAAATGGCTAAGTTTGTGACTTAATAACTATCGAACCACCCGACCAATTTCGATCAAATCTGAATGTTTTTGTATCATTTCGTTTTGACGGTAGAACTAAGAGAGGGGAAGAAAGGGGAAATATACAAAAATCAATATATATAGATAAAAATGGAAGTGACTATATTTGTGACTTGATAACTCCTGAACCACCTGACCGATCTCAATTAAAATTTTCAACATAAATGAGATTCAGACCTGGGAAGCTTTTTATAATTTCACTTTGACGGCGCACTTAGGGGAGGAGAAGATATTTTAAAATAATCGAAAATGACCTACATTGGTGTTGAATCTATAGCTTTCGGGGTCGCTGAGAAGAAGAGTGACACATCCAATGCTTTTTAAATTCAAATTCCACCCCGCATCTTAGGGGAGTGGAAGATATAAAAAAAATGCTGGAAAATGACCGATATCAGAGAGTGCATCAGTAGTAGTAAAATGTGACTGACTAACGAAACATATTATTTTTCTCATTTCAACCCAGCAAAGCGGGTAATTGACGCTAGTATCTCTCTCCCTCTTTCTGTATATATTTATACATATATACAGAGTATACAGAGTCGAAAGAAATATCTAGAGTCAGGGTATTGAAGTTACCAGCGCGTAGGAGCGAAGACTTCATTTTGGTCCGAGCTCCTTCAATTCGTCGCAGAGAATCGTGAAGGGACCAACACGAACTATCGCCAGTCATGTGCATGCGGGTATTATTATATACTAGCTGAATATATCAATTTTTCGCATGGGGTCAGTATTTCGAAGTCAACGCCTGTGGGAGTATCACCATTCACTTCAGCGACCACGAAAAGTATGGATTTGACATTAATATCGGTCGTTTTCGGCTCTTTTTACATGTCTCGGTCCCCTCCCCTCCGCGTTGCCTACTGACCGTCATACAATGGTAGGTGAATTTGCAAGTCATCTCTAATGGAAGTGTCACCATTGATCTCAGCAACCGCGGAAATTATGGATTTGACACTTAATATCGGTTATTTTGGATTACTTTTACATGTCCCGGCAAACGTTCTCCCCTGGGACCCCCCTGGTTTGAACTTTAACAAAAGAGCTTGGTATGGGGCCTGGACCAAGGTATCCGTGGCCAAAATTTGGCAACTCTTGTTGAACTTGTCTTGTCCCGAGGTCGGTCCCTGTAAACGGCCCCGTGAGACCCCCTGGTTCGGATTTTGCTAAAAATGCTTCCCTTTGGTCTGGAGCCTGGACCAAGGTATCCTTGTCCAAAATATGATAACTCTCGGTCAACTTGTGTGGTTCTCAGGTCGGTATCGGTAAACGCCTGCCTTCCCCGAGACCACCCTGGTTCGAAATTTAAAAAAGCGCTTCGTCTTGATCTGGGGCCTGGACCAAGGAACTTGTGACCAAATTTTGGTAACTGTCAGTCCACTCGTCTGGTCCCCAGGCCGCACACAGACAGACAAACACACAAAGAAACTCTTTATTTTATTAATATTGGATTATTTTTTCAGACGAATTATTTCTGAAGTTAGCTCCAGGGGTCAAGAGTAACCCCTGGATCTATATCATGAAATGAAAAATCTTGAGATGAGTGCGTATAGTTGTTTGAATTTAGATTATAACTGTCAGCAATCATTTGAAAGTGAATATGGGAGAACCATGAAATAAAGTAAATAGACGCGCGTAATTTTGTTGTAAAATTTCATAGCGAGCAGATTTTATCTGACCCCAAATGGTTATCGTCGAATATACACAGTTAAAGAAGCACTCGCGTTAGCCAAATTCAAAAGACTTCAACGATTTATTCCTCTACAAGCGACGCTTTCCTCATTGTCTCGCTGGCCAAGTCGAAAGGGCACTCGCCTAGTAATCAAAGGGTTGGTGATTCGCGCCCACCCCAGGATGCTTCTTTCACTTTTAAGAAGTGGTTTTTAGGCTCACCTTAATGTAAACAAATTACGTACTTAGGAGATTTAACATATTTTGGAGAGTAATTTTCGTGGTTCATTGGCGTTTCGTCGCATCTCTGCCGCTGGTGGTGTAATTTTCAAAACGGAAGTGGGGCCATCCCGGATCATCGCTGTGGGGCCGCCAACTTTTGGCGAAATGTTACTAGTTGCCCATCGGTGGTTCACCGACGCTTACGGCATGGGATATATATATATATATATATATATATATATATATATATATATATATATATATATATATATATATATATATATATACAGAGTGACTGGTAATTCCATACATTCCTTGCAAGGGGATATTCTACAAGTACTTTGAAACATTTTCACCTATATTAACCCTTATCCGGACAAGACATTTTTTTATAATCTTCTTGCCCGAAAAGATTTCATAAGGCCAAGTGTTATATGGAGTGGAGGGAGATATATATGTCTTCAGATTTAAGTAGAAAGGGGTTGCAACATTAACATCTACTTGCATTGTACTGCGTCGTTGTCATTCTTTCCTCTGGTAGTGACTATCTCGGGCTTGAGAGTCCCATTCGCATAAGAAACAGCAATATATCGTGTATCCATTCTGTAGTCCTGTAAGTATGCTATAACTTTGAAATCGGCAACAATGTGCCACTTAAGAACATTGTACTGAACTTTTTCTAATATAAATTTCATTATGTCACACGTTTCTGTCACCTGTGTGTCATAAGCTATTGGTATAGTTGGGAGGATATTACCATTATGTATTAAAACTGCCTTAAAACTGCTCTTTGAGGAGTCTATAAAAAGTCTCCACTCCTGGGCCACATATGCCGTACCAAGAGCAGCAAACAAACCATTGACATCAGAACAAAAACAAAGTGTATCTTCCTGTTGAAAAAAAACTCTGAATGGTTCATGTCGTTTCCTATATGAACAAACGGTGGAACTTACGTCAAGTAAATTCCATTTTTTAAGTCTGGATCCAAGAATTTCAGCCTGCCACTAGGTTATTTTCAAATCTCGAACAAGGTCATTTAAATCACTTTGTGTTACAAAATGTGGGTTGTTTCTCTCTTCAAATTCAAAATCTGACTCTGAGCTCTCCGATTCTGAAGAAGTTACGTTTTTTTTTCTCCTCTTCCAGAGACCATGTTGCTGGAGGTACAGAATTTGGAACATTATCACCGTGTTTGACAGGTCTTATTGCAATCGAAATATTGTCAGGATTTTTTTGTCCTTTCCTTTCATGCCTTGAATGTATACAACACAGAAGTAGCAGTCACTTACGTGGTCGGCTGGCTCACGCCATATCTTCGGAACACCAAATGACATTTTACCTTGACGTTTGTTATTCAACCATGACCGGAAATGCCAAGCACACTTATTACATATTGTACTAAATACCCACTGCCTATCTTCGTCAATTTTGCTGTCGAAGTATATAGTTCGTAAGCCTTCTTCGCCAAACGTATTAATTTTTCCCTCTTAGCCTTAACTATGTATTCTTCACAGACATAACAAAAATTATCTGAGTGGGTAACTATCTCGAAGCATTGCGACAGTCACAAAAACATTTACACGATAGGAAGACGTGTACAAACTTCCTGCCTCAGGCTCAAACCTTCAGACAACTGAGCAACAGTAGAGTGGTGACTGGGAGGGAGGAAAAATACAATGTTGGCAGGCTTCAATAGGCCACTTTTTTCTCACAAATTGGAATATTGAATGCAATTCAAGAAATTCTGACCATGTTTCTTTTTGCCATAAAAAGCTGAAATTTTGTAAAACAATCGTTGACAATTTAACTTCATTTAGCAAAATTTTCTAAACTTCTGTTCAGGTAACATCTGTGAGTACTTTACCTGAATGTATTAGTTGTTCGTTACTGAGCTTATATGTGAGTATCGCAAGTGTAATATTGCAAACTTTTCCCAATTTCTCCAAATATTAAATTTTCCCGGTTTTTGAAAATTACTTTAACACTATTTTACTCCCCTTGTGTTTGAGCTCTGATTTTTTAATATAGCACACCTGAATGTATAGGGTATTGGTTACTGAGCTTATGTTTGTGTAGCGTGACTGTCAGTGTTGCAAACTTCTCTAAGTTTCTTCAAAAAACCCGTTTTTCCCAGTTTTTTCAATATTTTTCTTCTTCTTCTTCTACAAATTGAGCGCGATGGGTCCTAAATGTTTACCGTTAGAATTTGTGTTCCATACTCTATCCAAATAGGTATTACTTGTTATTCTGGGATAGTTAGGAAAGGAGCAGAGAGGCTTCAAACCTCAGTTCTGTGACTTCCTTAAAATTTTAACCAAAATCTATTATAACTGACATTATTTCGAAATCTGAGGGTGCAGAGCCAAATTTAAGATCAGATTCGTTTTCAGCAGCTCGAAAACTATAAGGAACACTTTCTTTCATGAAAGAAAATTTTTCACCGTTGACCAGTGTAATCTATCAGTATGTGGTACCGAAATAAGGGAAATTACTAGACGAAATCGCGTAGCCAACGGCAGCATAAATAATATAGGAGTTTGAAACGCAAAACTAAGCCATGGCAAACCTATCAGTCACTGCGGAAGACAAATCGTCTTTTCACATGTGTGGATGTAAATGGTAGATGTAATAGAGAATATAGCTGTCTATCAATACAGGAAATTTTGAGGTTGGTTTATTATTGGTTAGAACGGCATAAGACACAGATAGAACAGGTAGAACGGTGTGCGATTCGTTTAATTTATGTAGAATTGTGTGAATTTCAATGTATGGCCGTCACCCTCAGAAGTCAGATGAGTAGTGTAGGAGAACAAGTAGAAATAGATGAGACATTGCTTAGTAGGAAACGTAAAGCCAATTGTGGCCGGTTGCTTCTAGGCAACATACCAGCAGAGTAATTATCATCCCCTGACTCAGATGGAGAGAATATGCAAAACAACCAAAACCACGGACGTCACATTGAGGGTCCTTGGGCTTTCGGTCTCTGATTACGTCATGTTGTCCACGGTAATAATGTTTTAGAGAGGTGATATATCGTAGTTGAAAGGCAAGATGGACAGATGCTACTTATTATACAGAGAGAGGTGGCACGAGGAACAAGTATTTACAGTGATCAGTGGCCAGTTTACGGGACTCTAGACCAACATACATCCATCCATCTGTCAGAAAATCATCAGCAATTTATTGATCGTACTACTGGCGGCAACACTCAGACAATAGAATGTCTGTGGGGTCATCTTAAACAAACAAACTGTGCAGAATGTGAGAGGAACAACCTGTCAACAATGGGGACAAATTTCTGGCTATATTGAGGAACATCAGGACAGTGTTCGTATGCATGTGAAAAACAGGGATGGCTATCAGTTGTGTGTTATTGTGATTATAGTAATAAAATTGAGGTTATTGACAAATTTGAAATTGACTTGCTTCAATAGAGTGACGCCAAACAGGATCGCTTGAACTGCTTTTTTTAATGTGTGTGTAAACTTCAATAACGACCATCGAATGATATGATAGGTCCTCTTCTGGGCCACATCAGTACATTTTTCTCGTAATTTTGTATAATTTTACCAACATTTCTATTGAATGTTGCGTGTTTGGTCTCGAAATTCATCTGGAGTAAATCACCAGGTGACGACCAATAAGTATAATCACATTCGGTAGATGTAGAAAAGTAAGTGCGTATAATTTCTTTGCTTATCATTATTTATATATGCAGTAGTACTTTTCGTGAAGTTTAACACGGGTGTTATCAGTTTATTTGCTTTTGATCATGATTCACGGTTCACGGCCTGTAGTCACCAGATGGGTGGTAGGCCACTTGTCACAATAGAAGAATAATTTTCTTTCGATCCTGCTTTTTTCACGACTTTACTCTCTGAAATGCTAGTCTGTTTTTTTAGTCAGTTTTAGTAACAATAGCTTGGAGTAGGAATAGCATGTTTATTTTTTCTTGTTTACATTATCGTACGAAAAGTGTGTAATACTTTTATTACGTAGGAAAATGATAAGTTAGAAAGAATGAAAGAAAATGTGTCAAGCCATAGAAATAATGATAAACTGTGGAGATTGGTGTTCTCAAATTCCAAAAGGTAGTGTGAAGAACTAATTGAGTAGCAATAATTAATACTAAAATATTTAGCTTGGAATGTTTATGTCGCTGTATCTAAATTATCTTAGTCATCAGTTATTTAAGTAAACCAATTATTAAAGTAATAATTTATATGGTATTATAGGAAGAATTGATATGTTGCCTTTTCTAAGGTTGGAGATCATGACGGGGACAAATTGCCATGCCGCCGACGTCCCCATTTTCCCCACCAATCGATCAATCTAAGGTTGCTGTTTCAAAAATATGAAGATTATTCTCAGTGGATAAGAATAAAATTCCATGAATAGTAATCAGTTTCACTAACGAGCTGAACTTAAGCATACAACATACTCATATCGGATGTTCAATGCTTCAATTTCAGTTGTAAATAATGCTCCCATTAGATTCATCAAGTCAAACATTTGATAGCTGAAACAAAAGATGTCCCTTGAACTGAAAAATGTTATACGTGTAGTTTTAATACCAAAAATAAATAAATAAATAAATGAGGTTTTGTGACATCCAGGCTATACTATGCATGACTCTTACAAAGCGGACTCTATCTGTCCGTCCATATACAGTGGAGTCTCGTTAATTCGAACTTGGATAATTCGAAATATTGGATAATTCGAACAGAAGTCCATTCCCCTTGAAAACTGTATTGAAAACAATAGTAAAAAATCGTGGGTAAATCGAACTTTTGAACCTATGTTTTGGATAATTCGAAGTAAATACAGTTGGAAATTAATAATATTGGACAGATGTAGAGAGAAATACAGTTTTAACGTGTTTTCAGTTATCCAGATGCAGCCATAGGGAAGAGTAATACAAAAGATAAATAGAAAATCTATGTAAGGATAAAGATGAAGGTGAGTTGAGGAAGAAGTAGAGATAGAGAACGTGTGCCAATCTCATCTTGTTCCAGAATTGGTTGAAAATTTCAGATGAATTATTGATAAAGTCAACCAAATGTTATTAATATCGTATTCCACGCAATACATGAAATTCGAGATTTATTGACCGTACAAAAACAATCAAACTTAAGCAAATGAGGTTTATGACTTCTTAAAAGTGAGAACTAGTGTTACTAGTGTTACTAGTGAGTTACTAGTGTTTAATTGTTAGGGCTATTCAATGTATGTTGTAGTGTTGTACGTAAATATATTTTTCATCGTACACGTAATTTGAATTATGCGGTGTCAATGTTAATGTCGTTAATGACGTTTGTTAATGTCGTTTGTTAGTTTGCGGTATTTAATCACGCAAATAATAAGCTGCTTGAAAGGTAAAGTCTACACCATATCAATATGTTTTTGGTGCACAGTACTTTGGCTTCTTTGTCGTTATATATGTGAAAATGAATGTTGTTGGATAATTCGAATTTTGGATATTCGAAGTTTTTTCGTGTCCCCTTGGACTTCGAATTAAAAAGAGTCCACTGTATATAGGGTGACTGGTAATTAATTCGATTCATTCCTTGCCAGGAGATATTCTGCAAGTACTTTGGAACATTTTCACCTATATTAACCTGGGTGGCAAATCAATAGTTTCTGACTTTGCACATCCGTGATGTCTTTCAAATTTGCCGCTTCGAGAGGTGCGCGAGGAAGTTTTACCCAGACCCACTTCCACATATCGTAAAGCAATGAAATTTTACATGTGTAATTCTGCATACCTATGTAGATTATGTGGTAATGTACAGCTCGCAACTCTGCCCCACTGCTGTGTTATAGGGCCGGACGTGAAATAAGGTGGTATCAGGACATTTGCGGTACAAGCAGAAAACCAGTTTCTCTAGGACATTTGCGGTACTGTTCAAAACTTTCCTTTAGACAGTGGGACATTTGCGGTACAAACCATGAAACGTGCTCCAAAAACATCAATTTCACCCCCGTAATCTAAATTAGAATAAATATAAAAATAAATAGTGTGGGTATGGAGGTAGAACACCCTAATATTATGTGATTCATTCTGATTGGCTGATTTCGGTAGGTTATGTTTAAATAAGAGTATATCACGCTGGCCATCTAATGGAAACTATCACAGTAATCGAAAACTCTAAGAAGAAACCATGTGCTTTTTATCAGTTTTCAGTACAGACAGTATCGAAATTTCAAGAACGAGAACATAACTTGAAGGAAACAAATACTTGTCCCTTTGATCTTCGGCCATTTACCAACAAGAGCTAGTAAGACTTATCAGAGACTTTTCAGTTTGGTGAAGGCTAATATTAATGACTCGAATGCGAAATTAACCAAATTGATTTTCGAGACAGCAGCAATAACATCTCGAAACGCACATTAGTGGGTGTAATTTCCATTTTGATCAGTGCTTGTAGAGGATGATTCAGGAATTAGGACTCATAAATGACTATAAATCAGTTCCAAAAATGAGGCTCTGCCTCATAATGTGTTCTGCCCTAGCCTTTCTACTAGTGCTGTCGAAATCGGTTTTTGAAAAAACCGAAAACCGGTTTTTGAAAAAAGTGAAATTTCATAAAACCGAAATGTCGGTTTTGAAAACCGCTTTTGCGGTTTCGGTTTTGAAAACCGCATTTGCGGTTTCGGTTTTGAAAACCGCTTTTGCGGTTTCGGTTTTGAAAACCGCTTTTGCGGTTTCGGTTTTGAAAACCGCATTTGCGGTTTCAGTTTTGAAAACCGCTTTTGCGGTTTCGGTTTTGAAAACCGCTTTTGCGGTTTCGGTTTTAAAAACCGCTTTTGCGGTTTCGGTTTTGAAAACCGCATTTGCGGTTTCGGTTTTGAAAACCGCAAATGTCACAAAAATTCTACAGCACTAATATTAAGTAACGACGAGAAAACAGCAAAGAATCTTTCCCCACACCGGCTCTCAGTTGCCAGATGGAGGGAAATTTCCCTCGGCGGCTTAGGGAAAAATGATCAAAATTTGTAGAAGGAAAAGAAGGTTTTTTTTTCTTAAAATGTCCTAAAGTGTAGGGAAATTCTATACTTTTACAATTGGCAGAATAAAAAAAAAAAAAATAAGCTGCAATTTCTCAAAGAGGCACGGCTATCGTTATTGGGAAGTAAAAAGATACAGAATAAAATATGATCGGTGTTTCCGTCTAGTATAAACTATTGCAGGTGTCTGGGACTTGCGATAAGAAGCCAGTCGACACATGCAAAACCACAACATTCACATTTATCGGAGTGGCAACAAATCAACAATAAAATTGTGTATTGCGATAGAGATTTTCTTTCTTTCTTTTCTCTTTCTTTATATTAAGAAAGGGAGGTGGTGCCTTTTTGTTAACAAAAGAAAGAGTGGCAGTACTATTTTTAAAAATATGGGGAGAGAGTAATAATAATATAAAAGATGTCAGTTTAAGTGGATGATATTTCAAATTGAATTTCATGAGTTGCATGTGTATTGATCCTAAATAGGGATATACCTTATTTCTATTGAGTGTTGGCTTATTACCCTATTTTAGCGGGTACCACCCGATTTTCAGGTTATATATTCGTCCCCCGCTTAAACATATCTTAATCACGAAAAACCACCCGCTTTTTGGGATTGGAGAAAAATCTAAGAAAACTTAGTTGATAAAGTGTTGGTATGATATATTTCCCGTAAACCGCTACACCTTTGACAATCTCAATCGCGATTGAGTTAAATTTGGACTCGCGCTCAGGCTCAAGCTCTGGGCTATCTGAGCAGTGCGCGTGTGCAGAATCATTTGCTAATAAGAGATCTGCTCTAATGCACAATGGTTTTCTTTGTATAGTTCATGTGTTTTCTATGTAATGTATTGGAGGTTCTATACGAATGAATATTCGTTTGTAGATGTTGTAACAAACATACTTGAATTATTCATACCTTCACAAGCTACAAGAATGCCGAACGACAATTTCAAGTGTAACTTTAAAGACTCTTATAGAAGCGAATTTACGTTTCTTAGCCAGGGCAGAACTCAGTTTGAAGCAAAATGTACAATCTGGAAAACTGTTTCGTTTGAAAAGTAGGATGCAAGGAAGCAAATTGGACCTCCCCTGATTTTTATATATTTTGTAAACTAGATCACGAGGAATACGAATCTGAAGGCGTTTTGACATTCCGACCTCCGGAACTCGAGATATTAAAACTTAAAGTTTAATATAGACGCTATATGAAAAAAACACAATATTCTCTATACGAAACATATTATGTCCTGAGAGATATATAAAGGTAACCAAGAAAGTTCTGTCGCTTTTTGTGGAATTCTGTGTAAAATTGACCCTCATACCGTGAGTTTAATGCGAATGGAGATAAGGCGAAGGTCAGTTGTTGGTGTGGGTATATCCGACATTCTACCTGGTTGTGGAAGTTCAGTTACAACGTAAACGTATGTAAGGACGGAGTGAATATGGAACCTCCACAGAGCGTCATAGGGGCGTGTATGCTGTACGAGTTCCAACTTGGATCAAACGCCACTGTAGCGGGGCGGAAGATACCTCAGGCCTTTGGTGAGGGTGTCGTGATTACGCAGACAGTGCAAGGGTGGTTTAGCAAGTTTAAAAACGGTGACGAAACACTCACGAAAGACGCACCACACGTGCCGGAAGACCAACACATGTACAAAATGAGGATCTTCAGGTAGCAATTGAGCCGAACAGACATGTGAGGAACTGATGCTAACATTCAATGTTAGTCGAGAAACCATTCGCCAGCACCTCCATCAATTTGGGAAGCACTACAAGTTGGGTCTGTGTGTCCCAGATGATTTGTTTCCGGGCCAGAAAGTCCTCCTGTGTGTTTGGTGGACTGCTCACGACATCGTGCATCGGGAACTGCTACCGGGCGGTCAGAGAAGAACATCAATGCAACTGTCTACTGTCAGCAGTTGAGCCGTGTTCAAGAAAAACTCAATACCCTGGAGCCAACACTTCTCAATCGCTAAGGGGTTCCCCCATTACGGGACAACGCTATGCCCCACATAGCTAGAATGAGCCGGAACACCATCCTACACCTTGAATGGGAAACACTATTGCATCCGCCATACTGTCCGGACATTATACCGTCCGGTTATCACCTGTTCCTTTCCTTGGACACTCACTTTAGAGGACTCCAGTTCAACTCCGTAGTAGAGGTGCTAAATGCACTTGGTACCTTCTTCGCTTCACGGCAAACCAAGTTCTACCGCGAAGGAATCCATGCCCATCCCGAACGTTGGCAGAAGGTCATTGATACTGATGGGTACTATTTTTGATCTTCCAGGTACGTCTTTGGTGACATATCTATGCTCTAAGTGATAGGTCAAAAAGCGACAGAACTTTCTTCGTTACTTTTATACATATTACATAAAACTACTGTATAAGTTCTAGTATCTCGAGATCGGGAAATCGGAATGTCAAAATTCGTTCAGATAATTGCTAATTTTGGTCCAGTTTACAAAATATATAAAAATCAAATAGTGTCCTTTTTGCTTCCTGGTTACTTTATGTTCGAATATCTCGAGTTCCGAAATTCGAAATGTCAAAATTCCTTCAGATTCGTGTTTCTCGTGGTTTAGTTTACAAAATATATAAAAATCAGTTGGGGTCTAGTTTGCTTCCGTTTTCACTTGATGTTCGAATATCTCGAGTTCCGAAATTCGGAATGTCAAAATTCCTTCAGATTCGTGTTTCTCGTGGTTTAGTTTACAAAATATATAAAAATCAGTTGGGGTCTAGTTTGCTTCCGTTTTCACTTGATGTTCGAATATCTCGAGTTCCGAAATTCGGAATGTCAAAATTCCTTCAGATACGTGTTCCTTGTGGTCTACTTTACAAAATATATAAAAATCAGGTGGGGTCCAGTTTGCTTCCATGGTCAATTTATGGTCGAATATCTCGACTTCCGACATTCGAAATGTCAAAATTCCTTCAGATTCGTGTTCCTGGTGGTCTAATTTACAACATATATGAAAATCATGTGGGGTCCAGTTTGCTTCCCTGCAGCCGAAAAGTACATTGAATAGTCGTCAAAGAAATAACTAAAAAAAAAAAAAAAACTAAGGATCGAACGTCAGTATTTGTCACCCTAATTTAGCTGTGACTTGTACAACCATCGAATTATCCCTTTTGCACTGTGCTGCACATATTACCATAATAGTCTTGGAGCAAATAAAAAAAGTTAAAACACACATATAAATCAATACATTTGTCTCGATCGATAGATGCTTTCACAATTGTTAAAAGGTGTAATTAAAAACAGCAAACATTGTTTCTACTTTGAAAAGGACAATCCCTTATAAAACCTCAAACACGGTTTCGGGCGGCTTTCGCTTTCGAAAAGAGCTTTTTCGGTTTCAGTTTGGAAAACCGCATTTGCGGTTTCGGTTTTGAAAACCGCTTTTGCGGTTTCGGTTTCGAAAACCGCATTTGCGGTTTCGGTTTTGAAAACCGCACTTGCGGTTTCGGTTTTGAAAACCGCATTTGCGGTTTCGGTTTTGAAAACCGCATTTGCGGTTTCGGTTTTGAAAACCGCATTTGCGGTTTTCGGTTTTCAGAAAATCGGTTTTCTCAAAAACCGAAAACCGCAAATGTCACAAAAATTCAACAGCACTACTTTCTACATAATGTGTTCTGTAGATGATATCGATGTTGGGTTTCTTTCCATTATGGAAGATGCATCACATCACGAAAGACTTAAGAGGAGTTAGATTATCTTCTAGAACAGTAAATGATTAAATAATAATACTGTTTAAATAATACCAGTATTGACATCTCCATGTGCAACTGCTCAAATCAATAACGCAGAGCGAATAATGCTGTTGAAAGGTGCAGTTGAGTTGAGTTGATTTTGAGTTTAACGCCTCTTTCAGCAGCGAGGCTATATAAGACGGGACCTACTGATTAACGTGGAATCCCAAGCACATGAGCTCTCGCCGGGAATCGAACCCGGATCTCCCACGCCAAAGACGCGTATGCTAACCACTTAGCCACGAAGGAGCTCTATTGAAAGGTGGACTCACAGATTCAAATGCCTACTGTTTGATGAAGTATCTAAAAAATGAGGCTGTGTACAACGACCACCTATATCAGAGAAGACCACATCAGTACATAAAATGGACGGAAGAATAGAAAAAGCATTAACTGAATATGTAGCCACAAAAGATGTCAAGGAATTCTTGAGGAAAATAGCACATTCAAAAGTTGGAGTAGGTTTTCTTTGTTCCAGAAGAAAAGCTACGCTGTTTATTGTTTTGATTATTGTAAATTGTCTCTATCTGTGCATTGTATTTACCTGTTGTATTGTATTCATTATTAACTATATGCAGTACTGTATCTAAATTTTATACACTGCATTTGTTCCAATGTAGTTATGCTGTTGTGTGTTTATCTCTAATATACTAATTGAACTCTATTATAAATCAGGGAACTAAATTACTAATTCATTGCAAGTTAATTTTGACATTTTCTTATACTTATTCCGAGCTAGATCTGACCAAAAATCCCTAAATATGCTCATACAATGGACAACTGTGTGGAAGTGAGTGACTTGTGATAACTCATTCCGCAGGCAAATTGCTTTTTGGATAATTCTGTAATACTTTCTCGTAATTACAAAAACAGTATCTCGAAATGTTAAAAACGAAGAAATAAGAGTATTATATTTCTACTTTGAGTAAACATTGGCAAATAGTTATTGGAAAACTGTTAATGAAAGCTATAAAAGATAGAATATCATCTTTTAGCTTGGAGAATATAAAGTTATTTCGAATACTACCGCAAATGTCCCACTGCCAGAAATGTCGATACTCGCAGTACTGTAAATGTCGATACCGCAAGTGTTGCGCTTCCAAATAAGGCGGAGTGGGGTAAAACCCATTACTGCACCTCAAAAAGCAACATGGCAACATTGCAGAAGTACTTACCCTTAAGAAATGACTGCGTGGTTGGAAAGAGGTGGAATGTAGATTATGTGCAATCAAGAGAAAACGGGAACTATAACAGATTTTCTATCCAGGGTCGTGTATCTGCCAGGCCAACACTCGAGCATTGGACGGGTGTATTGTTTTCCAGGAGGCGGACAGTTTTTCTCAGCACACACACAGAATCCCGCCACGCATGCAACAATAAGGCATAGTATATCCTAGTAATTGTGGCACACTCTGCCTGGAAAGCAAGTAATAATATCCCATGTTGATTGCAAATAAAATTATTATCACTTTGGTCGCTCAGAGTTGAACACGGCCTTCCTTTGGTGCTGTTACTTCGGCATGATGTCATTGGTTTGATTAGGTTTTCCCTGGTTTTCTTCACTCCCACTAGGCGAAGATAGGAATGGTACCTTCTAGAACGCCAGGATCAATTCGTTCTCAAATCCTAGACCCACCTAAAAGATGATGTGATCCCAGAGTCGAACACTTCCTTGAGTTATTCCCTTGTCTAAATAAATAAATAAATAGTAATAGAATACATGGCTTTAATAACTCAAAACAATATTACGACCATTACCTCACTAATTACTACAATGACAAAATAATGTTATTACTTTTCTACTGAGGTAAAAATGTAAACCTTCGAAAGTCATAATAAAATAACACATTTAGCACTGCAACACTAACAAAAGCTTATGAAAAGTAGAAACAGAGCGTGGGATGCTGACAAAAGATATCCGATACCTGGAAAACAACACAGCTGTTTACTACTCGAAAGTTTCCCAGACAAATGCACGATCCTGGGTATGAAAACCGTCATAGTTTGCCTTTTCTCTTGACTGTACAACCATTTCATCCCACCTCTTACCAGCCATACAGACATTTCCTAGGGGAAGGTACTTCTGCGATGTTGCTACTCTGCTTTCTGAGATGCAGTAATGGAGTTTGGACCACTGCACCTTACTTCACGTTCGGACCTATAACACAGACAATTTTCAGCGTTACGAGCTGTACATTAGCACATGACCTATGTGGATTTGCAGGATTACACATATAAAATTTCATCGCTCTACGATATGTAAAAGTAGGCCAGAGTAAAACTTCCTCGCGCACCTCTCGTTAGCCGGCAAATTTGAAAGCAATCACGGTTGTGCAAATTACTGAGAAACTATTGATTTGCGACTCTCGGTTAACCCTTATCCGGGCAACCGGGGCCTCCCAGGCCCAGTAGCTTCATTTTTCTAAAATTTCTCAATAACCATACATATTTCGAAGACATAAAATACTGAATTCTTCTATCTTTCGTCGAAGTTAAAATCATGAACATATCGAGTTGGTAAAGCATTTTTTTTTAATTTGAAAATCTTTTCCTGACGTAACCGGGCAACCGGAGCCTAGGAGGCCCCGTATAACTTTAGTGAAATTCCTGTCAAATATTAGATCAAATTGTCACATAATTATACATTGAACACGTGACTATTGTAACCTTTAGTCGGAACAGTATGCGGCAACAGATTGAATTTTGAGTGTTCTGCACTTAAAAAAAAAAAAAAATACTGGGCATGACAGGCCCCGGTTGCCCGTTTACGTTACAAAAATGTCTGGACCGGATTTGCTATTCTGCTTGGCTTACAAAAGCGTGACACGAAGTTTCGCTACTTGACAAAAATATATACCGGTACATTCTAGACTAGTCTGAACAGTAAGTGACAATAGGCATTGATTTTGTGTATTCTGCACTTAAAATATATACTGGGCCTCACACGCCCCGGTTGCCCGGTTTCGATTCGGGCAAAACAATAAGAAACACCTGCTTTTATGCAGAAAAATTTTTTGAAGTCGAATTTTGTCGAACAGTGTTATTTACGTTGGGTACTAAATCTTGAACACGAAGATACTGTATTCCAGATTCCTCTGCAGAATTCAGATAGCGGCAACTTGATGGTACTATTCACAATTAGCAAATGAATGATCTATTTCACTGATTGCTTTAGCCGGAGAGGTTATTACGAGAATGAAGGTGATGGACTCACCTTGATATCAGGAAGCAAAATCAGGTGGTTCATCAGAAGGAAAATGTAGTATAGGTCACCTGTAGGTACAGCCCGGTAGATCACCAGTGGGAAGAAAAGATGTGATTTTATCTGTAGTGACACATACTTTCAGAAATGTGTATTAGCTTGGGGTTAATTATATTCTAATCCAATAGATAGAATTGACATTATACCGTATACGTAATATAGTGAAGTCTGCATAAAAACACTTATGAGACATAATTACTTGTTTGTAAATGAGAGATGTTTGCTTCTAAAAGTTTATTCATATTTAGATTACTCATGGTTCTTGCGGCAATTGCATGCACTATTCAACAAATTGATCAATTATGAATGGGTATATACAGGCTAATATCAAATACTCACTATTCGAATTACTAAAGGAATTTTCGCAAAAGTGTGAGAGAAGAAATGTTTACCGTAAAACAAACTACATTTGCATATTTATCTTTGAAGTTGCAGGGGAAGATCCATACTCAAATGGAGAAAAGAGTGAGAAAAATCCGTTATCCGAACGGCGGTATATTGTACGAATATACGGAATTCATATTTTACTACGGTAACCTGTACGGAACATATGCTATTCATACGCTACATACTTACTGTTTTTCTTCGCTTAGATGTTACAACATTCCGCTGCAGGATGACTGACATCTAAGAGTCTTCCTTATATTACATAGTATGTGTATGTTAAATACTTCAATCTATACGTTATATACGTCCATCTGTATGTGATATCCTTACCACATATATACAGTCTTTCTTTCATACGAAAAGTATGTATAGATGGAACACTGGACGGAAAGTGTTATAGAACATACGTTTTCACTTTTACGTTTGTTGTAGGATGTTACATATGGGTGTACGGTAAGTTCAAAAACTTCACGACGGAACAGCATGTTGTCATAGTGAAAACGCTGTTCTCTCGTAGAACGTCCCATTCTTGTCCATACAGAAAGAAAATTACAGTCGTGCTCTATGCGGCGAAGTGCTCCGTGACTTCTAATCACAAATAAAACAGATAAAAATCTGTAACATTCAGTGCTACCAACTTACTCGAACAGAAATGGCGGGCATTTCAAAATTTGCTTTCTTCATAGCATATCCTTTACATAAATTTTGTCCTAACAAAAGTATATGTCCTATTATGGCGGAGTTCTTCATTGAGAATTGTCCGTTAAAGGAAACTTCACTGTAGTAGCTCTTTAGAGAAACATAGTTATGGTCTGATACATGTTCTCAACTTCTTGCATAAAGCTCGAAAGTACAAAACGTACTCAAATGAAACAAGTAAAATTTTAACCCATAGAAATGTGTGTGAATTAATTTAACACACGCTAAGATTAGTTATACCGTTAAGTGCACAACCCACTCGCATTATGAACTGAGTTTTACGTTCAATTGTGTGGATACGACTGACATTTATCATGTAATACAAATAGTAATAATTTATACAAGAGCTCCAAAATAACCATTCAAACTCATTGATGGTTCCTTCTACGTATATTTTGGAATAGGTATATTTGAAACAAACCAGAACCTATTCTCGTTGGTGTAGTGGCCAGCTTCCACGCCTCTAGTATACGAGGTACTGGTTTGGATTCCCGGTGGTACGGAATTGTAAGTGACACAGTGATTTGGAGTCTACCTTAAGTTGTAGGTGTGCATATCCTATGATCTTGATGGTGAAGAGAACTCTAAACTTCATAAAATAAAGAAATATAAGGAAGCAATATGTATTTCCAAGAATTGCTCCTTTGTTTTCTTAGTCAATAATTAATCTGTTAAGCATTTTATAGTAAATTATTAAAGAACAGTTTCTAAACTATTTAATGATATTAATTTCTTGACATTAGCTTGTATTGTCGCTTACATAAATAAAATTGATCCAGTTTCTTCTCTACGAGTGTGTATCTTAAAGACAGACGGACCACCTGGATGCCTATTGGTATAGCTCCAAAATGGATTCACTTTTAAGGAGAGAATAATATCTCATGAAAAATTCATATTTCTTTATGGTTACAACCGAAAATATAATTAGAAAATATTATTTTCCAATGGTGACAGTAAACAACATTCTTCTAATAGGATTTACACGATATTTACACAATTGAAGTTCAGAATTCTACCCTGGAAAATCAAAATTTGAGAGTTACACCACCTGACAAATAAATGGGCCAAATATTCATGGAAACAAAATGAAATCTTTGAGTTTTACGCACCACGGTTGTGCTGGCTAAGGTAAAGAAGACGGGGATGATGAGAAATGGATGCAATGGTGGAATGAAGAAAGTGGGAGGAAACGGGATAACCTCGAGGAAACCCACGTACACGGTGTTTGCCTACCTCCAAATATCCATTTACTAATGAATAAGTTTATAATTATAAAATCTATTAATTGCCTAAACTCTAAAGAAGGATTGTTTCTCCTTTAAAATAGCAAATCGACACTCGGTCGAAAAAATGTAAAAGCTGAGTGCGATTTTCCTAGGTTTTCCTCATTTACGGCAGCAAATGCCGGGAAGGTACCTAAGATATAAGTCCCAGGACGCTTCTTTCCTTCCCTTTCCTCGGATAATGTGATCTTCGAGAGATATCATACCTCATACATGATGAACTAATATACTGTAACTATAGATGCCGGAAGCTCAATAAATCTATTTCCTAATTCTTAAAATAGCAAATATGCCTTAAGAGTATATGAGTAAACATATATTAATAAAAGTTTCATAATTGCGTGTCTACATCTACCTGCAATATAACTTTCAATACAGGTGCACCTTAGCAGTTTATATTAGAGTGCTAGACATTAAAAAACTTAAAATTCTGGCTCAGTTTAAACTGTAAAACAACGATTTGTCATGGTAATTATTTTGCAAAAATTCTTAAACATTTTTCTTTTTCTTATTAATATCACTTCTTTTGTATTGCGTTAATATGTTATGCTGTTCTCAAATAAATTGGCATTCCTCATTTAAATTTGTCTATTCATTATTCTAAATCCAGCATTTGATCAGGCCACCGCAAGTTCTTTAAGAGGCTTCTGGGGAGAACCAAACATCATATATTTAAATAATGCCTTAAGCAAAAAACTTCTATTCATGTTCAAATCTGCGTGAATAATGTTCTCAAGACGGAGAGAGAAAGGAGAAAAATAGGGGGAGATAAAATGTGTGTTTCTGTATATATGTGTGTGTGTGAGGCAAAATGAAAAATTGATCCGTCTACATCTTTAAAAAGTTTACGTTTATTCGTACAAAAAATTTTTAAAGAAGAGGAAATAAGAAAATACTCGAGCCATACATTTCTTACTTTTCACCTCCTCTTCCTTGTCTTCCAAAAGATCGTATTCATATCTCAAATTAAACTTTTATTTTGGTTTCGTTTAAAAACTTCTACTTCTTTCTTTCCCATCTATCCATTTACAAGATAGAAAAAAAAAACTCGCTTCCGTTTCTTATTTTTATCTGCACTAGCTCTCTTCTTCTTTCTCTACGTTCCGCTTAACCCTTAGCTTCTTTCGAACCTCCACCCCTTAGACTCCAAAGTGAGTCTTTTGCCTCTGAAAAATCACGAAGAATAGAAAAAATAAAAATTGGAAGACCCTGCTTTTTTTGGTTAACTGTTATCCTCAGAGAGCAGAATTCTTCTGTGACGGAGGTGAAGTGTTTCTATCTTTAATCTCCGAGCACGAATGTGGCTCTCAGTGTCCTTATTTTTTTTCTTTCTTTCTTCCTTTTCTTTCGTTTATTTCTTTTGGTTTTCTCTCCATCCCAGTTTTCTGCTCTAACTCTCCGCTTGACGCGAATCCCGCGAGACCAAATCTTCGATAATTTAACTCCTTTTACAGAAGCTTGTACCGTAATAAACAAGTGAGACACACAATCACGCCAACACATGAATTCCACAAAGGATTTGGGTAGCTATGTTTATGATATTTTTGTTTCCGAAACATTATATTACTTACCAATGAATACACTGTTTATGGGACGATTAGAAAATGATGAAAGAAACACTATATATTATTTTCCATGTTAAGTAGTGTCAATTATTAAAAACTATTTCTGACTGCTCCTTCGTTATATGTAACCATCATTACCACACTATCCAAATTTTGCATAATGTACAGGATATTGTTAATTTTTGAATATGGCAATCTTTTGGCTAAAGTGTCATATAAGGTACATTTCCTTTGCTACAGTATTGTAATATTTTTACGAACTTGTTAAGTATAAATGATATCTACAATTTCTAGTATTCAAGTACATGAAGGTGTCTCTCATTCGCTACTTTAGCATCCATTTTCATAGTACACTGATTAATAATGAGAATATCGGAAGAAAATTCAACGAAATGGGACACGTGACCTAAGAGCAAATTGAATACTCTTAAATCAACTCCTGTTGACCACTGCAAGGAGGCATCATTGAAATTTTTCGTTCACTGATAGAACACTTCAAGACGTTTTTGAACACGTTAGACAATGACGAACATTCATATCCACAAAAGTATCCAAATTATTTTCAAACACTGATTTATATTTTACAGTGTAGTTGTACATTGAAAGCTACATTTTCTTATAAGCACAAGAGGATTCTATTGTACAGCGGGGGACACTTCTAAATGGTACACCTTAGCCGTAAATCTCCATATGGCTGTACCATTTAGAAGTGTCCCCCGCTGTACCTTTAGATATGTAAGTTTTACGGTATGATCTCAATGGTTATGGACATACGTATTCACCTCGATAGTTAGCAAGTCGTTTGCACGTCACCGTTAGGCAGTGAGACAACCAGGGTTTTATTTCGGGAGGGGCCAAGAATAACTAGTACAGTAGTCTGGAAACTACGTGTTGCACCATCTGATATGGACAAATTGGAAGTTTGAAATCTCCCCGTTACAAGAAATGTTGTTATCACTATTATTAATATGATAGACGTCTTTAAAATAAAAATTCAAATTCATAATTAAGACGATATTTCGCAGTGTCCCCTGTTTTAGTATTTACTACAGATTAAAAGCACTCTTCAGTCACGGTGCGTTTATGTGTGTAAGTTTGCATATTTTTAGACACTGGACTAATTACAAACAATAATGTTTGTCTGGAAATTCCACAAGAAAAATCTACAGTGCTGTTGTATAAGATAGGTCAGATTAGTTTCGGAGGAAGCCTGCCCTCCCCCCGAGTTCATGGCTGGTTGCGCCACTGCTGTTAGAACTGCATGTGTTGTCACTTTGTGACCGCATGTTTTGTCACTGTTAGACTACATGTTTTGTCATTGCTAGGACTATATATGTTGTCACTGTTAGACTACATGTTTTGTCATTGCTAGGACTATATATGTTGTCACTGTTAGACTACATGTTTTGTCATTGGTTGTCACTGTTAGTACTGCATGTGTTGTCACTGTTAGAAATAAGCGTGTTTTATTGTTGTCACTACATGTCTTGTCACTGTTAGGGCTACTTCTGTTATCATGTTAGAACTGCGTACGTTCTCACTATTAGGACGGCATGTGTGGTCACTTTTACGGTTACGTGTATTGTCATTACTCCTGTGTTGGGGCTATGTTTGTTGTCACTGTAAGGACTATGTGCGTTGTCACTCTTGGGACTACGTGTGTTGCCGTTGTTAGAACTACATGTTTTGACAGTGTTACAACTATGTGTGTTATCACTGTTGGGACTACATGCCTTGTCATTGTTAGGACTACATTCGTTGTCACTGCTGAGACTACGTGTGTTGTCACTGTTAGGACTACATGTGTCACTGGTAGAATAAATCAAATAAAAATAGATACTATCTTCTACAAAACAGCGCATATTTTCAAAGACAGCATATAACTAACTAACTAACTCGGATGTCAATGCCGCGTTCACGAAAGCTCTCCACTGACTTGTATCCTTAGCCAACTGGGTCCAGTTTCTATTTTTTACTCCTATTTCTGCGAGATCCATCTTAATATTGTCTTCTCATCTGCGCCTAGATCTTCTTAATGGTCGTTTTCAGATTGGATTTCCAGTTAAAACTTTGAAAGCGTTCCTACTTCCTTCCATCCTGTCTACTTGACCTGCCTACTTTAGCCTCCTAGAATTGATGACTCTAACTATGTTTGGTAAACGCAGTTCCTCTTTATGAAGTTTTCTCTGTTCCCCATTCCCATTCCTCTTCAGTCCTAATGTTCGTCTCAGAATCTTGTTCTGAAATACTTTCACTGTACGTTCTTCCTTCAGAATAAGTGAACATCTTTCGCAACTATATAACACAGTACATAAATAAATAAATATTAAAACTGAGTAAAAAGTGTCAATTGGATCATGTTGGCAAAAACGACACATTTTTGTTTTCATTCTCTGCGGTTTTCTGATAAATAAAACATGATAATTCACACTCAAACTGTCGTTTTATTTAACTTCCTGTCGTCTATTGATTGATTTAAGGCTTGTCTTTCTATGATGTTAAAGTTTAAGCGATAAGCGTAATTTTGGCTATTTCCCAAAACTTTGCTGTAAACTGTCATTTTGATTGTATGACAATGAAGGTCTTGGTTAGTGTATACTTCAGAGACAATTTTATCTTAATATGTCGTTTGGTTATCGTGCAGTATCAAATTTTATTATAGTGACTGGCAGGATTTGTGAAGCATGATCTCTACATGAATCACAGAAGTGCTTTGCCTCACGCGTGATTCATCGGAAGAATTCGGCACAATTCGTGGAGCTCCCTTCCAAACGCACACTTGAGAAAACTGGAAGTACACAAAAAGTGTTGCCAAGCTTAGAAGACATGGCAAATTTGTGCCAAAAACATCCCTTAAAGAATTATAAAACGAATGCGAACAATTATTCGAATTAAACTGTAACAATAATGATAGCAAAAGGATAAAACTAAAACAACAAATTAAACAAGACGAAACTTAGCGGAAACCTGACAACACTGTGCCCTCGAGAGATTTTCTTTGTATATCGCGAGAGACGAAACTGGCAACATTTCATGGGTGGGAGTTGACGACCGGGACAAACACCTCCTGGTTCGATTGGTTGCTGAAAATGGTGAATCTGTGTCAAGCTTCACGACTCCGTGCGATCACTATAGTCTAGAGAAAAAAGTCGGTTGTCATTATCGAAAACTATGCATGATGATTGATGTCTTGTTCATCTCAGGGAAAGTATCGAGTTGTGTCACGTTTGGACAAATTGTTTTTGTTAAACGCTAATAAATTGTTAAATTATTCTACGCTTTCGAAATTTCGAGCTGCAAAACTTGCATTTGTTTAGCAACATTTTTCCTCGTTTTGACCTCTCCAAACTTATTGCGTTAATTTATGATAACCTTGTAAAGGAATTTCTTCCAAAATCAAGCCTTTACAGCGTTCTTCCAGACTGGTCGAATATTCGGCGAGGGTTTTGGGGAATTGTACCCTCCGCTCAGAGGCCGTTGTCCCCAAGCCCCAGTCGTGGCTATTCGCTGCAGCTCGCAATTGGAAATGGAGACAAGTCGCCAAGCGCTGAAAAGCAAAACTAGTTTCGAGCCACGGGATTGCTAATTCTATTGCAGTACAGTGGTGGTTGTCATGGAAACTGCGGTCAGTGTTAATAATGCGACTGTTTGTCTTCGTTACAAGGAACATGTTGGATATATTTCTGCGTTATATGTGTATATTACCTTCCTTTCACAAACAAATACCAGTTTTTTGTTGCAAACTTCTAATGGAATTTTGGTTGAAATTAAGACAGCTTTTAGCTACAGAATAACACGAAACAAGTTTGTGCAAAAACGAAATAAAGCATTAAACAACTTTTTATGCTATTCTCAGTTAACTGCAAAAATATTTAATTTGAAATCACAATTTTGAAATAAACACTACAAATAATAATACAGTACAGAAACGGATCCAAATATTTGCAAACAGTGGTTAAAAATACCAACCCAATCCAATCTATATATTGAAAGTGAATATAAGTTTCTGTCTGATCGCATCACGGAATAACCAATGAACAAATAAAATAAGACTTGACATGATTATAACCGTTAGCCCTCCCAAGGATCATACGATACTAAATTTATAATAACGGAATGTCCTGATGAAGGTTTGTGAGTTATAATTTATTCACAAAATGAGTGTTTCGTGAGACTCTTAAGTGTTAGGAAGATAGAACTTGGTAAGTGAATTCTTCATTAGGAATAAATCAACCAGTTTTCCAACGTTTTTTTTTCTCAAGTTCTGTTTTACGGGGAAATGGTGTCATAATTTATGCAACAACTTTAGGGGTGACATGAAAATAATAATTGAAAGCAACCGCTGTTAGTACACTGTTAAAAATACTTTCTTAAATCTGAGAAAGTGTTTCTTATCTGTGCGCCGAGATTATTTTTTCTTAGAAACAAAAGCTTGAAATTCTCATTAATGAGAAATAAAGAAAAGTAGATGAGGTTGTATAAAGCGGCACGAGAAAATACAGGGCCTACTTTAACTTTCCGTATGGATGGGAATTGTCAAATTTCATTTCTAAGAAGATATTGTCTCGGTGCACAGATAAGAAACGGTTTCTAAAATTGAAAATTTATTATTTTTTTTAACAGTGTATTCAATCCATAGTTTTCGGAGTCCCTGAGGTGAATAGTGACATTGCCGGTAGCATTTATGAACAAATTTATCCTCGTTGGCAATATGGTGAGTGGAAAAGGGGTATGGTTGATATGTTCAAATAATCGAAAACGACAGATGTTATTGAACAATCCATAGTTCGCGGGGTCACCGAGTAATGACATTCACTATGCTGTTAATTTATCCTTCATCGGGATGGGGGTATAAGGGTTTCGGGTAAGAAGGAATGATATATAAAAATAATCCGAAACGACAGATATTAGGTTCCAAGTCATAGCTTTTGGGGTTGCTGAGATGATTAGTGACCATCCTGATGCCGTTTAACCTTTCTACGCCTGCATGGATTTGAACGAAATCAAACACTTTCATATTGGCGACACTGGTAACCCTCTAATTATCAGTCATGGATGATACATTACATAATTTGAAAGCTTATAGAACACCGATTCCAACAAGGTAAAATTTGTGCAATTTCCGCCCTACTCTTAGAATAAGAAGGTACAAAAATGTAATAAAAATATATATTAAAAAAATAGAATTTAGGGGCCCTGGCAACCCTTCCAGTCACCCTACGCTTAGAAAACGTGTAAGCAGTACTTGTGAGAATAACATAAACGAATGGTAGTCACTGCTGCAATAGAAAGCGAGATAAACATTCAGAACTTACAGACGTGTTCAAATTATTAGATTCACTCTCGAAAAATGCAAAGTTGATGTTGCAGTCCTAATTTCGGAGTTCTAGAACATGTAATTTAATGGTTTAAATCACCAACATAGGTTCCTTCATTTGTTTACTATACAGTTGAAGTGGTGATATCATCGCTGTACAGGAGATAGCATTAGTAGAGGGGAGGGAGTTCGAAAAAGCGGTATTTCACTTGTAGACAACTATTGTGGTTTCTATCCAGAAGAATAATCTGAAGTATTGTGGTTGCAGTCGTAAGCAGTTACGACATTCAAAGCGTTCAACAGTTCGAATGGTCCAGTTTAAATTGATCATGATGTGTTTTGTGTACTAATCTTTTATTATGTGAAGTCCTGTAACCGTGGCATAATGGAAAAAGCGAGAGACCTTTCTCCGGGGAAAGTGGAAGTTGTCAAAACACTTCTGGCTGAACGAAGATATACAGAACGACAAACTGCTAGTAGAGTTGGGGTAGGACAAAAAAGTGTGAGTAAAATAAACGTTGTGATGAGCAAGAAGCAAATGTATCAGCAAAATAGGATTGGGAAGTGTGGGCGAAAACCAAAGCTATCACTAAGAGGTATCAGAAAATTAAAAAGATTGGCTCTGGGAAACAGAAACTTCTAGAGAGTTAAGCATAAAAATGGCTGAGTATGGGGTAGACATTTCGCCTGAAAATGTTCGAAGGATGTTTTGTAGTGAGGGAATAAAAGCACTCAGGCCAAGAAAGAAAGCAAAAGTTACTCCAATCATGGCAAAGAAGCACTTTGAATGGACGCGGGGCCTAGAATATTGGCCTGCTGATGATTGGAGAATAGGTGTTTCAGTGATTAATCGTGTGTCTTCGTGCCTAATGAATGTTCACAATATGTGCAACGTCGACCTGGGGAGCAATTCAAGTTGGAATGCCTCCAACAAACCGTGAAACATCCTACTTCAGTCATGGCATGAGGTGTGATGTCTGTCTTCGGGCCTGAGAAACTGTGTATAAAAGAGGGAACAATGAAGCACAACCAATATCTACAAGTTCTTCAAGAATAACTGCTTTCCCAGACTGCAGTCTGGTTTGGTGAAGCACACTTCATCTTTATGCATGAAGGAGTCCCATGCCACCGGGGCAAAACTGTGAAAAATTCTTGGAGAACAACGAAATTAGTGTTCTTCCGTGGCCGGGCAATAGTCCTGATATTAACCCAATTGAAAACCATTGGAGTTTCATGAAGAAAAATATAAAGAAGAAGCATATTACAACCAAACACCAATTGATCGAGGAGATCAACAATTTGTGGCATCGTGATGTTGAAATCAAAATGTTCTAAACACATATATATCATGCCACAAAGGATAAAAGACTTCATAAAGAATAACAGATTTTATACGAAATGTTAATCTCTGTGTTAGAGATCATTTTCTTGTAAGTACTCCATTTAATTTCTTGTTTCCAATTTAGATACACACACAGTATAGTATTTTTTATTTGAATGTCATGTACGCATTTGTTTTATTGATATAGAAATGCATGTGCCATGTCCACAAGAAATTAGAACAGAGTTATAGAACAGTAATTTGGACTAAGTTCAAACACGTTTTCTGACATAATATTGTAAGAACACTAAAATATTCAGAAACTGAATGTTGAATCTAATAATTTGAACACGTCTGTAATCATATAAAAACGCCCCGTGTACCATTTTCGAAGAGCTATTTTAGACCTTCGCGTTGGTCGCCCTGGGAACCCCATAATTATCATAGAGTCATGTTTCATCATGTACACCAACAAGGATTATGTATCTAGACCAATGTAATGAAAAGATATCTTATGTGGAACCATCGTGAAAATAAATACAATTTGCGTTAAAAAACTGAGACTCAAAAAAAAATGACCAACTTTGTCCTTTTCCTCCCCATATAAGTAACAAGTATGCATACAGGCTATTACCATATAGTTAACTACTTCATTGCTTCACATACCAATTATTACGGGTGTACCCGCAAGAGAGAGGGAATGGCTCCCCAAAAATATTGATGCAAAAAAAAAAAACGATACCAATTTTACCCTCTTTCCTCCGCCGTAGCACCCCCATATATACATAAGATGCATATCAGTGGAAAGCTCCATTCTTTAAAACACATCAATATCAAAATTATCTTTCTAGCTTAATTACGGGATGAGCTATTGAGGTTTAAATTCTTAACACAGCAGTTGCGTCAATGGGCGTTTAAAGATTTAAGTCCAAAGTCATCCCTCATTGGCATGGGAGGGTGAGAGGTAGGGTGGAAAAGGTTTGGGGTGGACGTGTGAGTGGAAAGTAGATAAGGGGTGGGGTGAAAAGGGGTTGATGTTACGAGTTTTTAATACTAGATTTTCATGTAATGTATATCCTAAGAGATAAACTGTTCAAATACTTTTAATAAATGTATTAGGCCTATCCCCATTCGAAGAATAGCAGTTTCAGTTATTTTTTCTTTGTTTGAACTTCCAGGAAGGAACAATATATAGTATATCGCGTGCCCTAAAAATGGTGCCCATGGACTGCAGAACACTATGGTACACTCATGTCCAAAATGATTGCCGTATATCTATAGCTGTCTTCTTGTAAGAATATAATTTGATAATGATTTTGTAGGGTACTTTTAATACTGATAATGTGTATAATCGGGAAATGTATATTTTTGGTAAATTTCATAGGAAAAAAAATATACATACGAAAATTAGAATGAGTAAAACAAAATGTTGCTAAATGGACAAGGAAGTTTTATTTTTGTTTTATTGCCCTTATTTACTGCTCTTTTGACATGAAATTTGCCACATTCATGTCTTTGCCGATTATACACACACTAACATTGTATATATATATACACACATTGTATATATATATATATATATACATTGTGTATATATACATTGTAACATTGTATATATATATATACATTGTATGTATATATGTATATATATATATGGTGTTGCAAAACAAGTGTTACAACTCTTGGGAGGTGACTCCTACCACTGAGACCCACTGAGACAAGAAAAAAGTTCTCTTGAACTTTCAGCTATCGGACATAGTTTCAGCTCTACAACGTGCCAAAAGCGTGGGAAAATTACTTTCGGACGCCAATAGTTCGGAAACTATCCAACCTAAAGAGGGCGGGGAAAAATTTCACTGAAGAAGTCATACCTGCTGTATTGAATTTTGCATGTTTCACAATCCTACAATGCACGCGCAAGGGATTCCCCAAAGGAACGTAGGGAGTCCCGGATAATCTGCCAAATGAAAATTGGTCTAAATGGATATGAATTGATAGGGTTTCTACCAGGTAACAGTAATTCGTTTGAATTAAGTCGATATCTGGAACAAATACAAAATGGCGGACACCTCCATGCCCGTTGTGTGTGGTTGCATAATCCCCAGGTACGGATGCTGGCCAACACTGACGTTCTGAGTATTAAGTGTAGCGAATTTGTACTCAAATGCTCTAGAAAGACTTCTGTAGTGTCGGTAGAGCACAGCAGATGACGCAGGGTGATTCACATGTGTGGAAACACTTAACGAAAAATACCCAGAAATGCACTCATATTCAGTAAACGTGAGTTCAAAGCGTCGGAAATGTAAGGAATGGCATCAAGAACCTGAAAGCCATTGCCAATTCACCAATAATATTTCATCAATTCGATGCAATATGATGTGCACGGTAGCACACCAATAAGGATGCAACAACTGAGGCCAAGTTGAAATTGTGCAAGGGGACTCACTAAAACTGGGTAAACTAAATGAATGTCACCACTAGTAGGATCGCATGATCGATATTGAAATGTGGCCAATGTTTGTGTTGATATCGACATGTAGCAAGTGGACAAATATCAACATGTCTCACTACTGCTGGGGCATTGTCCCACGTGCGAAAAATAGGAAAATAACTACTCGGGTCTTGGATCTGAGGCCGTGGGCTCCCAGTAGGATCGGAAACTGTGACCACGCGAGCGAAAGCAAGCGCTCTAGCCCCGAGGCTTCGAGGGAGCATCACTTTTTCTGTATTCATTTCTTTGAGGAGTACCCACTTTGTTTGTCAAGCGCTCTTGTACAGCCTCCCGTCATGCTTGTGTGTTTCATTTTGTTACTCCTACTGCACAGTTGCAAACAATCAGAGCTTTAGGTCGTTTCTTCCTATTTTTCATGTCGTTTTATTTTCCATATGCATGGTGTTCCAGCTGTACTGTCACATGTGCCAAATTGGTTCATTTTCGTGTTTGTCTTTGCATGTGCACTGTTTGTAAGATACGAATTTCTGGAGGTATTTTCCTATATTTCGAATACGTCAAATGTCCAAGAAGACGTGGAACACGATATAAGTTTATTATTTTCACGCTCTATTAGAATTTGAACCATGGATTAAGAGATTTCTTTTCATATGTGTTGACTGTGGGACAATGTCCCAAACAAAGAGGGACATTGATACAATCGTGTTCTAGTTACGTTCTACTAAAAAGTGCACCAGATGTAATTGCAGAATGTACAATGTTATTTTCCTAGTTTTCGCACGTGCGACGGTGTCCCAGCAGTGGTAGCATATGTTGGCATTTGTCCATTAGCTACATGTTAATATCAACACACACATTGGTCACATTTCAATATTGATCATGTGATCCCACTAGTGACATTCACTTAGTTTACCCAGTTTCTTTGTGAGTCCCCTTGCACAATTTCAACTTGGCCGCAGTTGTTGCATCCTTATTGATGTGCTACCGTGCACATCATATTGCATCGGATTGATGAAATATTATTGGTGAATTGACAATGGCTTTCAGGTTCTTGATGCTATTCCTTACATTTCCGACGCTTTAAACTCACGTTTACTGAGTATGAGTGCATTTCTGGGTATTTTTCGTTAAGTGTTTCCACACATGTGAATCACCCTGCTTCATCCGTTGTGTTCTACCGACACTCCAGAAATATTTCTAGAGCATTTGGGTACAAATTCGCTACACTTAGTACTCAGAACGTCAGTGTTGGCCAGCATCCGTACCTGGGGATTATGCAACCACACAACGGGCATGAAGGTGTCCGCCATCTTGTGTTTGCTCCAGATATCGACTTAATACAAACGAATTATTGCTACCTGGTAGAAACTCTATCAATTCATATCCATTTAGACCAATTTTCATTTCGCAGATTATCCGAGACTCCCTACGTTCCTTTGGGGAATCCCTTGCGCGTGCATTGTAGGATTGTGAAACATGCAAAATTCAATACAGCAGGTATGACTTCTTCAGTGAAAATTTTCCCCGCCCTCTTTAGGTTGGATAGATTCCGAACTATTGGCGTCCGAAAGTAATTTTCCCACTCTTTCGGCACGTTGTAGAACTGAAACTATGTCCGATAGCCGAAAGTTCAAGAGAACTTTTTTTCTTGTCTCAGTGGTAGGGGTCACCTCCAAGAGTTGTAACATTTGTTTTGCAACACCCTATATATATATATAGGGTGACTGGTAATTCGATGCATTCCTTGCAAGAGGATTTCTACAAGTACTTTGAAACATTTTCACCTATATTAACCGGGAGTCCCAAATCAATAGTTTCTGAGTAATTTGCACATGAGTAATTGCTTTCAAATTTGCCGGCTAACTAGATGTGTGCGAGAAAGCTTTACCCTGAACCACTTTCACATATCGTGGAGCAGTAAAATTTTACCTGTATAATCCTGCATACCTGTAGGTGGTGTGGTAATTTACAGATCGTAGCTCCGCACCGTTGCTGTATTATAGGTCCGAACGTGAAGTAATGTGTAGTGGTGCAAAATCCATTACTGCATCTCAGGAAGCAGCGTGGCAACATCGCTGAAGTACTTGCTCTTAGGAAATGACTGCATGGTTGGGAAGAAGTGGAATGAAGATGATGTGCAGTCAAGAGAAAACGTGAACTATGACGGATTTCTTGCCCAGCGTAAAAAAAAAAAAAAAAAAAAAAAAAAAACTTACAACATTAAGTTGTCATTGTAGCAATTGATACGGCAATGGCAGTAATGGTGTTCTGAGTTATTAAAGCGAGTAACTATTTGATAGACTGGTGGTCTATGTGGGTAGAAGTTTGTGTGGTTCTTTATCGTCGACGCTGCCATTTAGTACGTCCACGTCTACTCACGAGGATCCAAAAGGTATATAATTACATGAATTTTTCGCTTTATTTTGTCTTGTATATACATGTCCAAAATTATTGTCGCATGTCTATAAATATGTTGTTCTAGGAATATAATTTGATAATGAATTTGTCCGGTATTTCTCACAATGTTAGTGTGTGTATATATATATACAGACTGTTCCACAATTAGTTCAATTTTCTACAGCACTGGGAGAAGATGAAGTTTACACACTATTAATGTAAAATTTGGCACTGTTATTGAGAAATATCTGAATTTTTCGAATTTGTAAAGGAATTAAGAGAAAATTGCTGTTTAGCTCCGTTTCGGGGTTGTAAACACAAAAGTTCATTTTCTTTATGGTAGATTTAATGTTAAATTTTGGAAGCAGTTTTCTCCAATAATTATTCTTAAAGATTCTGCGGCAAATGAGTTGTATTTTTTACAAAATGCAAAAACACTCATTCACAAAGCTAGTAATGCCGTCTCCAACATTATTTTGGGAACGCCCCCCTTTTGGGGGGCAAGGGGCATAAAAAGGTGGTGGGTGATGTGTTACCAAAATCCCAAAATTTATTTTAGGAATGCCAGTAAGCATCAAATTAATCACAAATGTCACAGAATTAATGCTCCTTACATGTAAGAGTGATGGGGCTACGGCCCCCTTTCAAAAATAAAATAATCACCATAAATATCCTTAGTAAGGACATACGAGAAGGTATTTTTTGCCAATTAATGTGAAATTTGGCGTCGTTGTATCAGAAAAGTGTGCATTTTTCATATCTGGAATGTTATTTTGGTAACCACTGCCTTAGGGGGCACAGTGGGCGAAGCATTAGATGATGAATATTTATAAAAAATCAAAATTTTGTTCTGGAAATTCCAGTGAGCAACAGACAATTCACAAATGTCACAGAATTGATATTCCAAAGCTCCTTGCATAGTCAGTGACTTATATAGGGCTATAGCCCCCTTTCAATAATAAAAAATCACCATAAATATCCTTAGTATTGACATTCGGGAAGAATGATTTTTTCTCAATTAATGTGAAACTCGGCTTCGGGTTAGAAAACAGTTATGCATTTATCAAATCTGGAATATTATTTTGGTAATGTACTGCCTTAGGGGGGAACAGGGGGTGAAGCATAAGTTATTGGATCTTTATTAAAAAATAAATTTTATTTTGGAAAATCCAGTGTGTGTCAGATTGATCACAGATATTGAAGAATTAATATTCCGATATTCCTTGCATGTGCCAGTAACTGATATTGAGCTACAGCCCCTTTCAACAATTACATTATAATTGTATGATAAATATCCTTAACAGGGACATACGGAAAAAGCTATATTTTGTCAATTAATGTGAAATTTTGCGTTGTGATAGTAAAAGTCTGGAATATTATTTTGGCAATAGGAGGCACAGGGCAAGGAGATTAATTTGGTACCTTTTGAGGTCAAAGGGGGAGGACTGATAGAAATTCCAATATTTAGTTTGAGAGTGCTCATGAATGTAAAATTAGTTGCAAGATGCACAAAATTAATACTCCATACTACTTTTATGTACCAGTGACTAATGTTACTACAGCCATCTTTGAAAAACATCATAAATTCAATATGACTGTTCTTACGCAAAGACCTACTGGCAGAAGCATTTTTTTTACAATGCGAAATTTGGAATTATTTTAGAAAAAAAAATGTCAGTAAAATGTAAATTTGTGACAGTAAGACAATGCCCATGTTTGGATTTCTTTTAGGGTCGTGGACTCAGAATTTCTTTTGCCTAATGGGAGTGTGACATAGGTAAATTTGCATTTTTAGTTAGAAAATACAATAACACTCTTTCGCTTGTACCTATGATGATGCATGCGTCAGGAATTTTATTAGTGCCATTCCTCCTTATTGGGGAACATAAAACAAAGAATTGTCCAGGGCGTAGAGTCATTCAGATATGTTGGAGAAGGTGTTCACAGTGGCTTTAGTAAATCGCATTAGTTCATTCATGTCTTGCTCGTTCACGAGGGCATGCTGAATAAAAGTAAGTTCATTTTATCTGCTTTACAATTTATTTAATGACAACTGAGCCAAAAAAAAGCGTTGTTTTTAAAAAGAAATAATATATTTTCTTGGGTTTATGGTACAGCCTTACTCAACCTGATCCTTATTCCTATGAATAAAGAAAACAATATAGAAAACTTAAAGGTCACCTACTAGACTTTTAAGTTTTAAAATACTACTTCTCATTAAGATTTTTTCGTTCGTGGTTTCTGCGGCATTTTCCATTGTCATGCTGTGCTCTATTTCAAGCTGGTTTGCTTAAGTGTGCAGAAAATATGATGGTGACTTATATGTGTGATTTTATGCTATAAGAAGAGTCCAATTTGCTTTTTAAAAACGCAAAATTCTTTGATTATATTCCAGTGATGCCAAAAACACGAAGCTATATCGTCAATCTGGTACACTGACAGTCGATATTAGTTTACACTAGATTCGAGATTTTTTTAAAAAAATCAAAACATTCTTATACAATAATGACAAATTGCACATTAATTGTAAAACATATTTACCTTCTTCCCGTACGTCCTTGCTAAGGATATTTACCGTAAATTATGTCATTTTTGGAAGGGTGGCTGTAGCCCAATATCAGGTACTGGCACATGCAAGAAGTATCGAAATATTAATTTTGTATTATTTGTGATCAATCTGACACACTGGATTTTCCAAGATAAAATTTGAAATTTTTATAAAGATCTAATGACTTATGCTTCACCCCCTGTGCCCCCTAAGGTGGTACATTACCAAAATAATATTCCAGATTTGATAAATGCGTAACGTTTTGCTAACCCGAAGCCGAGTTTCACATTAATTGAGAAAAAAAAATCATTCTTCCCATATGTCAATACCAAGGATATTTATGATGACTTTTTTATTTTTAAAATGAGGCTATAGCCTCATATAAGTCACTGACCATGGAAGGAGCATTGGAATATTAATTATGTGATATTTGTGAATAATCTCTCGCTCATTGGCATTTCCAGTACAAAATTTTGATTTTTTATAAAGATTCATCATCTGATACTTCGCACCCTGTGTCCCCTAAAGCGGTGGTTACCAAAATAACATTCCAGATATGAAAAACGCACACTTTTTTGATACAACAACGCCAAATTTCACATTAATTGACAAAAAATACCTTCTTCTCGTATGTCCCTACTAAGGATATTTATGGTGACTTTTTATTTTTGAAAGGGGGCCGTAGCCCCATTATAAGTCACTCTTACATGTAAGGAGCATTAATTCTGTGACATTTGTGATTAATTTGATGCTTACTGGCATTCCGAAAATAAATTTTGGGATTTTGGTAACACATCACCCACCACCTTTTTACGCCCCTTGCCCCCAAAAAGAAGGCGTTCCCAAAATAATGTTGGAGACGGCATTACTAGCTTTGTGAATGAGTGTTTTTGTATTTTGTAACAAATACAACTCATTTGCCCCAAACTCTTTAAGAATAATTATTGGAGAAAACTGCTTCCAAAATTTAACATTAAATCTCCCATAAAGAAAATGAACTTTTGTGTTTACACCCCCAAAATGGGGGCTAAACAGCAATTTTCTCTTAATTCCTTTACAAATTCAACAAACTCAGATATTTCTCAATAAGAGTGCCAAATTTTACATTAATAGTGTGAAAACTTCATCTTCTCCCAGTGCTGTAGAAAATTACACGAATTATGGAACAGTCTGTATATATATGGAACACGGTGGGCACAAAGTCGCTTTACTAATATCTTAAGATATATTTATTTTGAGGAAAGCAAGTTTTGGACACTTCTATAAATATCTATTAATTCCCTCATCAAAACATATCAGAAACATCTCTAGGCATACAGCTTTGAAATTTAGTATAATTATCCTCCTTGCGCCTTAGTCAATAGGTAAGATGGTGTGTTGTTACACAGTACCATTAAAAGGGGGAAGGGGAATAGTAGGGGGATTGAATAATCCTTTTTTGTTTCTTTTGACGTTCGTGAGATCTACTAAATTGTCAGGTGCATAATCTTCGAAATTTATATAAATGTTCTCCTTGCATTCTAGGCTCTAGATTAGACATTGTTTCGCAAATGCGAACACTAAGAAATACGAAAGTGTGTTTGTGTTATTTACTTGCATTCAATATGCGAAGAATTTCAAGTAAAAAATACTATAAGATCTTTCCTTACGCCTGCCTCTCCCTTTTTTCATCACGGGAAAATAACTAAACAGTTTGAATTGAATTTCAAAATATAGTCGGATCCAGAGTTGGCGTGGGACAATGAAAACTTGACCCACGACCCACTCACCCACCACCCACCGTGACCCACGACCCACTGACCTACCACTCACCGTGACCCACTCTGACCTACGACCCATCATGACCCACCGCCCACGGTGACCCACCATACCCACCACCTACGGTGACCCACCATGACCCACCACCCACCGTGACCCACTCTGATCCACCGTGACCCACCACCCACCATGACCCACTGTGACCCACCGTGACCCACCACCCACCATGAACCACTCTCATCCACTCTGTTCTGACTAACCAAAATCCATCGTCATCAACTCTGAACACGATCCACGGCCTCTTATGTACTGACAAATAGTTTACACTTGAAATAAAACAAGACTGGGAAATTGTCACTAATCGGAGTTTGAATTTCTAGTCAATCGCTCAAGCACCACTCTGTTAGAATAACGGTGGATCTGACCTTTATGATATAAAATGGTAAAGTGTTTGTCAGTGAGGAAATTGAAATAGTTCGAGGTGGGGGGAAATTAGTGTGTGCCTAATATATACTTGTACTAAGAGAGTATTCTTGTAAGTGTTAATTTCTGAACGCGTTCCAAAAGAAACTTCTATTTGCAGGAAAATACCCCTGTACAATTTGGAAAAGGTTATGGTTTCTCAGTTCACAGTATTTTTGAACCTTGAAAAATCAGTTTTTCATAGTTTATAAAGGTGCTCGGGTACCCTAAAGTATGTTCATAATTGTAATCTGTGTAATCACTAAAATACCACGTTAAATTTGTTACAAATACGCATAATTGCAATTATGATGAATATTTATTCAAAGTAGTTGACCTAAAGCAAAGAAGAGACAAAGTTGAATAACACAAATAAGCCATTACTAATACAAGTATACATTTTCTATAACTCGTAATTTTCCACCTTAAAACAAATCTGAAATCGGGTTTATTTCCCGTTTGTAACCTTTTCGTGGTAAATCATCCGCAGCGGAATGATGTCCATCCTTCAGCCAAGAAATAACTAGCTCGTGTACTTTGAGCTTGTCTAGCGGTAGGCCATTAACATTGATGAACAACAAGTTAGACAATGTTTGAGCACTTAATCTGTTTCTAATATCAGTCATCTGTAAATTCATAAGGGGAAATCCCGTTCGCACTCTGTCGTGGAAATTGATAATACTTCTACCCGATTTCTGCAACTCCACATCGACAATCTGCTTGTTAGACTTAAGTCAGATAACGATTTTTCTTAGTCAGTTTTGAAATACTCAGCAAGAAGTATCATCTCTCTATCACCATGCAACATCTTTTCCATATCGACCATGTCAGTTGGCAATGTCGACTCATGGAGAACAGAAACTTCATCTACCACGCCTTCGATAAGGAATCTTGTGAATAAATTATCAATTAAAGCCTGATAAGCTGATGATTTCTTATTTGTTTATAAATTTAATTTTTTGTAATTCACATGAAGGTTTGATGCCATTACCAAGTTCCCTCCCCCGTCTAGATAGCGAAAGGGAACGAAATTCCTGGAGTGTTCAGAGGTGAATGGGAATTTCCCTCCTTCCCCTTCAATTACCACACTGCTGTTTGCCATGTGCCAAATTACGATGAATTTCAATTAAATTATCATAGTATAATTATTTCCTTGTTGAATTATCAATACTTTTCAATTCGAATTTGACTTTGCAATTTGACCGTGATGATCAGGCACACATAGTTACATTCAATTTTTTATATAATAATTTATATATTGCAGTGATTCAAAAATGTATCCAGCAGTTAGCTTCTCTAAAAATTCACAGATCTCGAAAGCCAAGTAGTAGTAGAAGTCCTATTGCTATTATTACAATTAAAAATATCAATATCCAAAAGTCCTGAAGTTCTTTTTTCACTTGGTTACATATACTCACCTCAGGTAAGTAGACAGAAACAAGTGGAAAAGGAAGGGAAATGAAGGTCTTGAAAGTAAAACGAAGACAAATTTACCAATCTTCAGAAGATACTGTCTACAATGCAGTGAGCAGAGAGGGTCGGTAGATCATACTGAGTCGGTGGGTCGCAGTGGGTCACGGTGGGTGGTGGGTCGCAGTGGGTCATGGTGGGTGGTGGGTCACAGTGGGTCACGGTGAGTGGTGGGTCACAGTGGGTCATGGTGGGTGGTGGGTCGCAGTGGGCCATGGTGAGTGGTGGGTCGCAGTGGGTCACGGTGGGTCGTGGGTCACAATGGGTCAAATACTGTTGACCCACTCAGAAAACTTGACTCACTTGACCCACTGACCCGTTCCATCTCTGGTCGGATCTGCTCTGAACTGCGTTTATATCATTTAATTTTGCTGAACAGAATGTATCGTAAGGTTATGAGCGGATTGAAAATTAATGACAAGAAATATAAAATCTAATAAGCTTTGTAACTTTGAAAGATGAAATCTCGTATACAAATTTCTCATTGAAAGTAAGCGGAAACGTGTCTCAGCGTTTTCAGGAATTCTGATTTCAAGGGAGAAGGGAAAGATTTATATATTATTACTTCTCGATAAATAAACTTGACTTCAATGTTGTCTGCTTTATCATTCCGGAAAAGTTTCCGAACCCTTGGAAATGAATTTTGAACAATTGGATCGGTAAGGTTTTTTATAATGACACTTTAAGTAAAATATGTATTGTGAATGTATAAGGGATTTATTTGCATAAATTAACAGCTGCATCGCTTGAAATGCAGTTTTGAACACTTTAGCACCTGGATTGAACTGAATTGATTTTGTCGTACTTTGATATAAATACGTACCACTAACGAGTTCAAGTTAACGTTTTATGTATTGTCAATAAACCTATTACTACCATGCGAAACACAGCCACTTCAGTAAGTTTTTTTTTTTTTTTTTTTTAAAGTTTAATGTCATGTGATTATATACTGAGCCTAAGAGAGACAACACTTATGAGATGGATTATAATGTTGGAACGAAGAATGTGAGAAGAAATAAGAGAATCCCAAAGAAACCTTACATACGGCGTTTTTCAATTATAAAGTCCAGTTGGCGCCGGTTGAGAATGGCAGGGATCGCTTTATCACTGAATCACAGCAACACCAGTTACTACTCTTTTATAAGACAGTGAATTCAATCTTATAGGATACTTGTTTGTTTATTAGGATCGCGCTAATATGGTGTTTCAAGATTGAAACGTTAGTACGTCTATTACTACGTAATTCAATCCGACCGTTATTCCTCACCATAACTTTTGAACGAAAGCGATTTTTATTTAACCCTTGCACTACCTAGTATTTTTATAAGGGGGTCGTTTTGTGCCGACCTGTTAAGATTAAATTTATCTCGCAAAATAAACACATTAGAAACTCTCACAAAAAAAATTACAGTGACTGAAGTGAACAGTACCCAAGATTAGACGAACAACTATTTGTTATGCTGCCATGTAGGAGTGACTATTAAATGTCAGTCACATCTCCTACCAACGGGGAGAAATTGCTTTGTGCCCATCAATATAACATAGCAAATTTATGAGACACACTGAGTGAAACTCTGAAAATGAACAGCACACGGCATAACACTAATCGTCAAATTCAGAAAAGGCAGGATACAGCTATTTATTATACTGCATCTAGGAGTGACTACTAAATATCAGTCACATCTCCTATCAATTTTGTGTCTACTAACTTAAAATAGTAAATTTTATGAGACATACTAACATTCAATTTGAAACACCGTAAGATATTCGCTATAGCTATACATGTTGAGCAATAACATATGTTCTAACACTTTTAAGGAAACGTTTAAAAGAGTAATTACAAAATATATACTGTTGTGGGCACGAAGTACTCCAGCCCCGTTGGTAGTACGAAGGTTAATTTTGCTCTTTGCAACGAATACCTAGAACGATTACCTTGGCTATATTTGTTAATAGAGGCAACTCATTAAGATCTTTACTTATTATCAGTGGCTTTAACATGCTCTCCCGTTTAAAATAATTCACCTTCCATAACTTCCTAGGATTAGGCTTAGGAATAAGAGTTCTTGGCTGTCGGTATGTATGGCTATGTTAGTCCGTCAGGTATGAAGGATGACATTCCTCAAAGATCACACTATCCGAGGGAAGGGAAGGAAGAGAGGATTGGGGAAGGAAACGGGCTGGGACCTATCCGTAGTAGCATAGAAAACTTGCAAACCACTTGCTGTAAGCTTGAATTGCAAGTCGGCCAAACTTGTATCCAGCTTGATTGGAAAGTGTGCAAGCATGCCACAAGCTGGATTCCAGTAACGAAGTTACATGGAGGCAACCTTGCATTCAGTGTTCCATTCAAGTTTGAAGCAAGCGTTCTTCAAGTCAGTGGCGGATCCAGGGGGTGGCGATCGGGACGATTTCCTCCCCAGAAGAGGAAACTTTTTTTATTTTATATATAAATAAAACCCATCCCAGAGTTTGGAGCTCTTAAAAGTAGCTCTAAGTAGCAGTATTACAACCCACCGCCTCCCCCAGAATACCGTCCTAGATCCGCTCCTGCTTCAAGTCAAGTCAAGTCAATAGCCAACCATCGACCAGTGATGCTATGATGCTCCGCGAAGGGTCTAAGGCATCACTTTCAAGTACAACAAAAGGAAGGTTGTATGAAAAGCATGCGTTTCAAGTGCAAGCGTAGAAAACCAAAACCAAACACGTGCCAACTGGTCGAAAGCTTTTTTGCTACTAGGGATATATTGCGTACCATTGTGGCATTTGCCTGTTGTAAAACCCAGGAAAACCTCACTCTGGATGGCTGGTCTGTAAAAGCTTTTACACTTCTTCTACCGAGTGTCGCTACCGGGAATCGAATTCGGGACCTCTCGCACCAAGGACGAGAGCGTTAGTGACTACGCTACGCCGCGCCACTACCTAGTTTCTATGTAACCTGTACAACAACAAATAATTGTTATCTGTTGTAAATGATGTGTAGTTTTTCTTACTGCAAAAATCTCATTATTATTAGGATTATGCAAGTGGGACTCATAAGATCTTGGTACGCTTTTTCAGCGCTAATCTTGCATTAGACGTAGACCTACAGATCAACGTGGATCTATACTACTGGCCTTGCTAAAAGTGTATATTGCCCTATGTTCGCAGTTTAGAGAGGTGTTTACCTTCTTCAACCCCCATGTTGGCCGATATACAAAAACGCGTATGTCCTACTTTTGAGTCATTTACTCACAAGGGAACATCTTATATTGATAGTAGCATTGCCCAATCAAACAATGTGCAATCGATAGAGGAGTGAAGAAAAGTGAGAAATCCAAAGTTTTACGGGCCGACATCCAGAAATACAGGAGATGCAGAGGAAAGAAAGATCTAGAATCATGTGAAGATTGCAATGCAAAATATACATTGACACAGAGAGAACTTGAAAATGATTAAAGTAATCAAAATGACATTTACACAACAGTATAATAAGCAAACATTGTATCCACAGACATACTCAATAACATCATATGTATTGCAGTGTTGACCCTTATTTTCGTACTTCAGTGATTATATTCTTGTTTGTGGTCTTATATTTTGGTTTCAACTAATTCGAATCGTGTACTCTATGTACTCTTCTACATCCGAGATTCATAAAGGAATTCATATAGGCCTATCTTCAAACGTTGGCAACATTGTACATCACGATTTCACAGTTATAGTTCTGCTGTTAATAAGATTTGCTAGATGTCATAATTTATGTCCCATGCCATTTAACAAAACCTCATTTTGTGCCCCGTTGGCAACACTGCATCACATATGATGTTATTGAGCATGTCTGTGGGTACAATGTTTGCTTACTATACTGTTGTGTAAATGTAATTTTGATTTATTTAATCATTTTGAAGTTGTTTCTGTGTCAATGTATATTTTGCATTGCTATGTTCACATGAATCTAGATCCTTCTTTCCACTGTACCTCCTGTGTTTCTGCGTGTCGGACCATAAAACTTTGGATTTCTCATTTTCATTATAAAAACGCATCTAAGCTAGACGATTTCGCAATAGATCATACTGCCAGCCCCGACAAAAATGTTCTGTTATATTTTGAAGGAGTTGAGTTTATAAGTTTCTTTATTGTTTACAAGTATCGATAAGAGGCACTTATTTTTAAGAACACAATGGAAAAAATAGAAATAAGAGCCGTTGTTGAGTCTTTTCTTGAAAGCAATTTCTTGTACATTTTCCGGTGCTCTTCGTTTCGCCCAATCCACTGCTGAATTCCTTAGACAGAAAAAAGGAGATAACTTAATTAATGTTCATATTTTTCTTTCATAAATTATTAAACATTATAAAGTATGTAATATATTCTTCATTACATGTTTTGTTTGTTCCGAGTAAATGTTAATAAATAAGAAATGTTAGGTGATATTAGAAAAAGTTCTTCATGCAATATCCTAATATAAAGACAGCTTTTTCCTTTATTGGGTAGGCACACTTTAGTGTATATTCTACCTCGAAAACCTACCTAAAAGCAGGGTCGTAGTTTGGCATTAACCAACATAAGTTACGGCCAGGGGCGGAGAATTTTCTTTAACCAGTTCTTTTCTTTTCATTACATAGTTCTGAAAATTTCCGATTTTTTTATACATTTGAACATTCACATGGCATGAGGTTGATAATTTGTAAATATCCAAGTAACAGGAATCTGTTTGGGTAGAAAAAATATATATTTAGTACTTAATTTATGGTTTTATAGTCATTATTTCACTTCTTCCATTCTTTTGTCATAATAGAAAAAGCTTGTATTTGTTAATTAACTTTCAAAATTTCCTACAGTTTACAACATTCATCGACCCAGCGCCCAGTGCAAGAAATATAGGAGTTGTTGTTGCTGTGACAAACTTGTATTATTACTCACGACTTAACAGTTTGAAAATACCCTTCACACCAATCTTCTCTTTGCCACTAGAAGACGGGAAAGAGAAGTTGTTGGTTGTATCAAGGAGGATTTTTATTTTTCAATGTAGAGTCGTGTCATATCTAAATTTTTATGTCTTTTAGATTAAGATTGGTTTAAAGGGAAAAGTTTTGCCGATAGATGGCACTACTGTCTTCGTATTTCTCCCATGTATTTTTTTTATCTTTCACGAAAATTCACGATTTCTCTTACAATTTCAACCTACAGACTTCAAATTTTTAGAAAAGGAACTTCATAATCTGTCAAAGGCAATAGTCCGTGCTGATTTTTTATTTAGAATTATCTTCATTGTTGAAATGGCTTGATTGTTGAAATTGATATCCAAACCTTTAACAATGGAATTGTTTCAACAATGAAGAAAGATCTAAGAGATCCTAACCATCTGCTAAGACAGCCCAGTCCGGAAGTAGCCGTGTGTTCTCAGAAGATTGATCTAGGCTCGATGGAGAGTCATATCGTTGAAAAGTGGCCAAGGTGAGAGGATAATTTGGTTCGAATGTGTAGATTTTACAGGAAGTATCTCTGCTATATTACAGATTATACAATAATATTACAGCATATTACATAAAATAAAAGCAAAATAAAGAGTGAGCATTGTTTGCTTTAGGCGGTTACAGTTTTCATGCAAAGAAAATTCGTTGCTTTCTTTAACGTTCACAAATAGAGTAACAAACATACAGAATAAAATAAAGAGAGCAGAGTCAGCCTTTAGAATGTTACGATTTCTAATCAGTAACCGATCATTGTGAAAGTTTAATCACTGTTTATTGGTAATTCACGTATACAGTACATAGACTATTATAAAAAAACAAAAATAAATACTTTCCACATTAGAGTCCGCTGATTATCGAATATCCACAATGGTCAATAGTCATTTGATATTTGATTAATTTGATTTTGTGAATCGCATATTCATACACTTTTTACATTCACGCCGTCCAAATATAAATATATAAAATAACATATTTTTTTTTTAGATAATTGCCAAACATTTCTTTCCAGATGCTGTATATGCATATAATGACACAAATAACACAAAGCACACACAAGTAAGTAAATTGGAGTGTCCATTACAGTTCATATGTTGAAAAAGCATAATCAGAAACATATGTATACATACAAATCACCAACAATATGTAAATTTATTTATTTGACATCAAAATACATGATCAGATTCATTGTTAGTCCATATCAATACAAAAGAAGATAGTTTCCTGAACAACAAAAAGTTATACTTTGTTTCTGTTTTTAAACCATTGAAAGAGAGATGTAAATAGAAGCACGTTGCATTGCTTTTGTTGACGTTCGATAACGCTGCATACCTTTGAAATCTGAAGTCAGTACTGTAATGCCGACTATGTTTCTGAGATTGAAGGTCTAATTGTTTGTCATGACTATAGAAAAAAAATGCTGTCAGAGAGTGCGAATGCCATTAGTGTCGTATTCGAGCATGCATCTTGGAAGGATGTGAGTATGGTTCTAACGTTACTTAAAATGATGACGAAGAGGAGTAAGTGTAAGTATTCGACATTATATTTTTTTATTATTGTTGGGTTTATTGGAGCATCAGCATCGTATTATTGAGTATGTTTCGTGCTTATAAAGTGACAGAAGAATGAGGAGATAACAAAAATTGAAAAAAAAGAAAGAAAATACAAATGTGAAAGGTACTAAACGGAAAGTGTTCAGGACAACACGAATATTTGAAGGGAACCGAATTGTAAAGATATTTTTCATGTATCAGAGGGAGAAAAATATGGTACGTGAGGTAAGCCCGTAGTAAAGTGAAGAATAAAATTTGGAGGCAGAATTTGTAAATTTGGAAGAGATGAAAGGGATTTTAGAGTTCAAGCAAGTGGTGGATTCAGACGTTACAGGCAGCTATTTTAGTTGTAGAAGCAGCACCTTCACATGTGTTTAGTTAACTATGGCAAACGGTATCTCACGTACATTGTACATTTTATATGATGCATGAAGACAGAGATCCTTGTACTGTACATAACAGAGATTTTGGCTGCAGATAATGAAATTTTCAGTTACAGAACAAGATAGCATTGAGGTCATGTAATATATGCCATACAATTTCTTATCAATAGTCAATTTATAATCCAATCCCAAAATACTTTTTTTCAAATTTCAATGTATGGGTGTAAAATGCTTTGTATGGTATTATGTTAGGCTGTAATTTCACAGAGCGACAACTCAACATAGTTGTATCAAAATGTGCTACTTCCCTCCCACAGAACTCTCCAGGTGACAGAACTCATCCTCCAGAACTCATCCTACAGGTTTGCAACGCTGCTGTCCAGTCGGTTGTCCTACGAAGCGGCTATACTCTGCAAGCAGCGGGAGAGACTCACCCACCTTGTACTCGATGGCACCAAAAGCAGGTAGTAACTTGGAATTCAGCGTTGGAGGACCAATTAGAGAGCTCCTAGTGAAGAAAGAAGAAGAGAAAAACACGTGCTACATGGCGGGACAATCATAAGTATCATTATTGGTAGAGACAATGGTCGAATATTTACTTAAAACATTATTACACTGTAATGTACATTTTAAATTGTATAATTAAATTTTAAGGCCATCACCCTAATAAATATTGTGTTTTTAATTAAGTTGGTTTTGCTCATCCGCTCAGTGGCGAAGCGTAATCCCACAAGTAGGGTAGGCCTGACAAACTAATAACACAGATTGCATTTAATGTATCATAAAATGTTTAAAATTACACTTAGAATTCTATTTTCCTTACTGAGCTAAACAGAAATAACTACCAAATTTATTTATTTTAAAGAAATTTCTTAGCTGTATTTCTCTCACTGTTTAGATTTGAATTTATGTGCATGTATACACAGTAGTTTTGTTGTTGTTTAATTTAACAAGATAGAATGAATATATAAGCAAAAGTACACGGAAAGTAGTCTATTATTATTATTATTATTATTATTATTATTATTATTATTATTATTATTATTATTATTATTATTCAACAAATATTTACACGAGGAAAACCCGCAATATATATTAATGCATGTATTCTCATCTAAATCGACTACAAATATTTTGAAGCGCAGTTCATACTTTCTTTTGTCTGGGACTTGCAGGGGGATGAGGGGAATTTCCTCCTCACTTGCTGTTTTCATTTCCTGCATATTTGAAAATGGAGGGAGAGAAAAAAGAAGATAGTCTTACAGTTAGCTGTTAAATTTCTCGGATAAGCGTTTTTTACTTGCATCTCTCACTTTAAAGTTAACTACAATATTACATGTAATTAATGCATCTCGTGATAATGACTTCACTAGAAATGTTAGTGCTCAGAAGGAACTTCATTTGAGTCAACGCAAGATAATTAATATTGTATGTTATGCAGTGGAATATTTAAGGGGGTTGCTTTCGGGCTTAAGCACTCACCGAAATTTTAAGGTAAATTTTTATTGTTTTATACATATTACAGGATTTTCACATTTCCAGGAATAAAGTTAGCAAGCCCTTCCCGAAACAAGCCAAGGCCCCGAAACAAAATCGTAAACACTCCACTGATTCTATGAAATAAAAAAACTCAACTAAAATTGCATATAAATACAATATTTTTATCATGTACCGCAGCGTTTGTAACTTTATATATATGTTTAAAGTATCAGACTTATACTGTATATGCTATTATGGACCAGGGCCCATATATTAAAAAAAAATCAGCTACTCTGAATAACTCCTGAGAGTACATACCTAAATTAAACATTTTATCACTAACAGAAATACATAATTCTACACAGAAACTTTTTACTCTGTGTTAAGGAAATAATTTTATAACATATTAGCATTGAAAGATGCCTTCAACGCTTTAACAAAAGTCCAAGAGGCGAGCCTTCGCAACTTCCCAACAATGCGTGCAATCCCAAGTGAGAATAACTTCGCTCCCTGAGTAGTATAGCCCGCAAACCTCTCTAGCGAGTTGGTGAGGCTCACAAGGGAAGAGAAGGTGATTATATATCGAAGTGGATGATGGTTTACACACTAATCGAAAGCACTAATGACGCCTATTACGAAACTGTAAGAATTTTTTTCCGAATGTATATACTGTGGGAGTTATATGAATATACAGTGTGTCCAGAAAATCCACTGCCACCCCTAGAAATCACACACTGTTAGACAGACGCCAAAAGAGGAAAGCATGTGTTTGATCATTTTAAGAGTACAACGTATCAAAGCAAAAAGTGTTGTCCCAGGACCACTCACAGGATTCTAGGCGGGTTCCAACTCAAAAATTGCAAATGGTAAGGGGGTTCAAGCAGCATATCGTTGGAAATTTGTTGGCAAAAGAAAGAAGACGAAACGTTTCATACTAAACCATGCTTTCAAAATCAGGAACGGTTGAGGAATGAAGCCAAACAATGGTGAATGAAAATTCATGACCTGATCAATAGCAGAAAAATTTCTCCAGTATTTGTAATCAATGCTGATTAGTTTGGATTCAACTACTAGATGACAAGGACAAGATAAAAAATGAATGAAATTTTTGAGTTTTCCGTCCCACGGTTATGCCGGTTAGGCTAAAGGAGACGGTGATGATGAGTAATGAATGAAATGGTAGAAGGAAACGGGAGAGCCCTGAATAAACCCACGCACACGGTGTTTGTCCACCACAAAGTTCACTTGGCGGGAGCAGGGTTTGAACCCGAGACCCCTAGCGCCAGAAAAAAACGCTCTACCACTGAGCCACCGCGGCCGAAGGACAAGATCGCTTGCTTATGTTAGTAAAGATAAAGTTGAAAAATTAGTGCAGCCCAAAAGAACAACGATTCATTCATTTACCATCCCACTAATTATTGCCATGAATGGATCAATGTATGAAAAAAAATATGATCACCTTGAAGAAACCTAGTGGAACTTTTGGACCACTCGTCTGGTCATTAATGACGAAACCAGAAAATCTAGCCCTTGACCCTTCACTTAATGGTATCATGACACAAGCTGGTTGTGACAGATTTGTCACAGATCTACTCGCGAAAGCCTCTTCACCGACAGAAGGGCATCTTGTTTTTTCCGACCATTGGGGACCATTCACTAATCATACAAAAATTGCAGACAATCTACTTCAAGATATTTCACAGCGTGTAGAAAACATTCCGAAGAATTGCACAAGGTTTTGTCAACCACTTGATGTCTGCGTATTCAGCACTTGAAAAAACTACCTAAAAAGCTAGAACACTTTGTGAAACTCGAGCACGATTATTACAAAGTTTTTCAGAGAGATTACCGTCTAGTGCTCATGTTCATTCTGCATAATCAAATGAGCTCACCAAGGTACATTGGCATGTATCAATATGCTTTCACAAAAGCTGGATTAAAAACTGGTATACATCCTCATTTCGGTTCTCCAAGCGCATTCGTTTTTCATTTTGCAATCGGCACTTGTTATTGTGAGATAATTGCACATAGTCGCTGTTCCTGGTGCAAGTAATTTTCCCTTTGAATCATTTTATACTTCATAATCCAGACAACGAGCCTAAGTACCACGATTGTATATACATTATATGTCAACTAGTCAGTTCTATACTCAAAATGTTACGTCTTTTCTTTCATTATTTCTGTCTTCTCATGTCATTTCTTTTCTTTATTTCTTAATTTTCCTTCATTTTAGGATATTTCTTTATTTCTTTAGACATTACTAAGCCCAAAGAGCAGAGCCTCACAGTAGGGGCCTTTCCTTTCTTCCCTTTGAGTTCGAGAATTGAAGTGAAGAAAATAAAAACGACTACAGAAAGAACTAAAACGCAATATGTTTGCACAGTGTTATCGTAGAGCGTCCAAACTTGTTCCATCTGTTCTTATTTAACAACAGCTTTCAAACGATATACTAATTGACCCCCCTTGCATTTTGAATATTTTGAGTAGGACCCCGTCTGGGACCCTGTGGAAGACCCTGGAACAAGTATTTTTGCTTTCAATCATTGTACTTTTGAAATGATACACGTGTTTTTCTGTTTTGACCTCTGTCACATCGTTTCAGATTTATAGGCTGGCCATAGACTTTACAATGACGTTTTTGCTGACATTTTGACCGGTAGCCATTTTGCATAGGGTAATTTTAGAGAGTCGAGACTTGTTCGGTCTATTTTCATTTCCAAACAGCTTTCCAACGATATGCTACATGACCCCCTTACCATTTGCAATTCTTGAGTTGCCTGGGATCCTGCAGGTGGCCCTGGGACAACGCTTTTTGCTTTGATAGGGGGTACTTTTAAAATGATCAAACACATGTTTTCCTGTTTTGGTATCTGTCTCACCGTTTGCAATTTCTAGGGGTGAAAACGGACTTTCTGGACACCCTGTATATTCATGTAACTCACACAGTATATGCATTCGGATTTTTTTTATTAAAGTTTCGTAATAGGCGTCATTAGTGCTTTCGATTGGTGTATAAACCATTCTCCACTTCAATATATAATCTGCCTCTCTTCCCTTGTCAGAGGGAAAGGGATCCAAGTGTTTCCAACCTACTATTTTGTAACCGAAAAAAAATGAAATATTGAAGTATTGACTTTATTTTATAATAAACCAAAGATAAAGAAAAAAATACGGTAGAAAACAGGGTAGGCCCGGCCTCAGAGCCCCATAGTATGCTTCGCCACAGCATCCACTTAGTTTATAGTTGCATGCCATTAGTTATCTTTTCCTGCATGTGGTTTATCTGCGTTTTTGAATGAGTGACTAGAAAGTGTATTCCTGTTGTTAGCTAACTTTGCCGACAACGGTGTAATTTTCACTTGTGAGAGTATGTTGGTCCTTGGGTCATTTAATTGTGGATATTACTTCATAAGCTTTTTAATTAAATGAGCCGGCGTGCACAGTATCTATAAGTTTGTGTAAATTACGTAATTTGGGTCACGATCTTGTAGAACTCAGAAATCAAGGCAAAACCTTGTTGGCTAGCTTGTTGAAATATTCTCCAAAATCAATTTTACGTGTTATAATACGTTCTGAAAACAATAGCACCTTTCAAAATTCTCTCCAAACTAAGCCTCAAATCCCGGAAAGTCATAAGCCTTTTTTTTTTTTTTTTTGGGATAAATAAATAGTTTTTCATTAAGTATTTCTGTAAATCTATGACAGTTTTCTCCAACTTTAATTCTTTCTGGTTGACATTGTTCACATAAGTTTAGTATGATTCGCAACGACAAGAATACAGAAAGTCGCCAACAAAAGAAAACATAAATTTTAGGGCACGAGAAGAAATTTTGTGAAAATCAGTTGACACAACGAGGTTCGAACCTGAATTTCCCAGTTGACAATTTCATTCGATAGCGCTGCGCTACAAATTGTTCCTGCAATGTTGATAAAGTAAATTACTAGTTTCGTAGGTCATACGTTTACTAACTATATTTTATTTAAAATATACCTAATTAATACCTAACTACTAAGTAAAATATACCTAACTACCTAACTAGGGAAACCTAACTAATATTCGCTCACGTCTTAATGCAATTTAAGGAATTACAAAATAATGTATATTATCTTTTCTTCTTCCCGGGCTGCGGGACCGATATCAAAATCTCAACCTCAACTCGAAGAACGTTTAGAGACATTTTCCTCATTGAGAAATGTCTATTTAATATGTTCCTTGAGTTGAAGAAAGAGATTATGAGTTACTCAATTAATGATAGTCTTTTCATAAAGGTCTTATGTTAGTATCAGAAGTGTCTCGCATGAAAGATTTGCAAATAGCTAGAAAGTTTTTGTGCAACGTCAAATAAGTGATCGACGTAGCTAAATGGTTATTGCAATTTATTTCTATCCAGAAGACCCGTGCTCGAATTTCTTCATGTCCGAAGTGTTTAACATGCTTTAGTTTCAATTTCAGTCTATACGCAATGTGATATGTAAAATATTCTCTTGTGCAGAAGGAAAAATATATTCGAATGACGAAGTTGACAAAGATTTGGAGTAGATCCACGAACAGAAATAATAAAAATTTCTTCAATTGTTCCAGGTTTATTACTTTCAGTAATTTCATTTTCGGACTCATGTAAATGAAATGAAATCTTTGAGTTTTACGTCCCGCGGTTATGCCGGCTATGCTAAAGGAGACCGTGATGATGAGAAATGAATAAAATGGTAGAATGAAGAAACTGAGGAAACGGAAGTACCCCGAGAAAACCCACGCACATGGTGTTTCTTCACCACAAAGCTCACTTGGCGCGACCTGAGATCGAACCAGGGACCCCATGAACCAGAGGTGAGCGATCTATTCGGACTCATGAATGATTTCTTTTCATTGTTCTTACGTGCAGTTTGTAGTGAAATAATACATTATGCACACAACGAATTATAATGTCATTGGTCTACGGCACTCATTGGACAACACGCTCCAAACAAAAGAGATTAATCTTTATGAGACATTCCCCGTGCATCAGTTCTAAAGCAAACGCCCATTTCAATGTCCACCGGGTTACCAACTGTCATCTCCTGGTTGAAATGTTATTGTGAATTGGTTTCCATGTTATCCAGGCGTTTGTGATATTATCAAAAATGCTGGCCTCGACCTAATTGAGTTATATCAATCATGGGGAATATATTTTGTTGTTGACTGTACCTAACGTAACATTGTAAGATATATACGTCAGAAGGTTGGATTGCTACAGGGTGACTTTTTTTCTTAAACTCGCGGATTGTATTTGGGTCTAGAAGTTGTAACTGAAGTCCGATTTTCATGCGGTTTGTGGCAAATGATCAAAGAAGAATGGGAGATTTACGGAACTACGTTTACTTGTTTAAATTCATCCATGGTAATATCGGTCATGCGTAGAGAGAAAACAGCAAATATTCACCATTGCACCTTACAATTTGAATGAGGTGCGGTGCGGTGTGGAGATTTAAGTTTTCTTCGTTAAATAGCAACCTTGCCAATGTCAGTAAGAAACAGGAAACTGGACCGTTGTATAGGGAATTGTTCTGTATATTTCTATGCTACTGTGTGTATATGATCAGGTCACAGTGATAGTAGTGTACTCTTTGGAGCAACATGAGTTATTGGAAAAGGGAACATGACGTTGCTACGCAAAAGACATTTAGAAACAAATTTGCCTCATGTTCTGCCCCATATAGGAACACAATATAGTCGCTAGTGAATAAATTGGGAGAAATATGACTGCTTTTGAATGAGATAAGGAAACATTTGACGTGCAGGCAGATGTTGAGGAAGATGTCAGTTATCGACTCTTTAGGTCGACCAAGAAATCTCTCCGTCATTTGTCGCAAGAAACCGGCTATATTTTTTCAATATGTGGTTTATGGATGTTACCACTAACACTTAATTTCTATTCTCACTAACAATTAATTTGTATTCTTCAATTTACTTCAAAAACCCGAAACCTTATTCCAATTGTAAGGTACCCTGGCGAAAACTTGCTGTTTTTCTTCATGAGTGGTCGATATTACCTCGGATGAACTTAAAACAGTAGACCTAGTCCGATAAATCTCCCGTCCTTCCTTGATCATTTGCCACAAACCGCATGAAAATCGGACTTCAGTTACAGATTCTATGACCAAATGAAATCCATGAGTTTGAAAGAAAATACCCTGTATATGCAATAATGATTTACCACGGCCAGATTGTTCAGATGCATGTTAGATGTGGTTTAGAACAAGAAAAAATATTAACTGTAGCAATAATACTATTACAGTAATAACATAACCCTGGAGGATATCTACTTAATAATATGGAAATTCATTTGTGTAACTGTCATTCAGCAGTTTCTAGGAATTGTATTCTACCAGACTGATCATTAAAGTAACTATGACTCTAGTAATAATGATACTACAGTAGCAACATATTACTAGATGATTCTTCCATTACAGTATTTAGATATCCTAATTATAAAAGAAAACGTCATTATAAGCGTCACGTAATTCCGGAATGTTACACAACAGTGTTAAGTTATTTGTATTGGTTGTTGTGCAAAGAGAACGAGAACTGCCTATAACAAACGACAAATGTCAAAGTGAATCACGCTATTTTCTAATAATAAAAACAGCCACGCTACTAGATGTCGTTACGTGTGTTACCACTTGCCGACTTGAGCCAACAGATGTGAAGGGTTTCTTATGCAAAACAAAGTCCTTGAATATTTACTGTGGTATAGACGTTGGGATGGTTAGTGGGTAAATTTAAAATAAATAAATACGTGTATTTAAAAAAAATACCACCAACTATGGTTTCTAATTCAGCACAATATTGACCTACAGTGTACAGTGCGTTGAATACTTGGGCGCAGGGCCGGGTTAAGGGTGCTTAGGGGGATATAGTCCTGGGCCTCCACTCTGATCAAAATATCAACTGGCTATCTAAAAAGAATTATGAAATCACAATCATTATCATAAAATAAAATATGACCAAATGTATGAAGCATATTAACTTTCCTACTGTACTTTCACAGAAATGTATTAGGCGAAGCAAGCAGGGGCCCATATTTTTTCTAGCCCCAGACCTCCAGCTGGGTTAATCCAGCCCTGTTTGGGCGCAACTACTAGTCGTGTGTACTTAACATTTGCAATGTTACAATTTTTAAAATATGTGTATATGTTCCATCAGACTGATTTAGAATAACGAATGACTCTAGCACGAACACTGTTAAAGCAATAATATTATACTGGAGGATTGATGTATCCCAATTTACAATGTTTTAATATTGTGTGTAATGATGTCTCGACATGACTTCTAAAACTTATGTTCAACATAGACGATTAATAGTGTAACCACGAGCTCCAGCAACAGTACAGAGGAGAATGATCTATAATCTGGAATACCATTAAGCGCAGTACATTATGCAAACTATGTAGATATATCTGTGAGATACAAAATAAGTATTCACTCATAGAAATAAAGCCAGGACCACATAACGATTAAAAATATGGTCGTGTATGCATGTAATATATGCGATACAAATAAGAAGTAAGTACATTACATAGTGTTAATTAATAAATTGGTGTTTGAACATACTTTGGACAGTTTCTTTCAGAAAGGGCTTGTAGTTATTGTCTAATATGGCAGAAAATGTAAAGTGTTCCATCATTGAACTGCCTTGAATATAATCTGACAGTGTTTAAAACGTACCTGTACTTTTCATGTGTCCAATGAATATGACGACTTTTTAATCACTGTTAGGATACTTTACACATAACCATTTATACATTTTCAAGTAGTTTCTGTCCCCATACTTTATTGCACACATAAGAAGTTAGATACATTTTGAACGCTCTTAGGGCCAGACCAGTTCCCAATAACCACTATTGGGAATTATTTTTGACATTTTTTGTTCACTGATGCAACACTTTAGAACATTTCTTGATATGATAAGCAATGACCGAATTTTGTTTTTAATCAATGTTTAAAGATTTATTTTTATTATTATTATTATTATTATTATTATTATTATTATTATTATTATTATTATTATTATTATTTTGCATCGTATGAATGAAAATTGCTACATTGAAAGTTTTTCAGCAGAGTTATATTTATTGCACAACATGCAGGTAAATCTCCGTCTAATTACAGTCAAACGTAATACAAAGGTCAGTCAAGTAAAATTCGGCTGTTAAAAAATAATAATCATATATCAATAATTTGCACAAAACGTACCATATTCAACGAACTTAAAAGTTTGTTACTGAATTCTCTGTCTGTAATATGTCTGTCCACCCGTCCGTCTGTCTGTTGTTTGCGTTTTTTTTTTTTTCAATTTCGAGCCATCCATTAGATAGAGCATCAAAAACTATTTGAGAAAGTGATGGAATGTTTCGCGTCACTCTTACTGTTCCCGAGATATTGGCCAAAAAAATGGACAATTTCCTGAGATTTAAGGATCCATATACCTGGAACCATAAGTCATAGAGAGATCATGTTGGTGCTGATCAATACCTAAGAGGATGGTGAACATTTTGTTATCAAATAGTAACCTTTGGCTACTGTCTAAGTGGCCACTAGTTTGGCCAATGATCAGTTGGCCAGTGGTCAACAGTGAATATTGGTACCAAGATGTTTACCATGCTCTTACATATTGATCAACACCAATATCACCTCTCCATCACTTATCGTTCCCGACATATTTTCCAAATATAGTTTCTACTTCGGAAGATTTAAGGATCCATATCTCTTGAACCGTAAGTCATAGAGAGTTCATATTGATGTTGACCAATACGGTACCTAAGAGGATGGTGAACATTTTGGTACCAAAAAGCAACCGGTGGCCACTGAACAACTGGCTACTGGCAAACTGGCCACCGTTCTCCAGATATTGGCCAAAAAGTTTGAATTTCGGGAGATTTGAGGACCCTTTTCTCGGGAACCGTAAGTCATAGAGAGATGATGTTTTGCGAATTTTTGTGAGAAAGAGAAAGCGGTGTGGATAAAAAGATTTACTTTTACATGTAAGAACAATCACAGCTATTCTTCCCGCTTCATCTCTCCATTCTTTATAGGTTCTTTCTAGCAATGCTCTTGGACCATTCTCAACTGACTTCCTACTGTGGTACCACACGATGAATACACTCCTTGAGGAATATGTATGCAATTGTTTCAGTGAAGCCAATGCAACAATTTTTCCTTGAATTCTTAGTCCGACATAAAGTGGGTATCCTTCAAACTTTCATTTGTATTCTCAGATACTTAGGAAACTCATGCAAGTGCATCAGAGCTGCAGATGGATGAGACAGGATATCTGAAACGATTTTTTGAAGCATAGTTGGCGTGCTTTTCACACTAATGAAACAAGTACTATCATAAAAGTGAGTAATTGGCCTTCTGCAATTTCTAAACCTTGGCCTGCTATATTGGCGAGTTAAAGGAAGAGAGGTGTAAGTCAGTTTTTTTAAAGGACGATGTAGATATATAACTAGATATAGATAAGTCAATTTGTTAACATAAAACGTAAGTCATAACTTCAACCAAGTGCCAACAGTGGAAGTTCTAGTGGCAAAGGAAAAGGTTGTATTTTTCTCGAATATATTACAGTTTCATTTATGTTAATTTCTGGAAAAGGAAGCAAGTGTGATTTACATCACTGTAATTTTAGCCTGTCCATTGAAGCATGTAAAATAATACATTGTGCTTGCTTTCTGTTCCCGAACTATGGATGAACAAAATATGTGATATGCTTTCGAAGATAAAGTTCATACACGTGCAAGTCAATAGATCGGGATATAAACCTTGACTGTTGAGTTGATTTTAGTTTAGCGTCCCGTTCAGCAGCGAGGCTATATGAGACGTGGACCTACTGATTAACGTGGAATCCGAACCACATGAGCTCCCGCCGGGAATCGAACCCGGGTCTCTCACGCCAAAGGCGCGTACGCTAACCGCTTAGAAACCTTGACTGTTATATAAGGGTGTTAAAGAACGTGTTGTGCCGGCTTCGAATTAACGAGTTGTGGGCGGTTAAATTTTATGTCATATTTTCGAAAGCAAAAACGTGTACACCGAACTCTTTTGATTGGAATCAAACCTAACATGGTGGTAGAACCTCGTCTGCTACGTAAGTGTGTTATTTTATACGTATAATATACGTTTGGTGGAATATTATGTTGTTCAGGATTTTGGTTCCAATTTATTTGCGAAATATTGTGCGTCATATTTTCGAAAGTAGAAACCCGTGCGTACGTAATTCACGCGATCGGGATCAAATTTGGTATGGACCTTGTTATAATAAAGCATAAACCATTTGAAGACTGTCGGTTACTGACAAGCAAGGGGCGCGATATCGAGACTCGAATTGCGCAATAAGAGTTACATATACTGAAAAAGCATCAGGTAGTTAGTAAGTTACCAAATTATTAGCTGCAGTCCGGCAGTAGGGAAAAAGTTATGGGACTGTAAAATTCAGAGCCTGGCGTACGAAAACCACACAAAACTTAGCATTTGGCTTGTTCCTCTTTGTATTGAAAATAGATAATGAACTATAACGTATTCCCATCACAGAACATGATGTTTGACATAAGAAAATCTGTATGAGAAGAATTCTCAGTGTTGCCATCCATAGAAATTACAGTGTTGTCCGAATAAGAATATCGCGAAAAGCTTGGTTTGCAGCGAATGAAAGAGTGAACACAACGGTGTTTTGTGACATCATGTTTTCGTGGTTCGCACGGAACTACGTGTTACATAATACGTTATTTAGTTTGTAAGAATCAAAGTAGTTATAATATACTTGTATTAACATTACAGAATATTATTTAAACAGAAGTGCACCGTGACGATTTCCTGCGTCTCTAGTCGTTGACGTTGTACCAATTCTGCGCTCCCCTGTTCCGCAACGTGATTCGCTTTGCTTCTATAAAGCGGGATACCTGGATATCTGGAAGCATCCAGACACCAATTCAGTAATGTTTTGACTCCCTTACCACAGAAATCTGTTATCAATGCGTGTCGCTGGCTATCGTCCGATGTGCATATTGTACTAACTGTTCTTATTTCGATCAGTTGATACTTTCTGCTCTTCATATCAATTGTGTGTCTTAACACTGTCATTTACATAGCTATCTCCCCTTCCCAAACAAATACAATTTGCTATTGCACACATAAACAGGTTATTCGTTTGCCATAGTCTCTCATGTTCACTTTGCAGCCCCATAATTTTGCCCTACTGGCGGACTGCAGCTAATAACGTGGTCACTTCATGATTGATGCCCTTTCAGAATATACTTTATAACCCGTATTGTGCAACGCAAGTCCCGATGATGTACTATTTGCTTGCAAGCTTTTCCAGGTATTCTTATTCTGGCAACACTGTAATTTCTATGGATGCCAACACTGACAATTCTTCTCATACAGATTTTCTTATGTCAAACATCATGTTCTGTGATGGGAATACGTTAGAGGAACAATCTATCTCTTTTCAATACAAAGAGGAACAAGCCAAATGGTAAGTTTTGTGTGGTTTTCGTACGCCAGGCTCTGAACTTTACAGTCCCATAACTTTTCTCCTACTGGCGGACTGCAGCTAATAATTTGGTAACTTACTAACTACCTGATGCTCTTTCAGTATATGTAACTCTTATTGCGCAATTCAAGTCTCGATATCGCGCCCCTTGCTTGTGAGTAAAGGACGGTCAAATTTTGTGTTATATTTTCGAAATGAAAACCATCATGTTCATACCGATCTATCCATTCGCAACCATGTTCAATACTGTGGTGAAATTGACCTACGTATGAACATGTGAAGTGTTATGTTGTACAGACTTCTGGTTCCCTTGCTATGGACTGTCAAAGTTTACGTCGTATACTCAAAAGAAAGAAAAAAAAAAACACGAAACTCGTCCAATCGAAATGTACCTTGGTAGGATGGTATCTCTTATTCTGGTTTCTTACAGTGTAATATATGCTATATAGGCCTTGGGTTTTTGAGTTAAGCACAGCGAAATGTTTAAATCAATTTATTGGACATAACAAAAAACATAATAAACACAATTTAAACAATTAAAAATCAACCTACGATATTAAAAAATATAAAATTAACGACATTTTACGACTATGAGTGTTTCACTCATAATGTTGTTATTTGTTATTTAACATTGTGAATATTTTCAAGGTTTAAATATTTAGTGCTTAGTTTACGTAATAGATGCCGCAAGTTGCGTTACCTGCCTGGCTGAAACCAATAGATGCCGCTAGCGAGTTGAGAATTAGCAGCTTTAAATTATTGCGACGATTTAGTTGCAACTTTAAAGGGTATTGTTACAATTTCATTGTTTGAAAATAGATAATGGTGTAAATGTACATGAATGTGCTTTGTTGTATATTATTAAAGACCAGTGAAGAATTTGAATTTTTAATTAAACACGGTTTGAACTTACAGTTTACAAAGCGTTGAAGTATTGCCCGCAACAATTAGTATTTCTTAACTGACAATACAAGATACTTTTTGTCGTAAACAAGCAAGACATTTCTTCCTTTAGTACACCATTTTGCAGTAGATAACACTTGAAATTTCCTTTCACTTTAATTACCTTCTTGTCTATCTAACCGCCATGTTGTGATGGCGTCAGAAAACTAAGAGAACCACAGAGTCAGGAAATGGCACGCACATTGGAATCACAAAGTCAGGAGAAGTGTCAACTGATTTGAAGGAAATTTCTTTTTCCTTTATATAAAATCGATTTTGAGGAAGAAGAAATACATTCACTTCAAATACTTCATAGTACTGTGAGAATATTAATCAAATCAGTAGTAACTGTGAGAATATTAATCAAATCCATAGTACTGTGATAATATTAATCAAATCAATATTAACGGTGAGAATATTAATCAAACCAATAATAACTGTGAGAATATTAATCAAATCAAAAGTAACTGTGAGAACGTTAATCAAACCATTACTAACTGTGAGAATATTAATTAAATCTATAGTAACTGTGAGAATGTTAATCAAACCAATAATAAATGTGAAAATATTAATCAAATCAATAGTAACTGTGAAAATATTAATCAAATCAACAGTCAACTTTGTTAACATCATGATTATCATAAATTAGAAATGTGATAACTTTTCTAATTTGTAGTAATATTTTTTCTGTTGGGTTCAGTTGGCTCAGTGGCACAGCCTGCAATTCTGCCGCGCGCGTACTCTTGCTCAATCTCAGTCTCCTCGAAATGGAATTTTTGGTGGACAAACACCAGGTGCGTAGGTTGTCCTATTTCCTCTCACTTTTCCCATTCCATTATTATGGTCCATCTCATCTCTTTACTCTTAAGGCATAATCGTGGTAAGTTCAACTAAAAAAAACCTTTCCGAGTCTCTAAAATTCAATTAGGATTATATGATAAATAATTTTAATTTTACTATAATTATTATACAAAAGAATGATGCAAATTGAAATAATTTATGATGTATCTGCAAAGTGATTACTCTTGGAAGACCTACTCTGTCAATTGGTGGTATACCACTTAAAATTCTTAAAATTCGACACAAATTTTCCTTAAATTGAATTTGAACTTCCTTGTGGCTAAAACGCAAGCGTCCTTATATTCGGTACAGCAGCCGGGCTAAGTATATATGAAATTAGTTTTGTTTTGTTTGTTTGAATTGAGTTAGCAACCCTTGCATCAGCGAGACTATAGGAGACGTGAACCTACAGCCTAACGTGGAATCCAAGCTACATGAGTTCCCGCAGCGCAATCTACAAGAAGTTAGAGAAGATGAAGTTGAAAAGAGAAGTTAAAATATACAAGAACTATCGCTGAGCAGAAACGGGAGTAGACTGAGAAAAAAAAAACAAGGATATGCTCTTGTCAATTACAAACTTACTTGACTGGGAATCGAAGCAGGGACCCCACACACCCGAAGTTAGCTCTCTGCCACTGAGTGACCACGCCCCCTAATTCGTGTACCAAAACTGAAGTTTAAAAAAGACAGTTTTAAAGAGAAATTCAGGTATTCAATTTTGTTGAACATACTTTCTGTGGAAAACATCGTGTCCATGGATTCTCTCAGGGCACTACCATTTCCTCCCGCATTTTCGTTCCACCAATTATTCCGTCATCATACACTTGTCTTAGTCATAAATCTACCTTAGCCTAAAAAAGATAAACGTGGGACTTTAAACTATATAAGATTTCATTTCATTTTACATAATCGTGACCTAAAAAAGAGCTAATGTGAAGTTTCTCTTTAGTATATACAAAGTATCATATACTATACAGCTATAACATTGACAGAAGCGAATATACTTTTGTGTTGGTAGGACTTGTCTTTCGTCTGAAGAATGAAAGAAACAAGGGAGATAGTGGATTGCAAATGCAATTAACTGCCTGAACAATAGTGCTGGGGAAATGAAAATTAAATTGCGCCAAGAATTCAATTATGCTCAAAAGTAGAGGAGAAGAGCGAGAATAAAATGGTAATATCACTTTCCCTTTTAGGGGTGCTACTACGCGGGTGGACTAGTTTTATCGCCTTAATAACTGTGTCTAAGATGTGTCTGTTTCTTTCATTTTTTAATATATTTTCCTCAGTTATAATGCTTGACAAGACAACAACAACTTTTCCTTATACTTCTTTTATTTGACTCCTATCTTCTACATCACATTTTCTTATGTTTTATCTGAAAGAGTGTTACATAAACTATGATACGAAGACTACAAGTGGTTCTTGAGGTCTGACTTCATGGTGATCTCCAATTGAGTACTATTTCATTAAAAACTGCAAAATAAATTTTATTCAATTGCACATCACACACAGCATAGTATCATAAATCAGTACAGATTATACAATTAAAAAAAGAAAACTCTTATAAACAGTGAAAATGATCACGCGCTAGAAGTGTGAATTTCGTCCGGTAGATGTCAGCCCTTGTACAATGTAAGCTGTCATCTACTGGCGCGATGTGTAACATCTACTACTTTGTGTCAATGGTTTGTAATAGGATATGGACTGCCACTGTTAAAGTTACTGTTAAAGGTCAGGGGCACGGTGGTTCAGTGGTAGAGCGCTTACTTCTGGTGCGTGCTCCTTCATTCGATCCCCGTCCTAGTAAGTTTGTTTCGGAAAACATCGTGTCTCTGGGTGTTTTCAGGGTACTCCAGTTTCCTCTAACTTTCCCATTCTACCGATTATACTACCATCATTCACTTGCGTTAAACACTGTCTACCTTAGTCTAACAAACATATTTGTGGGACGTTACACTTAAGGAATTCATATCATAACCGTCAAGATAGACAATTTACGAACTGAGCTGAAATGAGATGAATATTTCAGTTTAACGTCTCACGATTATCTGCTTTATCCTAAGGGAAACTATTATTAAAGCAAATGAAATGATTGGTGATATAAGAGTTGGTGAAATGAAAATGTGGGAGAAAAAAGTGAGTACCTCGAGAAAACCTACGGGCACGATGCTTTCCACTACAAAGTTACTTAGCAAGGGATTGAACCACGAACTCCACGCGGCGGAGGTGAGCGATTTACAACTGAGCCTTCATACTCTAGCATAAAACCACAATATGTGTGTGTTACTGTCCTTTAATGTATAGAGGATACATTAGCGACTCCATTTGTTAATATAAAGTTTTATTATTCGAGTTAGAGGTCGTTCTTAAACCAGAAGAACACAGTGCAATAAATGTAAAACAGAATCTCGCATCCCTTCAACAGATTAATTTTTGAATATGCTGGAATATTTTTTTCTCATATTTAAGAAAAAATATTGTATACCATATTTTGCACTCCCATCTAAGCATATCCCCTTATTTGCCACTTTCTGAATAAATAAATAGAAAATTGATCAACGAACTTACAAAGTGCGTTACTGAATTCTCTATGTCTGTGTGTCTGTCCGTCTGTCTGTTATTTCGATTTTCTCAATTTTGAACCCTGCATTCGATAGAGCATCAAAAACTTTCAGAAAAAGTTATTAAATTTTTCGCGTTACTCTTACCGTTCCCGAGATATTGACCAAAAAATTGTCGATTTCCTAAGATTTAAGGAGCCATATCTCTTGAACCGTAGGTAATAGAGAGATTATATCGGTGTTGATCAATATCTAAAAGTATGGTAAATATTTTGGTACCAAATAGTAACCGGTGGCCACTGTCTAACTGGACACTGGTTTGATCAATGGTCAGTTAGCCAGTGGCCACCAATTAATATTGGTACCAAAATGTTTACCATCCACTTGGATATTGAATAACATCAATATCATCTCTCTATCACTTACCGTTTCCGTGATATTGGCCAAAAATGGCCAACTTCTAGATATTTAAGGAGCCAAATCTCGGGAACCGTAAGTTACGCAGAGATCATATTTGTCTTAATCAATACCTAAGAGGATGGTGAACATTTTGATACCAAATAGTAACCGGTGGCCACTGATTAACTGTCTACTGGCCAACTGGTCACCGTTCCCCAGATATTGGCCCAAAAAGTTCGTATTTCTAGATATTTAAGCAACCATATCTCGAGAACTGTAAGTCATAGAGAGATGGTGTTTTGCTAATTTTGGCGAGAAAGAGAAGAAGGTGCTTATAAAGCGATTTACTTTTACATCTAGGAATAATGACAATTATCCTTCCCGCTCAATCTCTCCATTCTTTTTAAGTTCGTTCTGGCAATGCTATTGGAGCATTTTCAACTTTTTTTTTCTAATTTCCGTTATGACGGCGAAATTATCGAAAATGTTGAAACAGCTATTTTCAATTAAGAGTTTATGTAGCTAATTTTACACTTCCTACTTAAGCTCGTTGGCCATTTATTGAGTGGAAATCAGAGAACTATAGAAATTTTCACCTTTAGCAATGCAATTTTCGAATAAGGTAGGTGAGGGAAATAGGCCATGTTCAGATTGTTGGATTTTCTATGGTCTTAATTTTCATAAAACACAAAGAAAAACACATGTGCATTGCACAGTTGCCTTTTAAGCATTTAAGAAAAATGTGGCAATGATGCAACTCACTTCTGTTTTATACCCAAGGTAAAAGAAAACAAGTGTTACAAACTGGCGTATTTGCCAACACGTGCATGTAATTACGCCAAGTCTAGGATACTATTAAAACCTGTAATAAATCTTGCAACCGCTTACATCGTCTACATTATAATCACTCAAATATTACTACAGAACATGGCTGAAACAATATATATATATAAAATAGAATAATCAAAGTGCAAGATGAAGATAAAAAGATAAAAAAAGTATCAACAATAATATTAAAAATTGAAATGAAGTTCGAAACTGAAAAGTTTTAATCCATAAGAAGATAAACAAACAGTGTCACTGTACTGTGACTTAAGCACACTACGCTGATATTACATTGAACATGTGGGACAAATGAAAACATCTTTGTCTTCTGTAGTCCGTCCTTCACAAGGCCTGGCGTGTTTCGTCGCATCATGCTTGATATTGATTTAATAGCCATGGAATACTGAAGTTACACTTACAAAATAAAGTGTTCCTAGACGAACACGAGATAAGGCGTACATTTCTGTAAACCATCGGCAATGTTCTGAGGTACTACGGTCTTACCTCTATTGAAATAATAACGTTCTTCCACGGGACCTTCCCGAAGGAAACAACACTGCACGGCGTGGCTGTCTCAGCGATGTCACCCAGAGTATTCGTCAAATCGGACATGTCCAAGTCCGTGGCACATATTGTAGACACATTCTAGCGAATTTCGTCAGAAATGTCTCAGCATTGAACACTTGGCGTATTTAGCTGCACTGGCGTATATATCTGCAGTTACCATATGATAAAACGCTTGCTCCTTTATTTTTAAGTAAGGATTTATATACTGAATTTCACATCAATTAAAGCAAATCTTCATATTTGCAACTTTCTGAAAAAAAAAAAGAACAGAAAATTGAGTAATACAGAAATGTCGCCTCTTTCACGAGCTAAATTCTCAAAAACACATATTCTCTTATTTTATAGATGAGTTCATGTCCCAAGTTTCATCTCTCGAGCTTCAGGGATTTGTGAGAAACTCAATGCTTGGAAGAATCTCCTTTGAACATGTGTTTCAGAAAAACATTTCTTAACTCTTGCATTAGTGACAATATTAGTATTCTGTCCAAATCTCGCGTTCCTACCTATACCAGTATGGCCTAGGCGACGATGAGTTCATATAATTTGATTTGATTTTGAGTTTAACGTCCCTTTCAGCAGCGGGGCTATATGAAACGGGAGCTACTGATTAACGTGGAATCCGAAATACATTAGCTTTTGCTGGGAATCGAAACCCTGTCTCCAACGCCAAAAGCGCGTACTCTAACCGCTTAGTCACGAAGGAGCTCGTGATGATGAGTCAATCACTTCTACTCATATATATATATATATATATATATATATATATATATATATATATATATATATATATATATATATAGCTATAGATATAAAAATGGTGTAAACCTACGAGTTATTTAATTTAAAATTCATGACGTAAATGTGTGATATTGGACTTTTAATTCTCATATTTTCGCATTTTTTTTCATAATTTTACACTCTTTATTTACAACTACTAAAACGCCTACTTTCCAAAATTATCATATAGTAATTGTTATTGCTTTATTAATGAAGAAAAATAGTCTCTTGTTCGAAGTTAGAACGCAACACCTAATTTCTGCATCGACACGCGTAGAGTAGTTCTTTTATACGTTAGGCGTTTCACAATAGTCATTCTTCGCGATCGACTTGGTACAGCGGACGCAGAGTGTAATCTGCAAATAACAAATTCACAAAGACAAACTACAAGCGTCTAGTAGTCTGAAGACCTACAAACTACTAATAGCATGCCTTCGCAGACACACATTCCATGGTGCAACCTTCGTTGGACGACGTGTATGGGGTATTCTTAAAAACGTTTGTACAGCCAGGGACACTTCTAAATGGTACACCTTAGCCGTAAATCCCCATATGGCTGTACCATTTAGAAGTGTCCCCCGCTGTACCAGTATACGTATATGTAATTCCTAGGTACTGAAAGTAGAAAATATCGGTGGACAAATTGATTAACATATACTAACCAAAATCGAGTCATTATCCTGTAGTCTTATTCAAAGACCAAAGGTTGTAGATTTGTGCCAAAATTAAATGCTCTTCGGCTTAAATATCTTAATAAGAAAAGTCTGATCCATCGTAATGGGTATAGGTCACTAGACCAATTAGTCGGTTAAATGCCGTTCAATTTCTCTGAAAATGATATTACGTAACATGACTTTGCGTAGACTTAAATTCGATTGCCCTGAAGGAAATGCATTTAGTTTAGTCTACAAAATTGCATTTGAAGTTCCTAACTAGAAATTCAAGAATTTCATTCATCTATTGACAATGAAAAAATGTTTAAAAAATATCATCACAGTGTAATAACAACCTTAGTATCGCAACTATTCTTGGAGATGATTTTTAAATTGGCCGCCAAGATGCAGTAATTAAACATTAGTACTTCTGTCCTTTTTTTTCAAAAAGAGACAAGATAAAAAAGCTATGTATTGCTTGCCTTTGAAGTGCGTCAGCTGCTAGGGCAAGCGACGCTGTGTCGTGAGGGAGGAGGGGAAATGTGTCTCACGGAAGGTTCATTATGGTAGGTAATTGAGTTTGCTGTGTCGAAAGGATGGGGCACCGAAAGTAAACAGGATCTTCGAGAGCTAATCCTTGGAGAGCAGGAAAAGCAGCCAGCAACAAGAAAGTTTCTTCCGTTGGAGCATTGGAAAGTACAGAAACCATCAATAATTTATTAACAAGACGAGATACATTTTTATTTGTTTTCTATAACGAGAAAACAAATGAAAAAATGTTATATTAATTGATTGAATTAATTATATATATATTTTTTAAAAAAATATTATCTATACGTAAAAAAAATGAAATTAAAGAGATCTCTGCTCTCAAGGATTACAGTATACTATTTTACAAAATTAAAAATTAAAATACTTACTTCAAATAAAAGCTTACATAAACATGACCTGTTTGCCTTTCTAAAAATAAATGGTAAATGAAAGTTGCTTTTGACGTAATCTGAAATACGCAAACACAAAAGAGAACACTTTTTCTCTACTGCACATTACATTTATAACTAGAGTTCACGTACGTATGTATATACGTGCAAAGATAATTGTATCTATCTCAGTGCCTGATGTGTCTATTTTTTCATGTGCGTTGCTTCGAGTTCAATACTTGCAATTAATGGCACGTAATTTGGATCTCATGTTTAATTATTTCTCTTTTTTTTCATAAGCTACGCAGCAGGACATAATTTTGCAAGATATAAATTCTCTGCAAAATAATATTTATTACATGAACGTATAAAATTCAGTTTATAATAGAGAATTAACGAAACTTAAATATTCCTAATAATTCGCATCAACGAAGATTCTCTAGCTCAGGGTTTCTTAACATGGAGGTCGCGACCCCTAAGTGGGTCGCAAGAGGATTTCGTGGGGGTCACGAATATAAGCGGAAGAGATAAATATAGTTAGAGTCTAATACCTGAAAATATTTTTAAATATTATTTGGAATTTTGTTCTGATAGGCATAGACTCTATTGTTATTTTTATACATAGTGTTAAGAACAACAAAAAATTAGGTCCACTATACATTTTCAACAGGTGCAAGGATGTTTGAAAAGTAATTTAAATGAAAAAGTACGACATAAAACTAATGAGAACTGCATGACCTACCTATTGGATTTCCTCAATAGGTATATTAAAAATCCCACGCAAACTCATTACAAATCTGAAATAAGGGGTTAGCCTGGAAGAGTATGTGATCAAATTGGGGTCGTGCTAAGAATTAGGTTGAGAACCACTGCTCTAGCTTGATAAATTAAAGTTTTTCTTTGATATGCAGATAATGGGATGAAGAGCTTTAGTAGCTCACAATGCAGCTATAGCGCAATATTTGTATTCATTTTATACGTTGCAAAATGAAATGTTTTCAGAAAGCCGTGTGGTATCTTCCATTACATTCCTATATGTGAATTATTAATAATTTTCTCCTAATAAGGAAACAAATATGACACTTGTTAATAATGCAAATATGAGAAAGCATGTTTTGTACGTCTGGAAACTTTCCAGTTCTGCACATAGCAGTTCCTTGAAGCACAGCAATAGAATGCGTTATATACTAAACCAACCGTCTCTAGTACCAGCAAAGAATATTATTAGGGGGCACAGACGACCCAGGTAGTTAAAGACTTTTGATATACTGGTGTACAGGTTTCAAGTATTTGATAGAATTGTCATACATATAACACTACTAAAAAAAAAACTATGTTCTTCTCAATGAGTATATTCTTTTGAGAAATTGTAATTCTAATTTTGTGAACAGACTTGAAATATATGGTACCCCTTGTTCTTTTAGGACTTTCCTCAGTACATAGATCCGATAACTGCCGTTTTTGTTTTACTTTTTTACTGATGCCATTGCACAGCCAATTCAGGAAAATTATTAAAGCTTATACATTCTATCCAAACATTTGATGTTTATGTTTGTCATCCGTGTAGTGAATTACCGCATACATCAATCTATCCAATCAGTAGATGTTCTCCTAGGTTATGTGCGCAAAGAATGCCTATGCATCAATCTATCTAATATTGGTTATCTGAGCAGGAGGTGTCTGTGCTCACCAATCTACTTAATCTGTAGTTTTCTTTTTTTTTGTAATCAGTGGAAGTTTGTCTTGGTTATCTAATCAATAGATGACCATACTCATCAATCTTTTTTTTTTAATCAGTGGAAGTTTGTCCTGGCTATCCGATCAAAACATGACCATACTCATCAATCTGTTTAGTAATCAATGGAAGTTCGCCTTGGTTATCTGATCAAAAGATGACCATATCAATCTTTGGCAATCTAATAAATAAAGGCCATATTCACCAATCTATTTAATCAGTAGATATTCGTCTTGGCGGTCTGATCAAACGATGACGATACTTATCAATCTATTTCATCAACAGATGTTCGTCTATCCAATCCAATCACTAGATTTTCATCCTCACTGTGCAGGGGATGACTATACACACAAATCCAATCAATTGAAACGTAAATATGAAGAGAATTAAGGTACTTGCTTGATATATCAAAATATGAATACATATTCTGTATATTCTATGTGTTATAGATATATTCATCTTGTATTGTTAATCTATATTACAAAATTGAAAGTGACTATGTTTGTGACTCTTAATCTCTTGAACCGCCTGACCGATCTCGATCAAGTTTTTGACGTAGAAGCAATTCTAGACTAGGAGTGTTTTTAGCTATTCACTTTGATGGTAAAACTTATACGGGGAAGGAGGAGAGATATAAAAATGAATAAAATTTAATTACTCTTGAACCAAACGACCGATCTCGATCAAATTTTCAACATAGATGACGTCCGTTCCTGGATTTTTTTTGGTCATTTATCTCTGACGGAGCAACGTAGGGGAGGAGGAGGAGGGGAGATATACAAAAAACAATATAAGTAAAAATAAATGTGACTATGTTCTTGAATTAATAACTCCTCAGTCACCCTACCAATCTCAATCAAATTTTCAACATTGATGACGTTTAGACCTGGGAAGTTTATCATTTCAGTTTGACGGTAGATCTTAATGGATATTGAGGGGAGGAGGGCAAATATATGAAAATGAACAAAACTTCATAAGTCTCCAACCACCACACCGATCTCGACCAAACTTTCAACATTGATAAGGTTCGGGCCAGGGATGTTTTCATTTCAGTTTTACGGTGCAACGTAGGGGAGATATATGTAAAGAAATAAAAGTGACTGTCTTTGTGACTTCGTCATTCTTAAACCAGCCTACAGATATCGACCAAATTTTCAACATAGATGAAGATCGGACCTGGGATGGTATTTATTTATTCACATTAACGGTAGAACTTAGGGGAGGGGAGACATATCAAAATAAATAAAACTTAATAACTCTTGAACCACCTGACCGATCTTGATAAAATTTTCAAAGATGAAGTGCAAATCTGACAAGTAAACCTTACGTTTGGGTGAATTGAGTTGCTGACTGAGACACATATGAGCAAGTAGTACTAAATGTGGGCAGTATTTCATTGAAGTTGTAGGTGCGAAGCTCCAGGGGTTTAGGAGATACAGCTACCAGAACATCATATTGAAGTACAGAATAGTCTTCATACAGTTGGAGGTAAAAGCCCTGTAGGACCTCTTGTAACGACAAAAGGTGAATAACAAATATATGGGTACATATTAGGACTAGGGGGAAGTCATATAGTAAGGGTATACCTGACGGCGGCCATCTTGAAATCCGCCATTTTGAATTAAGGTTAAATTTTTAAAATAGAAATAGGGTCATGTGATACATGATTTAAGGCGCAAATTTAATCAGAAGAACAATGGTGACATTAATTTTGATTTACGCGCAATTGGTAAAAAGTTACAGGGGAATTAAATATTGTTGCAGCATATGTATTAGTCCTTTACCCCACCTTGTAAATTTTGTGTTAATGATAATAATTAAATAAAAAGCAGGTGGATACATATTAGGTCTATGGTAAGAGTTGCCTTGATGGCGGCCATGTTCATATCCGCCATTTTGAATCAGACAAAAGTTTTAAACAAAACGTATAACAGTGACACCTTATAATAGCAAATTTTACCATAAATCCACCGGTATAACCATTTCTGCTTTATCATTAACCAGCACAAAATTAAATGGAAATAGGGCAATGCTATATATGACTTCGGGCTAGAAGTTAATAAGAAATACAATGGTGGCGTAACAAATGCTGGTTAATGATAAAGCAAAAATGGTTATACCGTTGGATTTATGGTAAAATTTGCTATTAATAAGGTGTCAATGTTATACGTTTTGTTTAAAACTTTTGTCTGATTCAAAATGGCGGATATGAACATGGCCGCCATCAAGGCAACTCTTACCATAGACCTAATATGTATCCACCTGCTTTTTATTTAATTATTATCATTAACACAAAATTTACAAAGTGGGGTAAAGGACTAATACATATGCTGGAACAATATTTAATTCCCCTGTAAGTTTTTATCAATTGCGCGTAAATCAAAATTAACGTCACCATTGTTCTTCTGATTAAATTTGCGCCTTAAATCATGTATCACATGACCCTATTCCTATTTTAAAAACTTAACCTTAATTCAAAATGGCGGATTTCAAGATGGCCGACGTCAGGTATACCCTTACTATATGACTTCCCCCTAGTCCTAATATGTACACATATATTTGTTATTCACCTTTTGTCGTTACAAGAGGTCTTACACGGTTTTTACCTCCAACTGTATGAAGACTATTCTGTACTTCAATATGATGTTCTGGTAGTTGTATCTCCTAAACCCCTGGAGCTTCGCACCTACAACTTCACTGAAATACTGCCCACATTTAGTACTACTTGCTCATATGTGTCTCAGTCAGCAACTCGATTCACCCAAACGTAAGGTTTACTTGTGAGATCGTTTGTGTCGTACCATTTCCATGGTGTAACTTAAGGGAAGAGACATTTAAAATGATCAAAAATGACCGATATTAATGTCGAATCTATAGTTTTTAGGGTAGCTGAGATGAACAGTGACACTTCTGATGCCGTTTAAATCCAAATTCAGCCCCGCAACTTGGCGGAGGGATATATATATATATATATATATATATATATATATATAAGTGATCGAAATGGCCAATATCGGTGTCGAATTCATAGTTTTCGGGGTCGCTGAGATGAACAATGACACTTCCGATGCCGTATCCAGCAACATGGGAACTGGAGGGGAATATACAGAAATCATCGAAAATGGCCGTTATCAAAGATCGCTTTAGTAATAGTAAAAAGTGACAGACTAACGGAACATATTACTTTTCTTTTTCTTAATTTAACCCAGTGAAGCGGGTAATTGGTGCTAGTATTTAATAATTTAGGGAAGACTACAGCACATAAGGTTTGTAAACCCTAGAATGCATAGCAATAGTCAAAAATGATCTAATAGAAATGTTGTTCTATATTTTTTCTATAATATTACTTGTAAAAGTTTAGATTTCCATGACATATGATATTGGTACATTTTGCAATTAAAAATCATTAATTTAAATTGTTTTGTCAGTATCCATTTTCAGCAATTTAGTATAGCTAACTTGCAAGATAAATAGATATTCGTAGTTCAGTCTTTTCTGCACCTTTTTCACTGAAGACTCATTTTACCGAAAGCTCATGACACCGCGACACATATCTGCTCTCTTATGTTGAACTCCTAGTTTAGTCCCAGCTCCCGTCAAGTAGTATTCACAGGTTAATTATTTTCCTCCAACTTTCCTCATTCCAGCATTATCATATATATATATATATATATATATATATATATATATATATCAGTGGCGTCGTTTGGACGTTAGAAGTGGGGGGGGGCAAGACATGATCTGAACAATTGTATATCAATGTTAATTTCCTGATTGTTTCTAACACTGTTTCATGAAAGGTTGTATAACTAATAGGATACTATCTTTTTTCACTTAAAATGCCGCATATCGTATTTCTATTTTATTAAGTAAATTCATAAGAGCAATACAGGTAGGTACTAGCCCTTTATACTCTCGAACAACGAAAGTGTAAGAAGAGATTTGAATTCTTGCTCATGAACATCTTAAAATTCTGTCTGTAAAATTGTGTCATATTATTTAATAAATTTGCAAAATAAATAAATAGAAGGGATAATATTAATCATAATAGTGATGAATAATGACTCTTGGTTTCCACAAGCTATATTGAAACTGGGAATTAATGAACAATTTATACTTTTATTCCACACATGCCATTAAATGAATGTTTTTAGTCTTAGAAAATGAAATACAGTAAGTACTGCAAGCATATGTTATGACATTTAAAGAAATATGCAATTGAAATATTAATTGCTTTGAATTGCAATTAAAACGCAATTCCTGTAGCTTTCTTAACTCCATGGGAAGGCAAATAACCAATATGTACTCACAGAACGGCAAATATCATATGGCACCATTTTTTTTCTATGAAACAGTAATACATACAAAACCTTTACCAGGGTGTCCACATTCTGGAAAATAAGTGCAAGTCAGGGAAAGGTCAGGGAAGTAAAAATGTATCAGGTGAAGTCAGGGAAATGGAAGATTGGTCAGGGAAAGTCAGGAGAAAATCGATTTAGGTCCATTGTTCAATTGTTGAATTTATGAAATAGGGTTGATTTCTTTACTGTTACTGGATGCAAAATGTGGTGTTCTCAATGATGATATTGAGGGGGTCAGTGTTCTCTGATGTAGTCGTTGAAACTAATTTTCTGTTAATTTTCTGTAAATGTAGTTAAACTAACGTAAAAACACATCTAACTACGTCCTGACATATTTGCTCAAAAGGGTAGACGCTGTTCTAGAAGAATTGCATGGTGCCAAGAGGATATCTGGACAAGTGGCTGAGAAAGCGAAGGAATAGTATCTCCAGCTCACAGTGAAAGCTCAGACTGAAGAATTTAAGGAACACTGGAATGAATTCATAACCAATAACAGAAATGGTATTAGACTTGATGAGTTTTTTACTTAGTCTTAGGAAATGGGAAGAACTTCGTTGACTTATGTCAGTTATGAAATGTATTTTATCTTCTTTAGCGGGAAAGGCATTTTTTGAAAGTGGTTTCACAATAAATAAAATTATCATTGTTGACAACTTACAAGAAGAATCTCTGGTGACTCAACGGATCATATATGATTCTCTGATTAGAATAGGTGGATCAAGAGGTATGATAAATTCAGTGAGAAGTTCAATGAGACAATATCAGGTGTATTTGAAAAAAAAAAGAGAGAGAAAAAATAATGCTGGAGACGAGAAGAGGAGAGAGAAACGGAAGATTCAACAACAACTAAAGGAGCTGGAGGAAGAAAATAAAATTAACCTGCGAAGACAAGGATATTCAGATCAATGAGAAGAAAACTATGCCAGAAAATATGAAAACAAATTTCTAAATTTGTTGCATTTAACAACTGCACCAGCAAAAGTGTGTGTTACATAATGTGTGTGTGTGTGTTTTTTTTTTTTTTTTTTTAATAATCAGTAAAATCATGTGTGAACTGTTTATTGCTATAGGCAATATTATAATGCTGTGTAATTGGTATTATAATGTGTATTTTTTTCATATCTTAAGTAGGTACTCTGTATACTGCACACTTTCGTTTGTAACTTTACATTTTGTGTAATATGTAGGCGTAATGAATAATGGTCTAATGCACATATTTGTAAAATTTACATTCCTTTGAAAAGAAAATTGAAAAAGAAAAAAAACAGAAGTGGAATAGAACAAGGCCAACTATGGGGAATGTGGAGGCTGGAGTTTCTTTCTTTTTTCTATATTTTTAAGTTATTCAGGGGTCAGGGAAATCTGCAATTTTTGTCATGGAAAGTCAGGGAAAAATCAGAGATCTTTTCTCCAAATTGTATGGACTTCTGTTTACATTTCCAAATGAAATTATAAAAATTAGGGCACTTCAAAAAAGTGGGGGGCAACTGCCTCCTCTTCCCCCCCTAATCGCCGCCCATGATATATATATATATATATATATATATATATATATATATATATATATATATATATATATATATATATATATATATATCGTGGTCCTTATTTTCACATGTCTGAAATTTCAAGCACTGACCCTTTAACATTATTCCTTTCTACGTAAAAAAATTTTCTGTGAAATTTGAATCAAAATTGATTACTATTTAGAGGTGGCTCAAGCGATTTGACGTGTATTGCATAGTCTGCCGTAGAGCACAATGCAATTTGTACATCACACGCTATTGCGTTGTTATAACATTGTTCATTCCATCATATGTAAATTACTGATAAATAATATTAAATATTAACAGAAATAACAATCAATAAATTATAATAAATTAATATGCTTATACATATGTAAAGTTTTGAATATAATGGTAAGTTTCCTTAACTTACGGCTCTTATGTCTGTCTGCGTGTGAGCCCATAAAGAATAGAAAATAAAATGAATATCAGTAAGCGAAACGTTTACAACGTGTATCACATTGTTTGGAGAGTAAACGGAAAGCATCGACATCATCACTGTTCTATCCCGAGGCGGATCTAGAAAGTAAAAAGTGGGGGGCTAGCCAGACCCCAGACTATGATTGGTGCACCATGAGTTTACTATAAACTTTGAAATATATATATACACAATATCTTTAATTACATTAATTACTCAAAACAAATGGAGGGCGGGCTAGGCCCCTCTGACCCGGGCTCACTGGCTCTGTCTATAGTTCACACTCTCAATTTCACAAATTTAAATATTCGGCTATTTTAAGAAATGTGTCATATGTGGCTCAAGTGTTTTAATTTATGAAGAATACATTTTTGTAGTTTCGATTTTTTACTGTCAACAGTTCCTGTAAACATTAATCATGTCTTAATAGTGGCATACCAGAAAACTTACTCTTGTAGCCATACATTGTAAAATATATATGTATTTTACTTTTAAAAGACAACTGAAATATGTAATAGTGGTCTACTCTCAATATAATATATATATATATATATATATATATATATATATATATATATATATATATATATATATATAGATAGATAGATAGATAGATAGATAGATAGATAGATGTTACAATTTCAGAAGTTGTAATTCGAGAGAGTGAGATGGCTAGGCGTTCACAGGAGTTTTTAGTCACACCTGCAGAAGGGATAGAGGGAAGTAAATTGCTTCAGTGAAGCAGGTTCTCGCCCACTTTCTGTATTGTCATAATTTTCTCAAGGAAACGATCCGAGCGGCAGCAACCAAGACTGTGGAGCAAGTGAAGACTTCTGGTCCAATTCTAGAATCTTTGTCAAACGTCGTCAAGATTCGATAAAGAAGCTTAAGCATCTTTTCTTCCAGGGAAAAGGACTTAAGAAAACTAAAGAACCGTCGAACTGAGACTCAAGAAGCCAGTGAAGTCACATTTTCACCATTGATTGTGGAACTTTTTCACATTGCACATTCAAATGATATTGATTTGATTGATAATGAAGAAGCCAAGATGTTCCTACAACTTCAACGACAGAAGGATCTTCCTGGCTCTATTAAGGGTGTCGACGAGATGCTACTTCCAAAAGAGGATGAGAAAGTGAAGAAAGAAGAAACACCAAAGAGGAGAAAGCAACGATCCAAACTTGAAGAAGATGCGTTATTCGAGAAATCAATGTTAGCGAGCAGCAGCAGCAGTGAAGGAGAATACAACGAAGATCCAATGGAAGCTCCAGGCACCAGTAAACCAGTTGATATTTGACTTCGAAAACTAGGGCGCAAAAGTTTTATATCATCTCAGCCAGCCGCTATGCTCGATAGGAACAAGCTCAGTGACATATGTGCCATGATGATTCTCTTCGAGGCTTCCAAGGCCTGTGGACAAAATCCTCTAAAGCTAGCAATTAATAGATCAACCATCCACCGTCAGCGTCAACAATACATGCGATCAGCTGCCACTCACATTACAGAGTCATTCAATCCCAACACAATTTTGACAATTTACCGGGATGAGAAGCTAATGAGTGATATTTGTGGAAACTATAAGGTAGAGAAGCTGGCTATTTTGGTATAGACCATGAAGGAGGAGAAATTGGTAGAAATTCCAGTTACCTCTGGGAGTGGAAAGGCTATCACTCCTGCTGTGTACAGTAGTATAAAAGAGTAGGGACTAGAAAACTTGATCCGTATCTTGTGTTTTGATATTACCAGTTCCAACACTGGTCGTTCATCAGGAGCGTGGATCATTCTTGAACAGCTACTACGTCATAGTTTTCTACATTTCGTATGTCGACATCACATCCTGGAACTTACATTGTCCCCTGCCTTTGGAGCATCCTTAGGACCCATCTGCTAACCAAACATTCTCGTGTTCAAGCGCTTCAAGCAACAGTGGCCCTCCATTGACCAGGGGAAGTGTGAGGATGTCTTCTCAGACGATTTTGCAGAAGCAGAAATTTATGATGTCAGGAATGAAGTAATTTATTTCTGCTAGCACCAACTGAAGGATCGTCAACCACGAGATGATTTATCGCGAACTACTCTTGTTGGTGATAATATTCTTGGGAAGTTCACCATCTGGTCCATCAACCCAGATCAAGTTCCGAACTCCTGGAGCAATGCATCAAGCTTGCTGAATGGCGAAGGCAATCTACAGTCTTAAGGTTTGGTTGTTCCGTTCCCAATTTAAGCTGACACAGAGAGAGTTGCAGGGACTGCGAGATCTCAACATATTTCTCGCGAAAATTTTTGTCAAATTCTGGTTTATGTTAAGCCAGGCGTCTACATAAGCTAGATAAGATCTCCAGCTCCTTAAGGAACTTCACACTTATCCTCAGCATGAGATTGGTGAAGCAACATGATACAAAATGACACATCTGTGGTATCTGTCAGAAGATTTGATCCTCCTTAGTCACTTTGATCTAGAGTTAGACACTAACACAAAACGAGCTGTAGTGCAATCTTCAGCAGAGATCGGAGGAGGAGGAGGGTTATCAATCTGAGCAGAGGTGGGCTTGGCGATGGTAGAAAGTAAGTATCGCGTCGATTTTGTGGCAAAAGAAGTCGAAATATATTTGCTCTTCTTGGCATCCCAGATGGTTTCCTCACTGAAGACCCTGATGTATGGAATGATAGAGATTACTTTAAACCCTCTGAGACAATTGTTTGTCCATTAGCGCCCACAAATGATCATGCAGAGTGTGGTGTAGCCATGTTACAAGAAGCGACTCAGTCAGGACGCCTTAAGACTGAAGAACAGTTGCAGTATGCAATTTAAGTAATCGAACACACCCGGGAGATGTTCCTCGTTGCAAGGAAATCAATTTTTCTCAAGCATCAGTGATTGCAAACCTATAAAATAAAATAATGAGGTTACTCACAATATGTTGTTCTGTAATCATTCTGTAGAGATTATTCGAATCTTTTCCAGTTACATTGATTCACTGTGAATTACTGATTGTGTGAAAGACATAGAATATTCAAACAATTGGTATTAGGCTTTTACATGGCAAAACTTTAACATTGTTGAGCCAACTCTAGATATTAAAATTCTACTAGTTTCTATTAGTTTATTATTATTAGTTTCTATGAAGTACTGAATCTGGAATATGTTGCTCCCGCTTGGACTGTAGATCGGTAGTCTGTCTCAAAATTAATTTTAACTCCTAATTAGTGACGTGAGGTCCCACGGACACCATACACATTTTTTTTTAATTCTCCCTCTAGCAGACGATTGACCTTCAATACCTGCCAGTTCTAGTACCTTTCTGGCTCGCAGTTAGCTACAAGTGCCTGTAGAGTTCGGATGCTTAAGCATCACGGTTACGTTTCCTTGCAAATGTGGAGTACAAGAGACCATACGACACTAATTGTGTTACTATTTTGTTCGAAGGCAATGTTCATATTTTATACAGTTTGAAAACTTTTTATTCGCTTTTCTCTCGTACAATATGGTTGACAAACCTGGTCCATCTACTGTCAATGTATGACTCTGACTACACTTGATTTCTTCTGATGTGAATGATTAACAGTAAAAAGTAAACCACATGTTAGATAATGTTTCAGAAAGTGAAAGCCATGCAGTGAGAAGTAAGGTAGAACAGACCTTTCAAATCTGGCGAAACTAATATATTCTTCAAACATTTCACAAATCTGTAAATGTATTGCCTTCCATTGACAATAATTTTGAGGAGTTTGTTCACTATAATTTACATATCAGTGTTAGTGTAGCCATATTTAAAGCTATCTCTATTTACATGAGAAAACTTATACCAGACTGGTTTAAGCATGCTATTTCAATGCACATTGCTATATTTCTTTATTATATCTGTGGTGTGTTATGTCCTATAGCTAAAATGTATAATTAAAACACGTTTGTGTTTCGAAAGTAATTGCGTTCCATTTTATATTTAATAATGAATAAGGGGTCCCACGGTCCTCACGTCACTAACTATGCACTGAAAATTCACCACACCAGCTGAGGGTTAACTAATTATGAAATGCATTGCAATTTTTAAATTCTACAATATCACGACACACTAAATGGTACTGCTCGACTCATCAGTGTATTGATACACCAGTTGGAAATTAGTAATGTAGTTAACATATCGGGATTCACTTCTGGCACACCGTACATTTTAATGGCATAATAACTTTCCATGCACAAAATTTGACCAAGTGTTTTAACGGTATTGACTTGAATAAAGAAAACGAACGTTTATAAAGATGTACACTCATAGGAATCACCTTTCTTCTTGGCATTTTCATTTCATTTTGAGTTTATCGTTTCCTTTCAGCAGCGAGGCTATATGAGACGTGCATCTACAGTTTATGTGAGATCCCAACCACATGAGATTCGGAAACCAAACCCGGGTCTCCCTCATGAAAGACGCGTACGCTAACCACTTAGTCACGAGGTAGCTACTATTTATTTGGTAAACAAATGACTTTCATTTGTAAATTTACCTTTAGCATTTGATTTTAAAACTTTCTTCAAAAATTCATGTACGGAAATCCTGGGATTCATTTCTTATTGTTAATTTTTATTATCCTTTCGTTACTACAAGATAACTGTGTTTCCTAGGCAATAGTCACAACCATAATAAGTTCTGTGTCTTACGTATATTATTTGAAATATTTATCTTCTAGAAGTTTTTCCACATAAATAAAAGTATCAATTCTCATTGTGTTACGAATAAAAATGAAATGTAATGTTTCAGTTTTACGTTCAAAGATTATGTCAGTTAGGTTTCCTTTTTCAAGACGTTGATAATGATAATTAAATGAAATGGCAGAATGAATAAATTGGGAAGAAACGGGAGAACTCCCGGAAAACCCACGTACACGGAGTTTGTCCACCACAAAGTCCACTTGGTCGAGCTGTGATAGAACCACGGACCCCACACACCAGAGGTGAACGCTTTACCACTGAGCCAACGCGACCTCGTGTGACAAATATGTCATAGTGTTCGTGTGTATAGTGTATAATGGCACATTTGAGCGATGCAACAATGCGACACACAATAAAAAAAACGTATTTTCTCAAAAACTACGCATGAAGATGTTTACCCATTTGTATCATTTTCTAATCAATTGGCACATTTTTGGGCTTTTATTTCGTTACTAGCAGAAGTGCCTTTCTTTGCAGAGACTGGATAGTATGCAATATACAACAGAGTAAAGTAATTCGGGTTGTCTAACTTGAAGGATTTCCAGCGTACTTTATACTTTTTGAACTTCCGGATCTTGTGAATCTTAAATCTACCACCGAATCAACAACAAAAGAAGAGGAGTCTTCGTACTTCATTCTATATGTTGAAGATAAACCTGTGAACCAAAGTTGATGGCTCTTGAATCCTTTTTACGCAGAAATCCGATCACAGACAGGCAGATGCATTATTTTATATATTAACATGGATACGTTATTAATACTGAGAATTTTTACATTTTAGTGCATTTCTCGATATAATAAGTACAATTTTAACACGTATTTTACTCAGGTCTCAAGGGATCTTTTATACATAACCATAGTGAACAAACTTTGACGTTTAGAAAAAAAATCCGTTGTAAATTTACAATTTTGTACAGGTAATATTTAGAAAATGTTGAAGTAGTTTCTTTTTTATATACAAAATAAGACAGCTTGCTTGAACTCTGTTTTTGCTCCAAGAGGGATCGTCGGGTTAAACCGTTTTCCCTACTGCATATTATCCCTTCAACTACTTTCTTTCGTCATTTTCCACGCTTTTAAAAGGTTCCGGATTAAATACCTGCCATTACACAGAACCTCGCTGGTGACTATAGATTTTTCTTTCTCTTTTATCTTCTTGCCATCTATTTTCTCTTCTTTTCACTTCGTTTCGTGAAAACTTTCATCACTCAAAGTCGCTCTATGTTAAATCTAGAGATTAAATCACTAGGAAAAGACAATTTATCTACTTTTATCCCCCTTCCTTTTCGGCCTTTCAGCTCCCAAAGCGACCAAGGTAAGGCCAAATGCTCTGAAAGCTAGTTTCCAAATGGGTCTTATATTTATTTTCAAATGACTTTGTTATATGTTAGATGTGTGCAGCAGAGTTATTCATTTCAAAGAATAAATTATATTTTTCTTTTAGATGGTTTGTAATCACCATTCCTAGTGTGGATTACCAAAATAAAAAGAACTGATAAGTGATAAATTGCCATTCTGGCATCTTAGATATTGTAAAACCAATTATCTTTTTCTATTTCCTTTTTTGCTTCTCGGGAGATTAATAATATTAAAGATCTTAAAATGCGTGAAGTAGTAAGAACCTTTTTTTGAGATTTCTTGTTGTAATCAGCGATTGGATTGATGCCCTTTCGTCTCTCTCTATCGGTTCTAATTTCTTATACTACCCAGTAACCGATTTGATATTTGGCATGAACCAATAAGCTCCTGATACACTCCTCCTCGAAACCTCCTTTGCCAAACCTGCCGTAAGAAAGTTATTTTCAGCGGGCGAATATTGCTACACGTCAATAAGGTTTCCGTTTCACTAAGAACGTACAGTATATACCCGGTGAATACGATCTCAACATTACAACGTTGTCAACGTCGCTGGAAGCGGATTGGTTGACGTGTCGACAATGTTTAAGGTCAAACGCTGCCGCGAAAAATAAATACGAACTCAACGAAAATTACAAGAAAAGATGTTAAGCATACATTAACTTGTAGCTTCTTTAGGGAAATTTATGAGAACCTGAGGCTGAACGTCTTCACTGAGGTTTCCCTCAGTTAACAGGACATACCTCTAACATAAGAAATTCTTTTTATTTTCTTGCAAGAATTCGTTTCCATTTTCTATTGTCGATGAATCTACCTAGGTAGTGTAAAATTGACTTTTGGCTTATTTTGAAAATTGTTAACAATTAGGTAATGTTAAGATATATACGTATGTACTTAGTCAATTTTGTTTTATCCTAGCATAACTATTGTGTCTACTTAACCAGTAGGATGGGGAATTCCCGCATGTTTTGTAAATGTGGATCTACATCTCGTTCTTGTTGGCTCCGTACATACGGTTGAGAGTTTGGGGTGATGGTTTATTCCTCAAAGTAGGCAACATTCACCTTCACGTTTCTTTCTAAGCTATATGTTTTCAACTCTTCTCGTAAATGTATCCGTCTATTTACTATTACTGTGAGATAAATTCGATTTTTGTACAACGTGACAACCGTCTTCTGTTTGTCCCCCCTCGCACCCACAAGTGTCTTTCATAGTTCGTCTTCAGTTCAAAAAAAAAAAAAAAAAAAAAAACGCCGCAGGCCATGAGACGACAAATTACGTGACTGATAATGGAATATACATAATTTAATTTGTAGGCCATGTCACCTCAGGGTGTTTGATTCTCTTGGTCTTCAAATCGACGAATTCCACGAAGCACATCAGGCAACACTATTGCCGATAATCTCTAAAGGGATCCATTCGTTTTACTAACAGTAATACGACACATCTTCTACTTGGAAGCAGAAATATTACACTGATAACAATGTCTATTTCATATTTCTGGCTAAACTAGACAGGAAACATAACGAAGTTGACAAATCGGTCGAATATGAACTGATCAACTTTATGTACAAACATACCTTCCAGATTGTTCTTGTGGCGTATTGTACACAATATAAAGTAGAAATATAGTTGCTATGAAAAGTGTTGGAATAACTAATCTAATAAGGAATAACTAATAAGGAATCTTTTTCTTTTGTTTTTCATCAAAGAAATAAGATAAATATTCATAAATATTTATTTAAGTCGGAGAACTGAACTTTATAAGAAAGCATAGAAAAAAAATCTTCGAGATTTACTTACGGGAAAAGAGTGGATAATATAGTAAGGTTAAAATGGAAAGAACATAAGGGTGTTTTAGTGAAATAAAGGATATATAAATGAAACGAATACAAAGACAGACTGAGAAAAAATATGTTGACAAAAGAGACGGAAGATACACTGCAAGTGAAGAAAAATATTCGAAAGGAGGTTTTTAATAGTCAAAAGCGTTTAGAGTGACAGGCTAGTGGAAACTGTACCTTCTTTTAAGATTTTCCACTGAAAATTTAAACACTGCTTATGCTAGTTTAATGGATTTTTTTTTTTTTTTGGTGCACATTATTCAGGATTTGAATTGGTGTGGGAGAGTATTCAACGTGTTGCTGTAATTAAAAGTTGTTTGTCATTTTGCTTAAGGAGTGAACTACATAAATTAAAACAATGCACTAAGATACTAGGTTTCCGTCTCTCTAAGAACATACAACATATCTGTTGAGTTCGATCTCAACATTACGACATTGTCAACGTCGCTCGAAGCGTATTGGTTGATGTGAAAGTAGTGTTCAAGGTCAAACGCTGCCGAGAACAATAGATACATCACACAACGAAAATGAAAAAAAAAAAAGATGTTAAATATAATGGTTCTCAACTAAATTTTCTAGCTGGCGTACATAAACCTTTAGTTTGAATGATTAATTTAGTGTATTATTTCTCTTTGCAATACAATGTTTTATCATATATGCCCAGAACAACTTTTTTTGTGATTTTGTCATAAAATAAACATCTGAACTCAAAAATCGTTCAAGTCAAAGTAATTGTTTTAACAACCTTTTTTTTTTTTTTTTTTTTTTGCAACACAAGCATCAATTATTTGGTGAAAATTTGAGATTTTGCATTTTTTTTTTTTTTTGATATTACAGGTTGAAAAAGCCGATTCTTGAAAAAGTGCAATGTTTGAACACCGATAAGAAACAAAAACAAAACTCCCAAGTATTAAACTCTTTTTTTTTTTTTAGAAAGTACCATACCACGAAGCCCATATAACTAGAAAAATAACGATGATTTTAAATTTTTTTTTTGAAATTTGCTAATTTCAAGAATGACAATTTCCTTTTCTCAAATTTAAATTTTCATCAGTTTTTAATTAGCTTTCTCGTAGGTAGGCAGTTAGCTTACGCGCCTTTAGCGTGGGAGACCCGGATTTGATTCCCAGCAGGAGCTTATGTAGTTCAGATCCCATGCTAAACTGTAGGTCCACGTCTCATAAGGCTACGCTTCAAAACGGGACGTTAAAGTTCAAATAAAGTGAAATGAAACATCAAATGAATCAAACGAAATCAAATGAATCAAATGAAATCAAATGAATCAAATTAAATCAAATGAATAAAATGAAATCAAATGAATCAAATGAAATGAAATCCAAACCAAATGAAATCAAATCAAATGCAATCAAATCTTCATTTTAAAAGATATTTGTATTGCAGTATACATAAATATGCACTATAATTGGGCAAGATTATATGTTTATTATATGCCTATAATATATATATCTTATAGGCATATAATAAACATATAATCTTGCCCAATTAATTATCTTTCGAATGATTTTTATTTGAAATCAACATCTTAAAAAATAACGGAAACTGTAGCGTTTACCTCAATCCTTTGTAAAGAGCAAAATAGAATGACACGCCTATATACAGTTGCTGGTGATAAGGAAGATCTACTGATAAAACCAGCTGTTTTGTTCTAAAATTTATTACTGTACATCTTGTATCAATTACAGGATTTTAAATGAAAATATGACTTACACTAATGTAGCTCTAACCCGAATATGTAATAGTGATTATTAGAGCAACCCACATTATGTTTTATTTTTGTGTGTAATTATGATTTATTTTTTAAAAATTTATGCTTTATTGTTAATTTCAATCATTGTTTTATACTAATTGTGTATAATGTATAATATTTACTATACATTAAATATTCTAAATATCTTGATCTATTTATTAATATTTTATGCAACCAGTTTCTTTCATATTTAATTAACTTTCTACTTAATGCACTGTAAAAATATATGCTTTACTCGAGTCAGTTTTTATCACTTGTGTGCTCCTTAGAGGCGCATATATACAGAGAGGGAAAGTAAAAGATGTCACCAAAAAGTACAGAAAATACTCAAATTCAAGAAGTGCACATAACAACATAGTGTTGAGTTCTTGTGCACTATTCATTGTTGGCGGAAAGTTTTATTCTTCTTTTCCTTTTTTTCCACCACATTAAAAGATTACACCAAAATATTCACAGAAATAAAAATTAGCTTTTCGTTGTTGCATTGTTATGCTCTAAATGATTTTGGTTTGTAAATATTTGTCTTAAAAATATTAATACGGTATGTTAAACTTGCAGTTAAATAGAATTTTCCAAGAATTATGCTATATATTGTAAATTATGTTTTATGCTTTATTTTCTAAAATTATGCTTTATTAGACTTTTCAAATTAGTTTATTCTGGACTCTTAAACAACCACAGCAAAGTTCAAGGTAACACCATATGTCTAAATTGCTATTATTTTTTTCTTTTTATGCTTTTGGGTTGCTCTAGTGATCATTTAACAAAAATGGTTATTATTTCAAAACCAACATTGCTGTATGTTAAGCTTAGGTGTAATTTAACAGGAAAGTCGTATTGATTTAGTTGTAGAGTGCATGTTTGCATGCTTCTGGTGAGTAAGGCTCGGTGTTTTGTCCCGGGAAGGAGGCTTTGTGGTGGACAAATATCGTCTGTACGTTTCCTCTGGATTTTCCAGCTTCCTCTCACTTTCTTAATTCCTCCGGTATCACCGTATCCTCTGATTTCGGTGCATAATTGTAGAATATTAAAAATAACATTGGGTGGGGTCCTGAATAGCTTGTTTAAATATTATATTATTTAAAACGAGAATAAAGTATTGTCCCTATTTTGTAAATAAGCCGTAGTAACTACACACGATATGACTCAATTTAAGAAGTGAGAGCGAGGTAATTTAGTTCAATGACCCACAATTTTCATTTACTTTGGAATAACAATGATAGAGAATAAAGTAAAAAGGATCGAATTCGAGATGTCAATTTATTTACACATTTCATAGCCCCTATATACCAAAAAAGTTATTTTTCGGTATATCTCTGTCTGTGTGCTCATCCTAATATACATTCAACTAGGGATAATCCTGTTCAACGTATCGAGATCAAATTTTAAACTGCATAGTTTATACGATTCTCCATTTTTTTAAAAAAATTATCACTAGCCTCAAAAAAAGGTTAGTTTATTTAAAAGTGTGAATGAATAAATGTGATTCTTTGAAAAACGACTGTATAAATTTTGTTAATTTTCTATAATAAAGCATTATTTCAATCGCAGAGCGATAATATTGTATAATACCTTTCACTGGGAAAGACACAGGGTGTCCATTAAGTCTGAGCACATGGGGAAAAGCACATTTTGGTCAATTTAATGTTAATGAATAATATTTTCAACATGATTTCCATTCTGTTCAATGCATACATAGTTTGGTGCGGTAGAAAGACTAAGGTGGAACTCGATGAAATAGGTCTGAATTACTGTCGATTTCAGCACACTGACTTGTAATGCATTCTGTCAGATGGTTTAAATTTCTAATCTTCATCGAGTAAACTTTCTCTTTCAGTATACTGCAGAAACAAAATAAAGGCTAAAGATGTCTGGCGAACTTTACATGACTTCTTCTCCCAATCCAGTGAGGAAAATTGTCATTCAACCAATCTCTAATAGCTGCAGCAAAATAGGAACAGGCCCTATTCTGTTGAAACCAGTCCGGATGTGCCTCACCCAAACGCTCAATTTGAAGAATCAATTTTATTCTAAGCATGTTCAGATATGTTTTACTGTTATGTCGATTAGCCTCTTTCGTTTCGTCTGAAGTCTTTGGTCGTCCAGAACAGAGTTTGTCCAACACACTGCCTGTTCCTTTAAACTTGGTGATTAATTTCCCGACGGCAGTAAAACAAATAGGTTGACAATGAGGGTGTCAAAGGTCAAATTCTTCGCAATTTTGTAATACGACCATTCTTTTCGTCCACTTAAGAGTACCAACTCGACTCGTTCTTCTTTAGGCAGAGCCATCGTTCAATCTGGAAAAACAAAAACAAATTATTAGATATCACTATGTACCCAGACTTTATGGACACATGTAGAACGAGTAGTTTACTCTTGAGGGCGAGTTTTTCGGGACAATTTTCTAAAAAGAAAAGACTCTGGCAAACAATATTGTTTCATTAATTTTAATTAAAAAGTCACAAAAAAGGTTATTTACTCTTGGGATGAGTTTTCCGCGGAAGATTTTCTCAGAAATGAATAAGACAATTTTGTTCATAATTCGTAAATAAATTTTCCACTAAGAAGTGCACAATATAATATAATCATTCTATTAAAAAAGCACACACAAAAAGGGGTATTTTACTCTTGGGTGAATTTTCCCCGAATATTTTTTTTAAACGACCCAGATATTTGTATTCGTATTTCATAAAGAATTCCAAGGATTAATTTATGATATATATCATTTTTCATTTAAAATTTCACAAAGCATAGTTTACTGGTTTGGAAAAATGTTTCTTTTCGAAGATCTTATATATATATATATATATAAGCTCAGGCAATTTTATTAATACATCATGAATAAATATTCCTTTAATATACGTTCATTATAGTATTAATCGTTTTTCATTAAACAATTCACAAGAAGTAATTTGGTCTTGAGGTGTTCATTTCCGAGAATTAGCTCAAAAACTGTTCAATTTATTTCATTTTTCTTCGCTAATAAATATGTGGAAACATCAAAATGTTGTTGCGCCATTTTCTTTCGAGCGTGTAATGCATGAGGATACAAAATCGAGACATACGAGGTATGCAGTAGGGCTTTCTTGGAATTTGCCCAGTGTAACTTCCGATATATACAGTACATAGCTCTTTTGCCAGTGGTCAAGGATAGCAAGAGGGAGGAGTGTTCATAACGCCCTCATCATGTGATCAACAATTGATACTCGTTTCCTATGGAGGGCCGCGGTGGCTCAGTGGTAGAGCGTTCACCTTTGCTGCTTGGGGTCCCGGGTTCCATCCAGCCCCGGCCAAGTGAATTTTGTGGTGGACAAAACCATGTGTGTGGGTTTTCTCGGGGTTCTCCCGTTTCCTCCCACTTTCTTCATTCCATCATTTCATTCATTACTCATCATCACCGTCTCCTTTAGCCTAACAGGCATAACCGTGGGACGTAAAACTCAAAGATTTCATTTCATTTTCATTTCGATTTCTATGGAAACAGGTCGCACATAATCACATATATCCACAGAGCTGGTGTATATGGACAAGTATTTAGAAGTACGAAGTGTAGAGTAGTAGTGTAAAAATTCCCGATCTGGGCCATATTGGAACATACTAGACCAATCCATGGCCTCCTGATAGCAATGACTCAATTTTCCTGTGTCACACGACACGTGATGCCACTCCTATCACCCAGCTATGGAAAAATTGAACACCTCGTTCCTTTTTATGAGCACTTTTTAGGGGTGTATTCGTTCTCTTTTATGACCACTTTCTTAACCCCTATCTTAACATAGCAGAAATTACTTAATACAATGAACTCATAATCCAATCAGAAATTACACATAGCTTACGAACACAAGTACCTGACATAGCAGAGCTAATAAAAGAGTAAGACTTATTTTTCAAACGTCATATAACATAGCAGAGAATACATAAGGCTATCAACACACAGCAGAAAATAATGGGGGTGTATTCGTTCTCTTTTATGACCACATTTTTCAACCAATATTTTAACACAGTGCAGTTTACACATATTATAACACATATTATAACATAACTCCTATGTAACACAGCAAAGACTACTGACAAAACAAATGGGGGTCTACTCGCTCCCTTTTAAAAGAAATTTTTCCAACCACTATGTAATACAGCAGAGATTACTCAAGACAATGAGCACATAATCAAATCAGAAATTACACAGAGACTACGGACATCTATTTTCGCAACTCCCTATGTATAAAAGAGGATTGCCTATTTTTAACTCCTATCTAATATAGCAGAGATATGAACCAATAGCAGCAGTGTACCAGTTCCCTTTTATCAACCCCTATGTAACATAGCAGAAATTACAGAAACATTCATCCAGTATTACATGTCACAAAAGTACTGACCATCGAGGTCAAAGGTCAAATATTTCAATCCGTTAATTCGTAAACGGAGCAACGTATTGAGGTGCTGTTCCATATTTAGTAATAGTTCATCAAGTACTACATATCAGAAAAGTACTGACCATCGAGGTCAAAGATTAACTATTTAGATCCGAATAAATCGTAAACGGAGCAACCTATTGAGGTGCAGTTTTCACATTTAGTAATGGGTAATCAATTACAATATGCCCCAGAAGTACTGACCATCGAGGTCAAGGGTCAATTACCTAAACCCGAATAACTCGTAAACGTAGCAACGTATTGAGGTGCTATTTCCACATTTAGCAATGGGTCATCAAATACTACATGTTCCAAAATACTGATCATCAAGGCCAAAAGTCAAATATTTAAACCCGAATAACTCGTAAACGTAGCAACGTACTCAGGTGCTGTTTCTACATTTAGTAATGGGTCATCATATACTACATATCCCAAAAGTACTCACCATCTTGGTCAAAGGTCAAATATTTAAACCCGAATAACTCGTAAATGGAGAAACATATTGAGGTGCTGTTTCTACGTTAAGTAATAGGTCATCAAGTGCTACACGACGCAAAACTACAGACCATCGAGGTCAAAGGTCAAATATTTAAAATGTAATAACTCGTAAACGCAGCAACGTATTGAGATGTTGTTTCCACATTTTGTAATGGGTCATCAAATACTAATGTTCCAAAAGTCCTGAACATCGAGGACAAAGGGCAAATATTTAAACTCAAATAAATAGTAAACGTCGCAACGTATTGAGGTGCTGTTTTCACATTTTGTAATCGTCATTAAATGCTACATGTTCCAAAAGTACTGACCATCTTGGTCAATGTTCAGATATTTAAACCCAAATATTTCGTAAACGGAGAAACATATTGATGTGCTGTTTCCACATTCAGTAACGGGTCATCAATTACCACATGTCCCATAAGTATCGACCATCGAGGTCAAACGTCAAAAATTTCAATCCAAACAACTCGTGAACGTGTCAACGTATTGAGGTTCTTTTTCCACATTTGGCAATAGGCCATCAAGTTCTACATGACACAACACCACCGATCATCGTGGTCAAAGGTCAAATATTGAAAACCGAATAACTGGTAAATGGAGCCACATATTGAGGTGTTGTTTCCACATTTGGTAACATGCTGTCAACTAGTATATGTTCCTAAAGTACTGAACATCGAGGTCAAAGGTCAAATACTTAAACCCGAATAACTATTAAACGTAGCAACATATTGAGGTGGTTTACACATTTTGTAACAGGTCGTCAATTACTACATGTCCCAAACGTACTGACAAACGAGGTCAAAGGTCAAATATTTGAACGCCAATAACTTGTAAACAGAACCTCGTATAAATTTGTGTGACGTATTCAGTATGGTACCAAGTAGAAAACTGAAGAATGAATAAATTTGAGTGGCTTATTTACTTTTGTTTTAAAGAGAAAGAAAGCAATGACGTTTTAACTAGCTGAGAATTTCATGTCATCTTGTACTATTTAAACAAATGAAGGGATAAATTTGATTGAAATATTCAAATTTGGGATAGCGAGAAATACCATTTTAACTAGCTCAGAATTTTATATAATTTTCACTACTCAAATAAACGAAGGTATAAATTTATAATAACCATAAGAAGCGAAAAAGGCCCATTTTTGCTAACTCAGAATTTTATATAATTTATTCTACTTAAGTAAACGAAGGAATAAATTTGTACTAAACAGAAAAAGCGGAGAAAGACCATTTTAACTAATTCAGATTTTATACCATTTTGTAGTACTCCCATAAAGGAAGGAATATATTTGAATAGAGTATTTAGTTTTGTAGCAACCAGGAAAAAAGACCGAAGAAGGACCATTTTTTATCTGAGTATTTTATACCATTTTGTAATATTTAAATAAATAAGGGAATATATTTTACCACCTAGAAAAAGCAAAGAAATACCATTTTAACCAACAATAAATTTTGTACTTTTCATTCCATTCAAATAAACGACGAATAAATTTGGATATTGTATTTAGTTTTGTACCAATCAGAAAAAAGAGAAGAACGAATAAAATTTGGGGCTATTTTATTTTGTACCAATTGGAAAAAGTGAAGAAGATCCACTTTAACTAGCTTAGAATTTTATATCATTATGTAGTGTTTAAACAAACGAAAAAAGACCATTTTAACTAGCTCAGAATTAATGTACCTTTATTAGTACTCAAATAAACAAAATAACAAATTTCATTGTTCTGTTTTTTGTATCAACCAGAAAAAAACGAAGGACCATTTTTACTAGTTCTTTATTTTTGTATCTTTTCGTGCTATTCAAATGAACAAAAGAAATAATTTGGGTGTTCTACTTTTTATACCAACGAAAAAATCAACGTCTAATTAACTAGCTGAGAATTTTATATCATCTTGTACCATTTAAATTTACGAAGCAATGAATTTGAGTGACCTACTCGATTTTGTACTAACGAGTAATGCCATTTTTAAATCACTCACAATTTTATACCTATTGTACTATTTGAACAAACGAAGCGGTAACTTTGAATGGTCTTTTTAGTTTTGTAATAACCTAAAAAAGGCGAATAAGGACTATTTTATCTAGCTGAGTATTTTATATCATTTTGTATTACTCAAATAAACGAAAGAATTAATTTGGATCGAATATTTAGTTTTGAAAAACCCAGAAGAAACAAAGAAATAACACTTCAACAAACTAAGAATATTCTCCCATTTTGTGGTATTAAAATAAACGAAAAAATAAATTTGAGTGACCAATTTGTTTGTCAACCCTAGAAAGGACCATTTTAACTAGCTCAGAATTTTATATCATTTTGAACTATTGAAAGAAACGAAGGAATAAATTTGAGTAAGCTATTTAATTTAATAAAAGCCAAAAAAGGATCAGTTTAAGTAGCTGAGTATTTTATACCATTTTGCAGTATTTAAATAAACAAAGGAATACAATTGTACTAAGGAGAAAAAGCAAAGAAGGCCCATTTTAACTAACTCAGGATTTATGTAGTTTTGTACTAGTCCAATAAACGAAAGATCAAACTTCTGTGTTCTATTTATAATACCAACCCAAAAACAAGGAAGAAGAACCATTTTAAATAGCTGATTATTTTTTACCTTTAATACTATTTAAACAAACGAAGGGATAAATTTGAATGGCGTATTTTTTGTACTAACGAGGAAAGACCAAGAAGGACCATTTTAACTAGCTGAGTGTTTTATACCATTTCGTATTATTTAAATAAACAAAAAATTTACTTACCAGAGAAAGCAAAAAGGACCATTTCAAGTAGCTCGATATTAATATATGTTTTGTTTAGGTGTCCTATATTTTGTGCCAACCAGAAATGCAATTATAACTATGTCAGAATTCCATAACATTTTGTGCCATTCAAACGAACGAAGAAATAAATTTGGATGGAATATTTAGATTTGTACCAAACAGAAAAAAGGGAAGAATGAAAATAAATTTTGTGGACTATTACCTTTTGTACCCACTGGAAAAAGTGAAGGGCCGTTATAGCTTTTGTACTATTCAAATAAACGAAGGATTAAATTTGAGTGGCATATTCAATTTTGTATCAAGCAGAAAAAAGTGAAGAAGGTTCATTTTAACTAACTCAGCATTTCTGGATGAATTTAGGGTATTCAAATAAACGAAGGGATAAATTTTAGTGGTATAGTTAGTTTTGTACCATTGACAAAAAGCAAAGGAATGCCATTTTAACTAACTCAGAATTTCTATACCGTTTTGTACTACCCTAATAAACGAAGGAATTTGAGTCGACTATTAGATTTTGTACCAACCAGGAAAAAAAACAGGTGGTCCATTTCAAATAACTCAGAATTTTTTATTATTTTGTACTACTCGAATAAACGAAGGAATAAATTTGAGTGGCCTATTTAGTTGTGGTGCTAGGTTTTGTACTATTTCGTATATTTTTGTCACCTAGAGAAAAGACAATTTTAAAGTTTTCCAGTCCGATTTTTGTACAAGGAGTAAAGTCATATTAGTTTGTTTTTGCACTTTTTGTATACCATTCAAAATAAACGAAGAAGGGCCAATTTTTAAATTCGAATGTCCTGTAGCAACAGAAAAAATATTCCGTTTTAAATAAGTTGCCTCGCTAAATAAATTTTAATTATCTCTACCGTCATGTAAAATAAATGCCCAATGAAATTACACTAAAGCAAAGAAATATGAAAATAATGTAAACATCCGTTTGCCTTCCACATTAGTGTGGTGCCCTGTGTTATATAAAAGAAAACATATTTGCGCTCAATAGAGTGTACCTTACGACCCACGCTATACAAACTTTACAAATGTTAGGTAACATTCCTTGTTTATTTTATTTAAAGTGTATTAACCCTTATCCGGGCAAGACATTTTTGTAACGTGTACGGGCAACCGGGGTCTGTCCTCCTAGTTACACGGGGCCTCCTAGGCTGCGGTTGCCCGGTTACGTCAGGATAAGATTTTCAAATTTAAAAAAAAACATTAGCTTTACCAACTCGATATGTTCATGATTTTAACTTCGACAAAAGATAGAAGAATTCAGTATTTTATGTCTTCGAAATATGTATGGTTATTGAGAAATTTTAGAAAAATAAAGCTACTGGGCCTGGGAAGCCCCGGTTGCTCGGATAAGGTATAATTTTGAGAAGCTTAAATATGTACAGCAACACAGAGAATAAAATTTGAGAATTGAATAAAACTGTTCACAGCTATATATTTTAAGTGCAGAACACTCAAAATTCAATGTCTGTTGCCGCATACTGTTCCGACTAAAGGCTACAATAGTCACGTGTTCATATATAGTTATGTGACAATTTGATCTAATACTTGACAGGAATTTTACTAAAGTTATACGGGGCCTCCTAGGCCCCGGTTGCCCGGTTACGTCAGGAAAAGATTTTCATATTTAAAAAAAACATTAGCTTTACCAACTCGATATGGTCATGATTTTAACTTCGACGAAAGATAGAAGAATTCAGTATTTTATGTCTTCGAAATATGTATGGTTATTGAGAAATTTTAGAAAAATGAAGCTACTGGGCCTGGGAGGCCCCGGTTGCCCGGATAAGGGTTAATTTTGAGAAGCTTAAATATGTACAGCAACACAGAGAATAAAATTTGAAAATTGAATAAAACTGTTCACAGCTATTAATTCAGCACTTTTTATAGATGGTGTGCAACAAGGAAGTTTGAACAATTTTCTTTTCCTTGGTGAGCTGATTTTTACTTTGATATGATTTCTTCTTCCTCTGGTTTCCCCTCTCCTTTCCTCTATCACCAGATTGTTCCAAAACGACTAAGTATGCTCTTTCTTCTATTTTCTATTATCGACATGATTCGCTGTCCTTCATTAGTTTTCTTTAGTACGTCTTCATCACTTAGTGACGCTGTTATGGAGTATGTTTTACAGTATTAATTTAAAATTGAATGTATGACGTTACTCTATTCTACTTGAACATTTTTTTCCCTGTAACCAATGGCAGGCCATGTGGGTTAAATCTTACGTTCAAATATTTAGTTAGTGACCGGGAAATTTTGGAGTTAATTCGCTAAATACACCTCCATTAACCATATAACTCTGAGGCAAGCAGTGAGGGTACAGACAATTAAAATGTATTTAGCAAAACAACTTATTTAGAACGAAATATATTTCTGTTGGTACAGTCCGCAGCAAAAATCCTGCAACATGACCATGTAAGTTTATTGTGAAAATACGCCTAACAGCGCAAGGAATCTTCATAATGTCCGAGTGGCACGAATCACGTCAGAAGAAACTTCGGCGTCTTCCGTGGATACTTATTTTGAAGCAAAAGTCTTCATCGTTTCACAATAAACTTACATTCTTATGTTGCAGGCTTTTTCTTGAACTGTACAAGACACTCGAGTTTACAAATTAGCCCTTATTCGTTTATTTTGAATGGTATACAAAAAGGGCAATAACATAGTAATATTTCTCTCCTAGTTGTACAAAAATTGGACTGGAAAACTTTAAAATGAACCTTTCTCTGAGTGACAAAAATATAGGAAGTAGTGCAGGATCTAGCACCACAACTAAATAGGCAACTTAAATTTGTTTCTTCGTTTATTTGAGCAGTACAAAATGATATAAAACTCTGAGATATTTAAAATTGACCTTATTTGTTTTTTTCTCCTGGTTGGTACAAAATCGAATAGTCCACTCAAATTCCTTCCTTTATTTAAATAAAAAAATGGTACGGAAATTCTGAGTTAGTTTAAACGGTATTCATTTGCTTTTTCTTGATGGTACAAAACTAACAGTACAAATACTACAAAATGGTATAAAACACTCAGCTAGTTAAAATGGTCCTTTTTCGTTTTTTTTGTTTTTTTGAATACTATAAAATGACATAGAAATTGAGACCTAGTTAAAATTGACGTTCGTTTTTTCTCCTTAATACAAAAGTAAGAAAGCCACTCAAATTTATTTATTTGTTTATTTAAATAGAAGAAGATGAGGTAACATTCTCAGTTGGTTAAAATGGATCTTTCCGCTTTTTTCTGGTTAGTACAAAACTTACCCCTTGGTTTGTTTAAATAGTACAAAAGGTAAAAATATTCAGTTATTTAAAATGCTTCAACTTCGTTTTTTTCCTGGTTGGTATAAAAAGTTGAACACCCAAATTTGTTCTTTCGTTTACTGGACTAGTTCAAAATGATATAAAATTCTGAGCTAGTTAAAATGGTTATTTTTTGCTTTTTCTGGTTAGTACAAATTTATTCCTTTGTTTATTTAAATAGAACAAAATGATATAAAATACTCAGCTAGTTATGATGATCCTACTTCGTTTTTTTCTGTGCTTGCTACAAAATTTAATAGCTAACTCATATACATTCCTTCGTTTATTTAAGTAGTTCAAAATGATATAAAATTCGGAGTTAGTTAAAATGGTCCTTTTTTGGGTTGACACAAAAAATAGGTCACTCAAATCTATTCATTATATTATTTGAATACTCCAAAACGGTATAATATTCTTAGTTTGTTGAAATGGTATTTCTTTGCTTTTTCTCAGTGGTTCAAAACTAAATACTCCATCCAAATTAATTCTTTCGTTTATTTGAGTAGTACAAATTGATATAAAATATTCAGCTAGTTAAAATAATCCTTATTTGCCTTTCTAGGATAGTACTAAATAGACCACTCCAGTTTATCCCTTCGTTTGTATAAATATTACAAATGAAGGGTAAGAGAAAAAGAAGGAATGTCACCAAACTGTATTTTCGAGAAAACGTCGTTTTAATAAAGAAAGCCGCGTAAAAAGAATAGGATTAGTCAAATCTTTTGCCCCTTTATACATGATTTTTTTACATCTACGGATGCTTACATATACAGTCAAATAGTACCAACAGTCACCTACAGATAGGACTAAGTACCCAATAAAGCACACACATGGACATTCCTTGTTTTTTCCCCTTACCCTTCAGGTATAAAATTCTGAGCCAGTAAAAATGGCACTTCAAGTTGGTACAAAATTGAATAAGTCACTCAAATTTATTCCTTTGTATACTTAAATAGTACAAGATGATACAAAATTCTAAGCTAGTTAATTAGACGTTCATTTTTCTCTCGTTGATATATAAAGTAGAACATCCAAATTATTTCTTTCGTACATTTGAATAGCACGAAAAGGTACAGAAATATTGAACTAGTTCTAATGATCCTTCATCGTTTTTTTTCTGGTTGATACAAAAACAGAATATTCAAATTTGTTCTTTTGTTTGTTTGAGCAGTACAAAAGGTAGATAAATTCCGAGCTAGTTAAAATGGTTCTTTTTCGTTTGTTTATACAGTACATAATAATATAAAATTCTAAGCTAGTTAAAGAGGCTCTTCTTCACTTTTTCCAGCTGGTACAAAAGAAAATCGTCCACTCAAATTTTATACGTTCTTCTCTTTTTTCTGGTTGGTACAAAACTATTCTTTGGTTGGTATTCTATCCAAATTTATTCCTTCGTTTGTTTGATTGGCATAGAAAGGTACGAAACTCATAGTTGGTTAACATGGTATTTCTTTCTTTTTTCTCGGTGGTAAAAATTTATTCCTTTGTTTATTTAAATAGTACAAAATGGTATAAAATACTCGGCTAGTAAAATGGTTCTTCTTCAGTCTTCTTTTTCCTGGTTGCTACAAAACTAATTGCATCCATTTTAATTTATTCCTTCGTTTATTGGAAGAGTACAAAATGGTACAAAATTCTGAGTTAGTTAAAATGGTCCTTCTTCGCTGTTTGGCTATCAGTGCCGTTATACATACTTTACATGCTTTCTGAATTTCTTGGCATCCCTTCTGAGATAAATAAAATTAAAATCATAAGTTACAGTTCAGTATTCAACCATTTAGACGTTTGAAAACAATAACCACATACAAAGTTACATTTACACTCACAAGAAGCATAAAGGGCCTGCTATGTGTAGATAATGAATAAAGTATAGAGTGTCTCAAAAGACCCCTGAAATAGGGTAACACTGTTATTATCAGAGTTACAACAAAATGTAAGAGTGGAAACTGTCTCCAAATATTATGTTTTCAGTCTAAAGTTAAGGATTTTTAAATCTGATGAGCCGTTTGAGATATACACTCTTTATACGGCAAATGTTAAAGTGCAACGTTGACGTTTACTGGGACCCACAACATAAGTGAATGAAATTACTGTCTTCTACGCTAACGTGTCGGTGGCCAGCCCCATTTCAAACGAGCCTCCATTCATCATACTCTTACAAAATGTATCCACCTCCCAGTAAATTGCAACGTTGCATTTTCGTTTAACATTTGGGCTCATAAAGAGTGTACAGCACAAACGGCTAATCTGATTTTTTTAAAAAAAAAAGAATCTTTCACTTTAGTTTGAAAATATCATATTTGGAGATGGTTTCCCCTCTTACATTTTGTTGTGACTCTGATAATAACAGAGTTATTATATATATATCAGGGTATTTTTGAGACACCCTGTATAATAGAGGTATGTACAATGCCTCATTCGAAAGGACACATAATGGTGAACAACTTTTATCAGGGATGTTGAGTCTGTAATTTTGTTACAAAGTCACATAATTACTCCGTTTCTTATTATGTTGCCGTAAATTGCCACCAACGGCGGCCATATTGGACTTATCGACCTTCCAGATTGAATATTCTTGAGGACTTTTCCCGGTTTGTTTAGAATGTGCGCAGCATTATTTTGGTGCATGTTTCATTTCTATGGCAATTTGTTCAAGGTAAAGTGTCTTTGTATGTACGTTGACTGGACTGGTGGAGAAGAAAACCATCGTGAAATTTCACTCTTAGAAATAGGCATATTTTTTAGTATCCACCTTGCAATCCAGACCTTACCCAAGTAATTACAATGTGTTTCATCCATTGTAGAAATGCGTGTCAGGCAGATGTTCACAAACAACAATGAAGCACTGAACGTTGTTCGTCGTTGGTTTCGTGATGAGACGACCACTTTCTAGGTATCGGACATCGAAAAATTGTTGGTACAGTGGGATAAGTACCTCAACAGATGTGATTATTATGTGTGAAAATAGACAAAGGTAAGTTGAGCATTGCGGATATGTTGTTTTTGTCCATGACTTGTAATCTAGCAAAACCTCAGTAGGCGCAAACATTTTTCGATTTTCATACTCATTTTACAATTATGTAAAGAAAGAAATAATTGTGCATAAAAAAGTTCAAGATTGGTAGTTTACTTTTAGGGTGATCTATACGGATGATTTTTTTTCAAGAAGATGCAAACAATTTTCCTCATATTTTATGAACAACATTTCTTCAGTAAACTTACAATAAATCAGCAATGTATAATGAAGGAAATCGTAAGGGGCAGGTTACTCTTGGACGTTTTCTGTGATACAGTTTTTCAAACCCACTTATTATAATTTTGTCCATATATCATAAATAAACGATTCCGTAACCCGTGTCAAGTTAGACCAACCACTAACACTAAACCGACCGAAAATATCTCAAAATAATGGACTATTTATGGGCCAATTAGTTACTCTAATCCCATTTTTTGGGCTTCTAAGGCTTAGCAGGAAATCATAATCATAATGGGCGAGTCTACCTTGATATCAAGCTACAACCCCCATACAGTTACAATGATCCGATCGAGAAAATTCGAGCGCCAGAATTATGAGCTATATATAGGCTAATTAGTTGTTTAATTCCAGGCTAATTAGTTGTTATAATGGTCCGATCGAAAAAATAAACGCCACAATTATGGGCTATTTATGGGCTTATTAGTTACTCTAATACCAATTTATAGGCTCCTTCTATTTAGCGGGAAATCGTAATTAAAATGGGTGAGTCTAGCTTGACATCAAGCTAGAACCCCATACGGTTACAATGGTCCGATCGAAAAAAATTCAGACGAGAGAATTATAGGTCATTTATTGGCTAATTAGAAGTACCTTCTTTGAAGCTGATTATGTAAATCTAAATAAATTTCGAAGAACTTTTGCTTCTTGTATATCCTCATCACTGGTTTAGTAAAAGAAGTACACAAATATAATTAGAAGGCATCCATTCAACATTTGTTATAAAAAATAGCCAACGTTATATAGAAAATTTATAAACGTTTATAAACTATTTATAACCGTGGGCTGGGATTGCTGTGGCTCAGTGGTAGAGCGTTCACCTTTGGTTCTTGGGGTCTCTGGTTCGATTCCAGTTCGCGGGGTTTGGATTTGGGGTGGACAAACACCGTGCTCGTGGGTTTTCTCGGGGTTCTCCCACTTTTTCATTTCATCATTTCACTCATTTTCTCATTATCACCGTCTTCTTTAGCCTAAACGCCATAACCGTGGAACATTAAATTTAAAGATTTCATTTCATTTTCATTTATAAAAGTGGGCTGTTTTAAGGCTTGTATTTCGATTTTTTTTACATCTTGATTTTTTTACATGTATTGTAAAAATTTTGCCATACAAAAAAGCTTTGATTGTGTATATTTTCATTATTTGGAGGTATGAACTGGAAACTTAGTATCTATTTATTAAGAAGTAATTTGCATAGAAATGCATAGAAGTTGATCAGTAAATAATGTATATCAGTAAATAATTGCGATATAATACATAACGAGATAATTTATTCTTACAAAAATTAAAACTGGTCGTAAAAATCAACGAACAATTAAGCAGGTCCGCAACTAGATGGGGGCTAGGGGGCTTGGCCCCCTAAACTTTTCGTTGTCCCTCCAGACCTCAATACAAAATGTTATTATTAATACAAAAAACAATTTATAGGAGAATTTTTAATGACTTGGCCCCTATAACATATTAATGGGCCCCCAAACCTCTGAGGCTGGTTGCTGGCCTGCAATTAAGTATTTTTCAATCGTATAACTTTTATGTAGTAAACGAATTTCTGAGTGAAAAGAACATTTTCAACAATATACTAGCTGAACCTGCGCTCTCTACACAGCGCATTACTCACATATGAGCATGAATCTCCTTGTTATTCCTCACATCTGTCTGTACATGTTCCTTTACAGACAGAAGTGAAAGACGTCTTGATAAAAGTCGGCAAGGGATACCGTAAAGGGGATTTTTTTTCGATTACTTTTTTTTCAATATCTCGCTCCATTTGCAAGATTTGAGCCTACTTCCGGTTGGAGTTTCCAATTCATGTATGATCAGTGTTTTCTTTCTTCTTGCATGCAGTATATAATAAGCAAATACATTACATACACAATTAATTATAATGTCAGTGATATATGGTGTTCATTGGGCAAAACACTTCAAACAATAAAGATTCCTCTTAGACTGAAGAAATGGTTATCGTTCGTTTTTCATTGTCATTTGACCATGAAACAAACGCGTGAGAGATATGCAACCACTGTATACAATTATGTGGTGTTGAAGTGTATAATGTGTAGGATATGCTGCTTTAGTTTTTCTTTTAATTTCACAACTTCCAGTGTACCCGTAAAAATGTAATAAAGAAATAATTGCCATGCTTTTTTTAAATGCTCAATTAGAACTGGATAATCTACGCAAAATTTTCAATCGATCGGTGAAAACGTCATCTTTTTAGAGCCGGTAGTTTCGGAGATCTCATTGCTAAAAGATTGGGCACAAACATATAGGCCAAAACGCTCACAAATGTATAGTTTAAAAGAGCTCCAAAGATGACAGCACAATTCAATTGCATTCATTTTGGAGAAGGCTTATTAAAATATAAAGGCTTTGAACAATAATTTTAGAAAATAAACTTTATGAAAAAATGATCTATTTAATAAATACTTTATTTAAAGCACACATATTTTAAAATAGTTGTCTTTGTTAACACTAGGAGCATCATAATCTTACTTATACTAGAAGCATCAAAGGGGTCATTTTGACCCCTACTTAAAAATACACTCATTAAACTGTACTATGCTTTACTTTTGTATACCTTTGGTTTTATTGTTGGGCTTTTTTTTAAATCCAAATTTCATTATTTTCTTTCTTTATTTTACATTTGTTATTGTTCTTAGCGAAGAATTTTAATATTATAAGTTTCGTAATTTAAAAAGTTACTTAAAATGACGTTACATAATATAGCAAATATAATTAACACTACTTATTGTTACTGTAAAATTTCTTAGTTTCCCTTTAAACATCATAAACGATAGGAATTAAATTAAAATGTAATAAAAATGAATTAGAACATGAACGTCTTTCCTAGAAGGTATGTTTTATAATGTTCACATCTACATACCTACACATCACATTTTGAACAAACAACGTACTTTTTGGGGATCTTTGTACAGGATCCGCAGTAGTGCCTCTTACAGTGGAAACATTGATCTTGTGTCTTGTTTCCACTGCACACAGCAACTTGACATCTCTTCCGCTTGGTTTTTTGAAGCAATCCAGGTACACACTGTTTGGTACGATTACTGTCCTCCTTTAGTGACTTCACTCCGAACACAGTTCCTCTCCTAATGAAAAAAGAAATTGATGGCGAGTCTGAAAGAACTAGTCTGAAAGAACTAGAAACTGTGTCGTCGACATGCCGAAAAGCATATGTGTTTGGAGCTGGAGTTTTACGTAACACGTTATGATGTTTAGCCCTTCCGCGAACACTTGCACAGGTTTGTTCGATCCAAATTGTCTGTTTTCTGGATAATTCAAAATTTTCAGCATCAGTCTCATCTCTCGCTTCCATTGTCAGTAAATTCTTCATGACTTGCAAAAACACTTTCACCATCTGACAGTTCATCAATGCTGATATCACCAATGTATTCATCGTCACTTGTATCACTATAGTCATCACCAGAGTCGATTCCATCAATAGCCTCTAGTTCTTGTAGTATTTCTCCCGACGATTTTTTTTTCTCAGCACTCATCATGCACCACACTAACAGCAACCACTTAGAACACACATATAGTGATTTATATCAGTCACAAAGGTAATACTAATTAGTATGTTTAAAATATGTGAGTATCAAAATGATTGCAATTGTCAAAAATCCGCGTTGTAGACATGAGGGTCAAAATGACCCCTGTGAGGCTTCTAGGTAAAATGTAAAAAATGTGGTATATATAAATATTCTTAAGTGTCAAAATGTGATTAAGTTAGAGTATTGGTAGAGTGATAAAAAGTCGTGAGATCTAGTGATCACATTTTCATTACTTTAGAAATTATAACAAGTTAATTATCCAGACAGGTCAAAATGACCCCTCTGATGCTTCTAGTGTTAAACGTAAAATCACAAATACCCGTAAATCAAAGGTTTGAATTCAAAAGTTAGGGGTTGGAACTCAGGCGCTTTTATTTTCATACCGAATCAAGGAGCCTACCTCTTCTGTGCTAGTTAGTGTGCCAGCGAGGATCAAGTGTTGCAATACACATTTGGGAGTAAAGCACACATACAGCACTTAGAGGGTTGACGGATGTTTTCACTTTCGAAGGGCAAACTTGCTTTTTAAACTTCATCTCATCATCATGTTAATCTTTTTTATCTTCGTCTGGGCTTCGGCGCTCGGCAGCTTCATTACGATAGCGGACTCTAGCAACACTAACGGACAATCAAATCTCGGCAAACATATCGGATTACCCGCTATAGTTTCTTCAAACCTAGGCACACGGTCTGTACAAACGGCACCCATTGCATCTCCTAACTGCTCTCGGCACTTTTCTTGGGGTAAGTCAACCAATACCGTCTGTATCTAGAGAAAGACATCCACCTAATGATTCTACACAGTCAGCGAAACGCATACAGTCACGGTCAACAACGGTTTCAATGGATTTAGAACTCATTCCACAGCATAACAATATTGCTACTGGGGTTCATGGTACATCCTCAATACAGTCGAATGTCGATCCTCTTTATCATTTCATACTCACATACTACGACACAAAGTACACCAATCCCAAACTGATTTTTCTGCAAATCATGAAGTATGTTCCACGTGTACGGGATACTCTGCTCCAAATTGTTCGTACTAGAAACGGTTACATTCTAAAATCTAAAGATCGGAATTTTGGAATCACTATTCACAACAAGGCCTCTTATGAAATCTTCAGTATAAACGCTAAACTAACAAAACTGACGTATAAACGCCAGAAATAATCTCCACCACCTCGAAAACCAACATTTCTATCCGTCATAATTAGAGGCGTCTCTCTAGAGCTTACCGATACAGAAATCCAAGAGGAATTAAAGCAAGAAGGGATCTCGGTGGATAAATGCATTCGTATTAGGAATAATAATGGTCCGACGTATATGGTCTGTGTACTTTCTAAGCAACAGGACACTATTAACTACCTCTTACGTTTCGGTGCCCCATTTACAAGAAAATACATCGCGTCGAACCACCCAAAACACAAGGACCATTACCTATTAGCTGCGAAAAATGTCAGATATACAATGACCATACCACAGCAGCTTGTTCCAACCCATCTAGGTGCGGTAATTGCTCGGGCCCACATGAAACCAAAGCATGTCCCAACTTACGAGGACCACCTAAATGTAACACCTGTGGCAGCGTGGATCATCCTACATACAGCTATCGTTGCAAAGCAAAACCAGTACCGAAACAAGAGCACCCTGAGCTAACAGTACCACTAAAAATGACCGATACAACAACTCAACCTATCTAATACATCTTACCACCGCTAACGGTCGAAAATCTTCCCAACATCAGTTTGGTGCTTCAAAATATATTTCCCTTTCAGCAAGCCAATATCCTTCACCACATTATCTCATCCGCAAAATCCATCTTTCACATCAATCTCCATGCAGCCTATCCTAACAATTATGTACATTTTTTCATTGCATCACTGCAAACTGCTGTTTAATACAATCCGCATAGTATTCTTCGTTATGGGTATTAGTTTTTTTTTTATTTGTTAACATTCGATCCTTTTCGCAGCATAAACTATTATTAGAAACACTGTTGTTGGAGGAACATATCAATGTCTTTGCACTTAACGAAATTGCTTTAAAAACGAGCATGCCAGCCCGCATTCCGGGCTATCAACTACAACGCCATGACTATCATGATTACCTAGCTCGTGCACAAGGCGGAGTTGCAATAGGCTTTTCTCCAAAATATCCAGTAAGATCGTACAAATCGCCGCGCCAGTTTTCAGTACTTTCTTGGAATATTTCCTTTACTCCATATACTTTCCGTCTGTAATCATTAATTTTAGCACGATTTATATTCGACCACGTCAATCTATATCGCTGGAATATTTCCGATACATCGCTAATAATTATCGAAATATAATTGTCATGGCGGACATTAATATCCATAGTAGAAGTGATCGTGAAAAAACAAATCTTCAACAGTATTTTGCAACGAATTTCTTGTTATGTAACGTTTTACTTCTTTTTACGTACTTATTTCGTTACATTTATAGCCCACAGTTCGAATATTAGATATCAGTCAGCACTAAGAACTAGTGATTGCACAAACATGAAATTAAAATCATCACATATACATCACAATTACCTTCTTATGTTTCAAAATCTCGATAATTTTATTTTCTTAGTTGTCATAGCAACTCGAAACAAACAGTTATTCGTAATTATTGCCCCTACGATTACTCCTTAATTGTATATTTATAAACTCAACAAAATATTATCTATTTTTTCTTCTTCTTCTTAACAACAGATTGTGCACTATTAAACACATTCACCCATAATAGTTACAAGAAAAATGGAAGTAGTTCACATGAAAATAATGCACAAATATACAATATCGTTGTAATTTAACTGAGAATCTCCATCTTCATCTTCATGTCTTTCTTTCACACACTAGACCTGTCAGTCAGACAGCACCTGACGTTGTCATACTTCTCTGAATCTTCTTTCAGACTGTCAGCTAGAAGCTTTGGACTCGATTGGGAGCGATCACCATCCAGTAAAACTCACACTAACTCGAGGACAACGACCATGTCAAGAAATCGACCCTCATCATGTTCCGAGATATGATAAGGCTAACTGGCCTCTTTTCCGGCAGGATCTTGAACACATTCTTCATTGTGAAATGCCTCCAACTGAGTTGGTTTCCTGTGTTACAACTATCACTAAAGCCATACAAATTAGTGCGTAGGACCATATTATTACAGAACAAGTGCATCCGCACAGACCGAAATTACCACCAACCTACATTTCACTTATACAGCAAGCTCGAAAACTTTTTCGAGAATATTATAGAACCGGGAATGGTGCACATTTACGCCTCCATCACCAATGGCAAAGAGCGGTTCGTAACTATTTTGTTGCGTATAAACGTAGAAACTGGATAAAATATTGTAACAACTTATCCGAGGAAGCTCATCCTTCTTGCTATTGGAAGCTGTTTCACCAGCTTGTTGGCAAAAGCACTACAATAACCTACCCTCTTATAGCTGACGGTACTCCTCTGTATTCTGGCGCAGAAAAAGCGAATGCATTTACTGCTCAATTACAGGCCGTTTTTACACCATCAGCTGCTTCCAAACGTTGTGAACGGACAGATATATCTTGTCTTCCTGCCTTACAACCTTCCCCGGAGCACGTCATTGACCCAGATCATCCTCTTACTCCACCCATCACAGTCGATGAACTCCATACGGCACTAGCACGGAAAAGAAATACAGTATCTGGGATCGATTCGATATTTTACCGACATATCAAAGAAGCCCCGCCATCACTTCTGCTACTCCTGGTAACAATATAAAATTTTATCCTTAAAACTGGTTTCTACCCTTCATATTGGAAAGTCTCCAAAATTTGCATGTTTCTCAAACCGAATAAACCTATACATTCAGTAGCCGCTTACAGATGCATCCAGCTCACCTCAGTATTCAGTAAGTTACTGGAAAAAATTCTCGTCTGCCCACTCCTTAAATACCTTGACACAACTTCCTTGTTACCTATCCATCAGACGGGCTTTAGTCCTGGATTTTCCATAAATTATTAGCTACTTCGTCTCAGCACAGTAATTACTAACCAATATAACAAAGCTTTACCATCATGTCATAATCTCATGGATTTAGAGAAGGCGTTCGATAAAGTTTGGCATTATGGCCTCATTAAAACACTGCAGTCTTTCAAACTTCAAGTGTGCTATCTCAGGTTAATATGTTCTTTCATTTCAAATCCTATTGTTTATGTTACAGTTGATACAGCACTCTCCTGGCCGATTTTTCCTCTGACACACAAGGATCAGCTCTAATTCCTTTTTTATATATCCTTTATGCGTCCAATATTTCTTCTGTACTACGCAACGTCTTTATTTTTCAATATGCTGACGATACAGCTTTTCTTGCACTCGGCAAAACTGCGCATCAGCTTAACATTTCTTTACAAGCAACACTCGATAATTTCGTCAACTGGTGTAAGAAATAGCACTTAACGATCAACTTTGAGAAAACACAAGCTCTAGTATTACTACCGCCTAAGCGTCATTCCAAAGTCCATTGAAACCCAACTCTCTTACGCCTGTTCATGGATACCCTGTACGCCCTTCCACCACTGCTACCTATCAAGGCGTGGTTTTCGATTCATAGCTCAGCTGGAATGCTCACTTGAAAAAAAAAAAAAAACTAACGGACAAGGCCAATTTTAGATTAAATATTTTACGACGTCTCACAGGAACAACTTGGGGACTAAAAGCCGATATTTTGCTTGATACTTATAAAGCATTCCTCCGTCCGATCCTTAGTTTTCGGCGTACGGCTTGGTGCAATGCGTCTGTTTCTTTCTATGAAAAGCTCAGCTTACTGGAACGACATGCTATTCGACTGGCGTATCGTTATTAAACTTCCTTATCCAACGTGGCTTACGTATAAACATATATACTTTCCAAAGATCACCGAGCACCTTGCACAACTTCGCCTTAGGTGCATAACCTCTCGCATCCAAACAGGCCATCCGCTATTCTTGGATATTTTTCACACCGAAACAGCATATCGATACAAACACTGACCTTTAAATATATTCGTATCTATGAATGTGAAACACGAACATCTTTCTGCGGCTAAATGGGAAATATATGAAGTATATGTAATTGATCATCATCTTCCACATCTCTTACCATCTTAGCACAGAGATCTTCATCGCTAACAAGGGCTTCCTAATGTGTTCATTAGTCCCGAACCGCCCTGGGACAGAAGATTTAACCCTGCATCTGTCTAGATAATATAAACCTGTTTGTGACATGTAAGCACTTCACCTCATCTTTCATAATCATCATTATTCTTTATTCTATTATATTTTATATATTGTGATTTCTATTAGTATATTAGCCCCGGAAACATAACTCTGCACTTTTCTGTTATTTCTTTTTTTTTTTTTTTCAGAAACAATTTATGGGTTTATTATGCATTTACTAATCTTTGTGTTCATGATTACTGCACTTTGCTCATATATATATATATATATATATATATATATATATATATATATATATAGAAATACTCTAAACTCAATGCCAAAGAGAGAGTGTAATCCTCTAATGGCTGGGAGTATGATCTTATTTTCTCTACATGATAAAACTAAATTGATTATTAACGTTTTCAATAGATTACACTATTCCCGTACCCCTAAAAAACGCTTTTATTACTATAGTAGGATTTTAATAGATAGATTAGTGACTTGCAAGAATATTGTTATTATATACTAAATACTCAAAGAACTTCAATTCTGGAGGTCGTATCGGACTACGATTTCTATAGGCTAACTACAGACTCATAGTGGACAAATAGTGGGAGGAAACGGGAGAACCACGATAAAAACCAAGCACACGGTGTTTGTCAACCACAAATACAGTTTGTCGCGAGCTGGGACCGAACCAAGGATCACACGCGCAAGAAGTAAACGCTTTACCAGTGTGCAACTGCTTTCCCCAGCAACGGCCAAGAGGGATTTCCTTTAAACAAAACATTATTTAAATAATAATATGATATTTCACTATATAAATTCTATATATACACTACTTACTACCAAACACATATATAACACACATATAATGTACATAAACACGTGAAAAGATAATTCAAGGATTTACTAGTAGAGATAAATATATTTACATTTGCGGAGAATGCAAATAAATGAATTTTCATTAATAAACATAGATGTGTTCTCTGAAATTATCATCCCACGTTATCTAAAATTCAATACCAATCTTGCATGTGATTTCTTCCTAACGATAGAAGAACATAAATCGACATTAGAGCAACTAATTAGCGCACAAATAACCCATAATTTCGACACTTGAATTCTTTTGATTGAAGTATTATAACTCTTGGTTTATAGCTATAAGTTAAAGAAGTCCCAGAATTTGATAAAGAATTCCTGCTAACGGTAGAAGACCAAAAAATCGGAATTAGCGCAGCAATAAGCCCATAAATAGCCAATAATTCTGGCGTTTGAATTTTTCGATTCCAGCTTTCTAACCTTATGGGGGGTTCTAGTTTGATGTGAAGCTAGTCTCGCCCAATGTGATTTCGATTTCCCGCTAAACGGTACGAGCACAAAAATCAGGATTAGAGCAACTAATTACAAAATAAATACCTCATAATTCTGGTGTTTGAATTTTGTCCATTGGACTATTCTGAGCGAATGGAAGGTTCTACTTTGATGACAAGCTAGACTCGCCCATTTTGATTCCGAATTCCCGCTAAACGGTAGGAACCCAAAATTGGGATTAGAAATTCTAATTAGCGCATAAATAGCAAATAATTCCGGCGTCATTTTTTTTTTCGATCGGACCATTGTACCGTATGGGGGTTCAATACTGATTTCAAGCTAGACTCGCCCATTTTGATTACGATTTCCTGCTGAACAGTAGGAGCCCAAAATTTGGGATTAGACCAACTAATTAGCCCATAAATAGCCCATTATTTTGGGATACGTTCCGGTCGTTTTAGTGTTGATGGTTGGTCTAACTTGACATGGGTGGTTCCGTACTAACTACAGCATGATCTGATTTAATCTTATAAGTAGAGAGCATGATTTCGAGTTACATGTTTAGGCATTAAAAGCCTAGAAAATATGCAGGCAAATAGGCACTTAAAATAAGCACTAAAATGTAACTCGAAATCATAAAGATAAATACTTAATACAATTAAAAAATAAATTCGTCTTAGATAATGCTCAAAGAATGTAGAAACATACCTGTTTGTTAATATCTTATTTTACCCTATATATAGAAACGAAGCTTCATGTGCATTCCATGTATATATCTTTATATTATATATTATCAAGGCTTGAAAAATCTGCACACCTAATCGAAAGTGGCGAGTACGTTTTTTACATTTGGCGAGTAGTCTGTTTGATCAAAAACAGTAGCCGCCATACAACCGGAGATTTCCATAAGAAATTAAAGAATAAATACCAGATGCCAATCTTTTTTTTTATTTGTAAGAGATATGCCAATGTCGATATACAGGGTGTCAAAAATTCCACAGACAAACTTTGGGAGGTAAATCCTCTCATACGAACAAACATAAAAGCTCAGTAAACATGGGTCCGGAAACGCGTTGTTTCGGAGATATAAGGCGTCGAAATCGTGGGAAATGAATCTTCAAATGCGTATATTTCAGAAACTATTCAACGTAGAGGGTGCGGTTTAAAAACTCACCAACGAAGTCATACCTGCTCTTGTTAAACATGCATGTTTCATAATCTTGCAGTGCCTGCGGAAGCGATTCCCCAAAGGAGCATAGGGATTCCCGGATAATCTGCCGAGTGAAGATGGCTCGAAAGGGGTATGAATGGACGACTTCCTCACCCGTTAACAGTACTTCCTGGTACCAAGACGATAACTCAAACGGATACAAAATAATGGACACTTGTATACCTGCTGTGTGTGGTTGCATAACAGCCACATACGGATGATGCCCAATAATGAATTTCGGAATATGAAGTACTATGAATATGCAGTCGAAGGTTCGTAGTGCGGTGTTGCTACAGCATGACACGAAGTAGAGTGCTTGAAATTGTGAAAACACTTGATGCAAAGGAAACCCCAGATAGCAAGATAGCGAATACAGTTAGCACATTTCCAGATATGCGTAACGTTTAGCAATGGCTACAAATATCGTTATGTCTAGTGAACTGAGTGAATGTCACTAATGAACGAGACCCAATGTTAAGTACATTACATGAGTGATCTGATTAAATGTATAAGAGATTTGTGATTTGAAATCATATGCATTATCTTAATAAGTCTGCAACCATCCACCTGATTTCAATGGTACTTGTTCCTTTCAGTTTTTACGTCGCTACGTGGATAAGCAAGGAAGCAACAAAAAGCAAGGTTGCACGTTGGCGCGCCGTGTCGCGGGGTCAATCTCCATTAAGAGTCCAAGCTTTGGACTTAACAACTAACAAGTAGACCTCACCACTTCGCCGTTGCGTTAGCAAAAGGAAACAACTACTGTCCTAGAATAGGGTTGAATATAAGATATTGACAAAACTTTTAGCTGCTAATGAGCACTAGAAATATCGGAAAACGAAATAGAAACATGAATGTGGGAAAGCCATCTATAATATAATTCGATAGTTGCAAGACCGATAATTTTTCGAAATAGATGGAGGAACAATAGTTATGACTTCAACTATGTAAATCGAGTTGGGAGGGATGTTTTTATGGCATTCCAGATCATGGCCGCAATCTTGAAGTCCGCCATATTGGATCGACGTCAATTTTTTCAAATGGAAGGAGGGCCATGTGAGGTATCAAACGACAATGATTTTTTCCACCCAATCTCATACAGTAATTAGTTTGTCCATATCTAGAGCGGTTTACGACTTACAGTTCTTTCAATGTTGTAAAGTTCGTTGTTTGTAGCAGATAACAGATAACTATAGTGACAATGAACATAGCTCCAGAGACAGCATTCTTACAGAACAGAATTACGGCAATGCAAGAAATGCAAGTTCTCAACATTCATAAAGTGGTTCTGACCTCGCCACTTCGTGTGTGCGTTTGTAGATTCAAACTGAAACTATAAGCAGTTGGGGCAGCACGATGAAGAGAATAGCAATATTGGTTGCCAATAGCATTCCTGGTCGTAGCAGCTACGGTATAAGGTAGAAGCTTACGTGCAGCGTGTACCATTCTACAGCGACAAACTCTTTGTAAGGAGACAAGTGCAGGAAATATACTATTCTCACTGTGAGTTCTACCCGTGAACTTGGAAGTGTTTGAGAAATAGTTGTTTGAGAAATAGTTATTTCGTTTATTGCATTAAGCCTGTAATTCTGTGAGGTGCGTGCGTGTGTGTGTGTGTTAGGGAGAGTGTGTGCAGGCAACAATTCTAGACTAAAAAACGACACACCATGGCGTTAAATAAGGCAAACATTGCTATGTACCTCCTGCAGTAGTTACAGACATTACGGTTCAAGCACAATGCAACAAATATATCAGAACAGGAAAAAGTAATCGCAGATGACATAATTAGATTCCTAGCGGATGAAGAATTGGAATTCAAAATGGAATACACTGTGCATATTCTAGAGGAGGCACATCATGATAAAAACAATCAAGAATGGAATGATATGTGAATTGCTATCGGTCGAATACAGGGAGCAGGAATTTACTTATGCACGCTTTCAATATTTCCGGCATTAACTTTTGTGATATTTGTGACGCTTCATTTTTATTAGGTGCTCATGGTACTCGGCAAAATTCTGTTTTGACCATTTTATGAATGCTGAGAACTTGCATTTCTTGAACTGCCGTAATTTTGTCCAGTAAGAATGCTTTCTCTGGAGCTATATTCATTGACACTATAGTTATCTGTCATCTGCTACAAACAACGAATTTTTCAACATTGAAAGAACTGTAAGTTGTAAACCGTTCTAGATATGGACAAACTAATTTGTGTATAAGATTGGGTGGAAAAAAATCATTGTTGTTTGATACCTCACATTGCCCTCCTTCCATTTAAAAAAATTGATGTCGATCCAAGATGGCGGATTTCAAGATGGCGGCCATGATCTGTAATGCCATAAAAACATCCCTCCTAACTCGATTTACATAGTTGAAGTCATAACTAGTGTTCCTCCATCTATTTCGAAAAAAATTCGGTCTTGCAACTCTGAAATTATATTGTAGATGGCTTTCCCACATTCATGTTTCTATTTCGTTTTCCCATATTTCTAGTGCTCATTAGCAGCTAAAATTTTTGTCAATATCTTATATTCAACCCTACTCTAGGACAGTAGTTGTTTCCTTTTGCTAACGCAACGGCGAAGTGGTGAGGTCTACTTGTAAGAGATGGATCGGATCGCATTTGAAACTTTGGGTCCCGTCTCCATATAGCGCCGCTGCTGAAAAGGGACGTTGAACATCTTAACAAATAAACAATCAAACAATAAACAATTGTTATAAACGTACAATTGAGTGATACTGTAGTGCGCGAATATGATATCTAAATGAATTGGTTTAGCTCGTTAAATTAAACGTAAGTCCTGCTACGGTTTCGTTTTCTCTTCGGGTACCCAAGTCGCTCGTGTTAACGGATTCCAAAATATGTAAACAGAACAATAAACCACCTTCATATTTTATATCTTATCTTTATTCCTCCATTTAAAGTTACATCAAGATCGTATTCGTGTCCATTTTGTTAGGTCTATAAGGTGGGGACGTTATTACAAAATAATAATCATAAATTCATACTCTTCTCATGTTTATTTTTGGTTACAATGCAACTGCTGGAGCCTCAAATCTATACGCCTATTCCAATTTAGCAACCACAGTAGATTAAGTGTAGAGAGAACCGGGTACGATCCTTGTGTTCAGTAGCCGATTTTGAAAGTAAAAACTGGCGGGGGGGTGTCAGTATTTTGCTATGTAAAATACGTAATTTGGACTGCGTTTTGGTATTTAAGACATTAGTGATTTTCTAGTAACGCAGCAAAATTGGGGGATCAAAGCCCCCCGACTCCACCCTAGATTCGCCACTCTTTGTTCAACCATTCTGAGTGGCTTTCTTCAGTTTCACAAGTCGAATGCCAAGATGGTACCTCTATAAACGCTCTGGCCACAAGATCGCCTGCGTTTGTGCCTGAACTTTAGTCGTCGGATGTCATTAACTCTCATAATGTAAACAGATTTAGGCTGCACTTAAATGCACACGCAGTCGAACTCTGTAGGGTATTGTCGACCTTGAAAAACAAAAACAACATTGATTATCATTTTACTGTGTGTAAGGAAATTGGTTTCTGGTCTTCTTTAAATATTAAAACATGTAAGAGGTATTTCAGTTTCACACGATAATTTTAACTGAGTCCAGAATATTCAACAAAAAGACATTGTCCTTGAAATGACAGTACATAGCGTTTGTCTTACGTCCAAAACTGTTTACAGGAACAAAAATACGATAGAAGAGATAAAATAAACATTGATTAACAGAGTCATGCTGTTAGTGGGATTCGATTCTAAGCCATATGACAGACGAGCATCTAAAGAAACTAGTCTACCGAAGACTGACGTGTATTCTGGAAGCGACTGTGCTTGTGTGCAGTGCTTACTGTCTGTGTTTTATAAAACACCGTAGTGGGAAATGGAGTTTACTTGGGCAGAATTAAGTGATATGCATCTGGCATATGGTGCAGCTTTGGGAAATGCAAGGGAGGCACAAAGACTGTATAGAGAACGTTTTCCAGAACGACGGTGCCCCCATCACACTACATTTACGTCAATTGATCGGCAGCTGCGAGAATTAGGTTCTTTACATATACACCGGCCTGATGCAGGAAGACCACGAACAGTGAGAACACCAGCATTCGAAGAGAATGTGTTGGACCAATTTGAACAAAATCCCTGAAAAAGCACGCGGGCCGTTGGACATGTGTTACATGTTCAGCACCAGCAAATGTGGAACGTCCTACATAAAGAACATTTCTATCCATATCACACACGTGTGCGATTTGCCCGATGGTACCTGCGGCAGTGTGTGGAGAATCCGCAGTTCGCGCGGCACGTTTTGTTCACAGATGAGAGTAGTTTTACTCGTGACGGATGTTACAATGCTCATAATAGGCATATGTGGGCAGCAAACAATCCGCATGCAATGTTTCGCCGAGGTCATCAAGAACGATTCACAGTTAATGTGTGGGCCGGTATAGTGAATAATGTCTTACTAGGATCTTATGTGTTACCTCCACGACTGAACATGCATACTTACAGTGTGTTTCTTTCAGAGGTACTCCCGGAACTGCTAGAAAATGTCCCCCTTGCAGTCCGGCGACAAATGTGGTTCCAGCATGACGGAGGTCCACCCCATCGGCCGCGCGTGTTCAAAATGTACTTTCTGATATGTTTGGGAATCGATGGATCGGGCATGCTGGTCCTGTAGCATGACCTCCTAGATCACCGGATATGACACCTATGGACTTTTACCTATGGGGACACATGAAGGAGTTGGTCTACCAGACACCAGTGGAGAATGAATTGGACCTTGTGGGCCACATTGTAGAGGCTTCCGCAAGAATTCGTGTTAACCACGACGTTTTTCCTAGTGTGCGAGACAAAGTGCTTCGACGCTATATCTTGTGTATTGAAGTCAATGGTTCACATTTTTAGTAGATTTCGTGAAGTTGTAAGGTACAAGTGAATTACAAACACCATTTCCTGCATTGACTCGTCTTCTTCTGTCTTTGTGCTTTGTGTATTTTATTTGTGTGATTGGAGGTTATGCTTTACAGCATTGCACGGCACCAAGTATGCTACTAATATGCGAATCACATTATCGCTATTCCCAGGAGGTCATTTGTCAGCTGCTTCTTATGTATGTTAATACTATACTCCACAATGTTGCATATTTAACATACACTTGTCCACGATAATTTAGGTACATTTTGATAGCGGGTTTGCATCTAGTTTCAGCAGCTCTCAATTACTCTGCTTCGTGTGTTATGCTGTAGCAACACCGCACGTGACTCACTACGAACCTTCGACTGCATATTCATAGTACTTCATATTCCGAAATTCATTATTGGGCATCATCCGTATGTGGCGGTTATGCAACCACACACAACAGGTATACAAGTGTCCATTATTTTGTATCCTATTGAGGTATCGTCTTGGTACCAGGAAGTACTGTTAACGGGTGAGGAAGTCGTCCATTCATAACCCTTTCGAGCCATCTTCACTCGGCAGATTATCCGGGAATCCCTATGCTCCTTTGGGGAATCCCTTCCGCAGGCACTGCAAGATTATGAAACATGCATGTTTAACAAGAGCAGGTATGACTTCGTTGGTGAGTGTTTAAACCGCACCCTCTACGTTGAATAGTTTCTGAAATATACGCATTTGAAGATTCATTTCCCACGATTTCGGCGCCTTATATCTCCGAAACAACGCGTTTTCGGACCCATGTTTACTAAGACTTTTTGTTTCTTCGTGTGAGAGGATTTACCTCCCAAAGTTTGTATATATATCAATATATATATATTGATATGCTTACTGTGTCCCAAAGTTATTTTTGTTTATTTGTATAGACAGTGTGACTGCAAAATTGTCTGGCTAGTACATATTTTGGCTGGCTAGTACTTGCAAGCAAGATTTTTCAACTTCTGTATATTAGGCAGTATTAGGCAGTAAGAGGCGAAATATGCAAAATAGGCACAATAAAATACTCTTAAATTGAAACTATAACCTCTCATATATACTTTAAATGTTATTTTTTATCATATCTTTAATATTAAATAAAGAATAGACATTTTGTCTAGCACCCGGTCTCTATTTCTAAGTAAAAACGACAAAGGCAAGTGCAGCGGATTACCCTTTATTTCGTTTGGATTTTGAGAGATATAATTAAGAGATATTTTCTGCCATGTCTCTAAGGTCTCGATTCAACTACCGTCAAATTTTGTTTTACGCAGAATACCTCTGATACATGGCGACAAAGTTTTCTGTGCCAAAATAATAGGTTCACATTAGATGCTCACAAAACTCTGGGATATTCGAAAATGTTTGAGCAGTGCTGTATACAAACACGTTATAAGTAACTTTTACGGTGAAATCCAATATATTAAGTCAGTAGAGCTTACACAGTTAAGTCTTGAAGTCTCAAGTTAGTTCATCCTTAATTATATTATATTAGACATGAAAGAACGGTACATAATATTATTAAGCACTATGTATGTGAACATATTTTACTACTTCGTACCGTTTGAATCTGCAGAAATTCAATATTAAATCTGAAAATAGTGAAATTGAATAGTTTTTCTTCCAATAGGGGATACGTTTAAAGACATAATTTGTTCCTGGGATGCTGAATCGACACCAAAAAACAGTTTCTTGCTGTTTTAGCTCTCTGTGGACAGACAAACACACGAACAAATGGACAGAGCCTATCTATAAGAGTTCTTCCTCTTGTGCATATCACAATCTGGAAGTAAAAGCAAACACAAATGGCTACAGAATGCTTATGCAGAATACGACCAAGGACGGATTAAGGGACGGGTTTAGGGAGGCTATGGCCAACGGCCTCCAGATGGACAGGGGCCTCCACTCTGATCAAAATCTCAACTAGTTATCTAAAAGGAATCATAAAGATACAACCATCATCATAAGATAAAATATGATCAAAAATATAAAACATATTCCCTTCACTTTCCTACCGCACTTTCACAGAAATGTATTAGGTGAAGTCAACAGGAGCCATACGTATTTTTCTAGCTCTGGGCCTTCAGATGGGTTATTCCAGCCCTGAATACGATTTATGATAACTTATATCTCTTATACATGTGTCCCTGTCCAACATGGCGGCCATCCGTAAAGTAGGGTCGAAGTACGTTCCACGCATAACACTAAGGCCCATCTCCTGAAGAAGCCAAGGCAGATAGGAACACGAAACCTTTTGTAACCTTCAAGGGCCATGAAAAACATTATGATTATAAGGAGAATTCCCCAGGAGAAGGGACTAAGAGAGTTACGGGGGGTAACTACAAAATTTTAGATAGCCGCCCCCACTATTTAGTAAATCGTTTGAAAGGTTATCACGTGTAGGGACCAATTTTGAAAACTACATGTCGCTAGCGTGTCCCTATCCAACATGGTAAGTACGGTCGAAGTACGTTCCACGCATAACATTAAGGCCAGTCTCCTGAAGAAACCAAGGCAGATAGAAGCATGAACCCTTTTGTAACAATGAAGGGCAACAAAAGGCAACATTATACTTATAAGGAAAATCCCCCATGAGGGGGACTTAAGGGGGTTACGAGGGGTAACTACGAGTACTTCGACAGTATTTACGGATGTCCGCCACGATGTATAGAGACAAGATAGTGACAATCAGTTTCCAGAACTGGTGTCTACATGTCATTAGCTTTCAAACAAGGTACCAAACGATGGGTGTTCATATTTAAAATTTTATAGTAATTACCTTTAGTCCCCCTCTTGAGGGATTCTTCTTATCAGCATAATATTGCTTTTTATGTCCCTTGAATGATACGAAAGATTTCATGTTTCTATCTGCCTTGGTTTCTTCAGGAGACGAGCATTTAGCGTTATTTGTGAACGCACTGTATATATATATATATATATATATATATATATATATAGATAGATAGATAGATAGATAGATAGATAGATAGATAGATAGATAGATAGATATGCAACTTTCGTTTTTGAATGTCATTGGATTGTATTCAGTGTGATTCTGGATGCATTTTCTTTCGTTAAGAGCCTCCCATACTGAAAATAATACAAAATTTGCCATTTTTCTTTTGCTTGTTTTTATGAGTGAAAGGAGATAATGAAATGAAACTTACCACAATCATAGATGATATTCTACAACAGGAAATATTGATTTAAAGAATTTTAAGTGTGGCCATCCATAGAAATTACAGTGTTGCTAGAACAAGAACCCCACCAAAATCTAAGTTAAGGCAGCAACTAGAGAAACGAACTCAATTGCATTTGATTACATATTATGATGCTTTGGTATCCTGTGAACTAATTTTTAAATACACAGATGTTGTATTTAGTTTGTAATAAACAAAATAGTTTTAATATACAGTTATTAAAATTAAATAATAATGTTATTTAAAAAGTAGTTCACATGATACCATAGCATGTTACGTAATCAAATGCAGTTGAGTTCGTTCCTCTAGTCAGTACTTTAACTTAGATTTTGGGGGAGATGCTATTCTGGCAACACTGTAATTTCTATGGATGGCAAAACTGAAAATTCTTGAGGTTCATATTTTCTGTTTGTAGAATAACATCGTCTATGGTTGTAGTAAGTTGCATTTCATTATCTCCTTTTACTTATGAAAAACAAGAAAAAGAAAAAAATGGTATATGTTGTACTACTTTTATTACGTCAGGCTCTTAAGTCTAGGTTTTTTTCTACGTATATCGACGTATTTCTGGCACAAGTTTGTATTCACCCAGCACTTTTTAATATACTATAAAACGTTCAGTTTGCTTCTGTATCTACGTAAAATCTAGCTGTGACAAGCGAAAACATGGAATTCTACCTAGCTATTAGCAACGTAACAATTAAGTACTGAATTCAATTCGAAGAAGAGCAAATTGGGAGTGCATATCACATCAAGGGAACACAATAATCAATATATCTCGTTAAGCAGGCACCAGAATTAGTTGAAGATTTAATTTGATCCAAGGAAACTATAAAGTATGATCACACTGCCGCGAAATTTAATTTCAATGGAAATCGATTTGTGTTATCTTCATTAAAAGAACTCACCTGTTATTGACAAGCTTTTAATTTAGTTTTACATATTTTGCTAGCCGCTTTAATAAAGGAACGATGTATTTTTTATACTGTATAGACTGTAATTATTTTTACGTGCTTTTATTCTTGAACCTACATGGCCTCAAATCTTCCAAACTTAATTTAGCACATTTCCCAATGCTATACAATGATTAAATTTTGGACACTGACACAAGTTGGATTATAATACAAGAACACATTGTTACTTTTTATACTTACGTGATTCTAAACTAAGAGTAATTTTTGAATGTCTTCCTAAATGTTGACTAAAAAATAGAAAATAAAATAAAATAAAAACTTCTCTTAAAAAGATAAAATTAATAATGTGCTTTCTTTAATAAAATTAACAAACAAACTGAAACAAATGGTACTAAATCCTAAAAATAATTTTATTCTCATGAAAATTACTTTTAGAAATTCTATCTATCCATGACTAAATGAAATGGAATGTAACATTTCAGTTTTATGTGACATGATTATGCCATGTTAGCTAAAGGAGGTTGTGATGATGGAGAATGAATGAAATGGTGGAATGAATAAAGTAGGAGGAAACGTTAGAACCAGTTAAAAACACGCACAAGGTGTTAGCACACCACAAAGTTCATTTTGTACAAGCTGCATTCATGATTAAAAAGAAATAAAAGCATGAAGAGGGCTCTCGTATATTATTTGTTTATAAATTATTCAACTCTTATGTAATATACGAAACTACATTTTAATTTAAAACAATGATAAAGAATAAAAGAGATTATAATATTGTAATTAGCATGCTATTAATCTCAATTGGAGTTCATTCTCAAACATTTTTAAGGTTTTTCAGTGCATTTTAGTGGAAATAATTGCATTTCTTCAGTTGCGAATGCGTCACAATTACTTCACGTTGTTACATAGTTATTAGAGAATAATGAATTTAATTAAGTACAGAAGGTTTATCGCTGTATATCCGACCATTTTCATTTTGGTGTTGCCACCTGACGTATCATGCTGAAACTATGGGCTTGATGGCGGGAGCAGATTGTGTCTGAGCTTTTAGGTGCGTGAGTATTGGTGAGTGTTATTAAATGGCGCCGAAAATCAATTGGTATTGGGAGGGTTATGTAATGGCAATTTACCATGCTAATGCTAAGTTTTCGTACGTACGCTGTGTGAAACAGTGTCGGGAGAATGGGTTAAGACTTGCGGTGACTACTGCGAAAACTATTGTGGCCCGTTAGACACAACAGGCTCCCCTTTCGGAACCTTCACTTACGAAAACGACCAGGAGAAAGACTGCAAGTAAAGTGACACTCGTAGTGCTAAGGAGGATCCGTCGGCGTCCAAAACATTCCCCGAGTCAACGCAATATGGACCACAGGTTCCACCTATCATCGTCAACTGTGAACAAAACAATTGCGTGCGGAACGCTCGTGTGCACAACCTGCCACCTCATCACATTGCCGCAAGTAAGACGAACTGCAAGAAACTGTATGAAAAGTACCTGGCGGGTTCAAAACTGGAAGAAATGAATGAATCATATGTCCATCTCACTTCAAGTGGTCACAATTGGGCGATCACGTACCGTGACATTGGCGGCAAGAAGCGCAGTAACTGCAGTCGTTAGTGCACGGTAAGTTTCCCTCGTGGTTTTATAGTTGTTACGGGATTCGGATATGAGAGTAAGTTAAGGATACGCAGGGTGGAAGAAAATGTGAATTCATTATTCCAAGAAATGCAAGAAAATTCCAAGAATTCATTCTGACATCTACATTTTGGAGAGACATAATATAATTATATGGAGTGTACGGGAACCAAATATTGATGCATATGGACAAGGCTTCGAGTCAAACCGCTAGAACATCACTACGTTTTTATCAGGAAATGGCAAAAGAAACAGGAATTCGTGTCACTCCGTTTGAAAATTTTCCTGTAAAAAGCCCAATGCCAGTCCAATGGATTTTTGCGCATTTGGACTGCTGAAGCGACGTCTTCAATATCGCCAACCGCTCACCCGGATGGCATATAAAAAGCTTGCAAGGAGGAGTGGGACATAGTTCCCATCCCTGTCCGGCGCCGTCGCTTACTGCAATGGAAACTGCAATGCCGTGTGCTAGTCCAGAACACTAGGGGTCCAATAGAACATGATCGGTGCTGCTGGACCGGTATCTCTTAAGGTGAATACCCATTAAAAATGCACGGATATAAAGCGAACAGCCTTCTGTAGTTTTTGTTAGTACATATAATTTGAGTTAAATTTACCAAATGTTAAGAAGTTAAACAGTCATCCAGATTTTGAAATAGCTATTTCCTTATATTTATGTTTATCCTTGTTACAGTATGCAGTTTAACAGTAACAGACAGTATACTGAACATGCTACTTTTGTAATTCACTAATATGAAATGTAAATTTCTAATTTGGTCAACAAAATAACCAAACTACCTTGTAAGTTTATTTTTTTTTACTAAAACCATAAATGTATTTTAAAAAATAAAATACGTATATCAGGGTACAAATTGAAGTCTTCTTTATTTTTTCATTGAAAATTTGCATGGTCAAATAGAAAATGATTTTCAAGTGCATATTTTCACATTTATTATATATAGGGTTTGTCCGGAAAGTAATAGGACTAAGTCGATTTAAAAAAAAATTGAGCCAATCGTTACAATTCTTTAAAAACTTTCAAAATAGGCTCCTTCTGCGTCTATGCAGCGCTGCCAGCGCGATTTCCAAGCATTGAAGGCGTCACGAAAGTCATTCTCCGGAATAGCCTTGAGAGCCGCGGTGCAAGCTGCTTGGATCCCCTCTGTCGTCTCAAAATGCTTGCCTTTCATCGGGCGTTTCAGGCGAGGAAACAAAAAGAAGTCCGGGGGGCCACATCTGGGCTGTTGGGCGGCTGCGGAAGCGTTGGGATGCCGGCCTTGGTCAGGTAGCTGTTCACAAGAAAAACGGTGTGAACCGGGGCGTTGTCGTGGTGCAGCTTCCAGTCGGCTCCGATGTCTGGTCGGACCCGATTGACCCTTCGTTTGAGTCTCTTGAGCACTTCCACGTAAAACCTGGCGTTGACGGTTTGTCCAGGAGGAACAAATTCATGTGGACGATGCCTTTGATGTAAAAAAAAGACAATGAGCATCGTTTTCAGTTTGGATTTGCTCATTCTTCCCTTTTTGGGCGAGGAGACGCCGGCGTGTGCCACTCGGAAGATTGCCTCTTTGTCTCGGGATCATACTTAAAGATCCATGATTCGTCACCTGTGATTACGTTATTCAAAAATTGAGGGTCACTTTCACACATGTTCAAATTTTCTTGGCACAATTCCACTCACCGCAATTTCTGGTCGTCAGTGAGCACTTTTGGGACAATCTTCGCGCACACCTTGCGCGTGTTCAAATGCTCCGTCACAATTTCATGAACCACAGTTTTTGGTAAATTTAACATCTGGGCAATTAAACGAATACTTAGTCGACGGTCTGAGCTCAAAACTTCGCGCACACGAGTCAGATTGTTGGTGTTTGTCGAAGTCGAAGTTCTTCCAGCACGGTCTTCATCGGCGACCTCTTCCCGGCCCTCCGAAAAGGCCTTGTGCCACCGAAACACACCACTTCTTGCTAAAGCATCATCTGGGTAAGCCTGCTTGATCATATCAAACGTCTCTGTCGCAGATTTACCGAGTTTAACACAGAATTTAATCGCGTACCTCTGCTTTAACGAACGCTGCATTTTCGGCTTGCACCACTCACAGAAACACGTCGCGCGAAAAAGCCTGTCCTGACTCTCCGTGTGCTCGGAGACAACTGACCAGCCGCTCGTTCGTTAGCTAGGAACGCCCTCTACCGGATCCAGTCAGTGCGCGCACGCTCCGAAGTACAGTCATGGCGGAATAAAATCAGTCCTATTACTTCCCGGACAAACCCTGTATATGAATATCATTGAAATGGCACAATTCTTCGTTGGAATAACCAACAAGCGTATGTTAAAATTTGCGGTTTGACGTCAACACCGGTACCTTATCTCTTTTATGAGATCTACCAATCGTTGCAAAAATCAGTTAAAATCAGAGGCGACGAAGTCTTGATTCCTGAGATATCGAGTTGATGAGAAGGGGAGCGATCAATTGATCTCGCAAAATCATATAAGGTACTGGTGTTAACTCAGAATCACTATACGATACTAAGAGTTCAATCGATTGCCTTTTAAGAATCTGTAAGAATCATAGGTGACGAAAGGTCCATTCCATAGATATCGAATTAATGAGAAGGCCGAGCTATTGGTAGCTCTCCTAAAATCATATTACGTACCGGTATTACCTCAAAATAGCAAGGCTCGGTTCCTGAAATATCGAGTTAATGAGATGGAGCTATTGGTAGCTCTCGTATCAAAATAAGGTACCGACCAGTATTAACACAAAGTAACAAATTTCAATATACCTCAATTTGTTCTTCCATGGACGAATTTTGTTCTGGTTATTAACATACATTTACTATTATTGTTCTACATAGCTGTTATACCCTCTTTGGAACTCCCTCGTTGTTGGATAGTTAGATTTCTCGATTTTCGTGCAGAAAATCTCGGGTATGATTACACTAGTCAACAAATTTTAACTGTTTTGCTGCAACATGAGCGGCATCTTAAAGGAACATGTTGCGCTGAATTCGAATATGTATTCTGTTTTTCTCCATCCCGTAAGTCTTCCCATAACAGAGGGATTTTTGTGAAATTCCCTCAAAAATGTACCTTTTTTCGCGTATTTCCTAACTCTAACTCTTGTCTCCTTACCAATAATAACACAGTAATTAAACCAAAGGAAGCCTTCATTGATACTTAATAAATCCTCCCAGTTTCAGAAAAATCGCGTTATTATTTCTAGAGAAATAAAGATATATAAAGATATATATATATATATATATATATATATATATATATATATATATATATATATATATATATATATATATATATATATATATATATATATATATATATATATATATATATATACTGTATGTATTGTTCATTACACCATACTTCAGATCTCTTGATTTGGGGAAAAATTATTTGCTTCATTACCACAAGCTGTCCTTTTACATAATGGATATCAAAAATCTTCTATACCACTTGCACACTCAGTGAAAATTAAGGGATCCTATGTCACCATGTCAACTTTGCTAAATCCCATACATTACAAGGACCATTGTTCGCAAATATGTTGTGATCTCAAGATAGTGTTTATTTTATTAGGACTGTAATGCGGTTACACGAAGTACGAATGGGATACCTAAGCTGATGACAAGCATTATGTAGTGAAGGACTGACAACCTCGAGTGAATTATGTTAATGGAGAATGCAACGTCAAATATGCTCCTTTGATAGATCCTAATATGATACCACTGCCACCGTAAGTTAGAACGCATTAAGAAATTTGTCAAAGCTATGGACACAACTGGTGAAGGTTTCAAGCATTTGCGACATAAATTTCCTAACCTGAGTGATGCTAAGATTTCATCCAGAGTTTTAGTTGGTCCCCAGTTTAGGAAACTCGTGTTTGATGGTAGCCTTGACAGCAAGTTAAACAGTGCCGAACAAGCAGCCTGGACAACATTTAAGGGTGTTGTGTGCAATTTTCTGGGCAATAACAAAGCGGAGAATTACAGTGAAATCGTGCAGGGCATGCTACAGAAATACAAAGAATTGAGTTGTATGATGTCTTTAAAAAATTCACTTTCACACTCTCACCTTAGCTTCTTTCCTGCTAATCTAGCTACTGTCAGCGACGAACAGAAGGAAAGATTGCACCAAGAAATAAATGCAATTATGAAAAGGTACCAGGGACCATGGGCTCCTTCAATGATGGGAAATTATTGCTGGGATCTTGTTAGAGAATGCAATACTTCTTATAAGAGAAGAAAGTAGTGTACATTTGTGGAACTCAATGAAAGTTTCATACGTTCAGGTAGCTTTAATGGCATTTTCATGAAATTTTTGTATATTTGTATTATTGTTTATTGTAAATTGTGATACATGTAAATTGTATTTTATTCTATTTTATGCCTGTGCTTGTAGTAATGAAGCAATTTTTTTTCCCACCAAATCAAGAGATCTGAAAGCACGCACATATAAATATTTATATTACTCTAGAAATAATAAAGCGATTGTTCTGAAACTTGGAGGGTTTATTGAGTATCAATCATGGTTTATTTGATGTAATTACTGTATTATTATTCGTAAGAGGACAATAGCTAGGGTTATGAAATACCCCAAAAAGGGAAAGTTTTCAAAAAAAATTTTAAAAAAAATCCCTCTTTCACGGGAAAACTGTACGTGGCGGAGAAAAACTGAATGCATATTTGAATTCAGGGCACACAGTTCCTTCAAGGTCAGGAATTTTTTTTATGTTACAGAAACCTTGTTCACTAGTGTTACTGGTTGATGATAATTTAATTTGAATCCTACGTAAAGAAACAGGTTCACGTCTTGTGTGACTTCAGTGCTGAAAAAAACGTTAATCTGCAAAGAAACAAAGAAAACATATTTATAATGCACTTACAGTAAGTTTGCATTTTACTTTTACAAAAAAGTTAAACTTTCACTATTCAAAAAAAGTGAAAATACTTTTACTTTTAGTGTCATTCTTTAGTTACTTCAAACTCACAATTCTTTGTTGTCCTTAACGCTGGATTAACTTTCTCAAATATGTTTTCGACATTAAGAAAATTCGCCTTATAATATGTGTAGGAATTATTCTCGTCTCTCTATATATGTATTTGTTCTGCTCTGCAATCAAAAACGTTATAGAATGAGAGGATTATGTACATTTCAAATCATTTCTTGATTTTACTTGACTTTTTTGTTCTTATATTTTGTTCGAGCCTTTCGTATTTTTCTCTCTCGCTCGTCTGTCGAAACGTCAGTGATGGATCAAAGGTTGAGTTTTGCCCCTTAAGGTTGTAAACATGCTCTACAGCATTTCACATGTTTGTATTTCCTTCGAAGGAGCAGCATCAAATCAAATAGCCCCTCTTTTATCCATCGGTCGTCCGTTATCTATTCGCTCGAATCACTTGATTTCTTTTAGTTCTTTTCTTCGTTTTAAATCTTATCCTCTTCTCAATCTGAAAACGCAGAACGAAAAATATAAAAAAAGAATGAGAGAGATGAAGAGAGAAAGAAAAAAAACGTTAAATCTGAATTTCAAATGACGGCTGGATCTCGTCTCGTTACAGCGTGAAGAACAAGTGCAGAAAGCAGAATTCTTTATTCAAGCGATCCATTATTTCGGTACGTTCGTGTGTTGCATTAGAAGTCAGACAGGGATAGAAGTAGCAGCGTGCTAGTTATTTTCAATGTCCATCAGGGTGTTCTTTGAATCAGAAGAATCAAAATTTATCAGTAATACGGAATTTTTCCCTCCCAATGGCATATCTTTTCTCGTATCCTTTTGTCTTTGTGTTTGAAATATCTACACCGCGAGGAACTAGCAAAGCGAGTAGGAAAATTTACAGTTGTTTCCTTTGAAAAGCACTTGATCCTATTTCATGCATTTTGAAACTTGATAATACTTTTTAATTGAGAGATATGTTTCAATTCTGATTAAATCATTGCGATTTAGATAACATATATTTAATCCTTTAACTCGTTTTGGCTTTACTAGACTGAAAAAAAGCTTGTTTATTTTCAGGGAATCAAAAAGGGTTGTAATATTACATTTTTGATTACTTTAGATTCTTTTATGTTAGTTTCAAACGTGCTTCCGTACTTCAAAGAATTTATTAGTACGCATGCAGCAGGTATTACAGCATCCACTTACTAATACTTTGAGTGTTCCGCGTAGAGTTTTGGCACAATAAGAAATACGATATTTATTTCATACAATGAATTTTTGTTCATTATGATTCCGGAATCACAATCGTAATTGTTTTTGAAAGTTTTACGTCATTTTTCTACCCTGGGCATATATAAGTAATACATCTACAATTTAAAGCGGAACTCAAATTGTTGGAAATATTTAAATATGCTCTAATCTAGAATCGAACCCAAGACCATGTATCCCAAAGAAACACACGCTAGCCACCACGTCAACGGTAAGAACATTTCGCATTCATGAAACACAAACTTACGTACACAGGGAAGTGTTAATAATAAAAGATCGGTACGATTAACTCACGTAAGTATAACATTTTATCATTTACTAGAAACAAAAATCAGAGTTTAATTGTTCAATGAATCATATCTTATTAGACAGATTAAACTCAATCAAAAATCTTGGAGTAACGTTTGATACAAAACTAACATTTACTAACCATGTCGTGAACACAGTTAACGAATTTCTTAAGACGTTAGGGTTCATAATTTGAACTGGAAAGAAATTTAACAATATTACCACACTAACAAAAATGTATTACTCCTGAAGTCCGATCAAAACTTGAATATGCAACTGTGATCTGGAACTCATCGCAACAGCAATAACGATACCAACTGTAAAAAGTTCAATCTAAACTTATCAAATACTTAGCATACAAAAGAATTGGAATTTTCGTGTTCCGACATTTAAAACTTGTGTTGACAACTCTGGTCGGTTCAATTGCAGAAAAGCAAGGACCCAGTGTTATTGAAGTTACCAACCTAAAGAGTATGCTCTTCTTAAAGCAAAATATGTAGCGAACGCAAAGAAATTGACATCTGTAATATAAACTAAATATTTTTTTTAAAAAAAAGAAAAGAAAACTATTGTAAATTTATTTTGTAACACATCAACATTGTAATTGGGCTTGTTTCTGTTGTGCTGTTCACAAATAAATTAATAAAAAATTGAATAACTGTCTAGTTCTAAGGTTTAACTTGGCATCTTAACTGTATAATACATTATATGTTATTACCTAAATAAGTTTTCCTGCAAACTTGTTTAAAAAAGAAAAAAGAAGAGAAGAGAAAAAGACGAAAATAGAAGAGAAAAAGAAAATATGAGAACATGAAAATATGAGAAGATAAAAAGAAAGAATTAAAGAAAAATAAAGTGTTGAAACATCAAAATTATTGGTAGTGAACACTTTGAGTTTGGGTATGGGGTAGCTATAAGTAATTACAGTGAGCTTTCGCAAGGTTTCTACTATTCGACGAGGTTTGCATTTGTGTGTCTGTACAAATGGTGTATGCGTTTATTGATGTTTAAACATAATTCACATTATTGTAGCTGAATTCAATCAAATATCAGGACTCATTTGACCCCTCCTCTCACAATGATTTAAATAAACATTATATGATAACTTTGAAAGTTTCGAACTTTTGTGTTAAAGTAGGTTAAGAAGACTGTAATAATGATTGTTGACCATTGCTCTTAAATCAGACAGTGATGACTTGATACTGCTATGAATATCACGTTCTGAAATTAAGAAACTGTAAAAAGATAATTGTTTTTGATTATAACATTAATATGTAAATATGTCTTACAGGTTTGATAATTGTGTACGGGCATCTAAAATAAATTGCTGTTACTGCCTCTGAACATATGAGAATGCGAATACAAGACAGTCAAGTTTGATAATAAGAGAAAAGAAATAAGTTCATTCTGGATTTCTACTCTACACATAGGTTCCGCGTTTCCTTGTATGACTTTATTGCAGTTATCACTTTAGCACGGATACATTAAACCACTAAAGAACTCATAGATCAATGGAAGAAGGAAACAACAAATTTAAACTTATTTTTACACTCCAAATCCTCTGTGGGTGCAAATTGAATAACATACAAATACTGCAAAAGTGAATGACTGGACCGGAACCCGAACCTGGGATCTACGACATACTGTGCTGATGCGTTAACCAGTACGCCACCCAGTCCACTTCGCTGTGGTCTGTGTGGAAAGACCAACTACAGGAGTATGGACCGGGTTTTGCCAGTTTTGGGAAGCGGACTGGGTGGCATACTGGTTAACGCATCGGTACAGTATGCTAGAAATCCCGGGTTCAATTTCCGGTCCAGTCTATCACTTTTCACTCTTTGTATGTTACTAAAGAACTCCTTTGTTACTTTGGTGGATTACATTCTCCTCCGTTTTTATTTGTCAGAGCATTATCTGAAACAGTTATTTCTATATTGAAGGTTCACTCTTTTCACTGGTCTAGTTGTTGACACGTACACCTTTAATGCACAGGGTCAATTTCCGGTGGAAGAGCCTTAAAAGTGGAAAGCAGTGCGATTATTCGGATTCCACCTTAAATTGTTAGATAATGTCTCATATAGCTTCGGCGGTGATGAAAGGTGATGCTGAACTGCAACCAACCAGCTAATGCTACTAGATGCTATGTTACACTTTGCTGCACACATTCTTGGTAAACCATTCTTATTTTTATTCTTAAGTATTCTGACTTTTGGAAAGTCCTGGGACTAATGGCTTTTTTTATTTAATTTCAGGTCTGAGCGTTTTTTTCCATGTTTATCGATATTCTTTTTCCTTAGCTTCCTTTTTAACTCCAAATATTTCTTCTATTTTTCAAATCATAGATCTGTTGTGATCTTCTTCCTATTCTTGCCGTTCCTTCTACAGCAGTGTGAGGAAGACAACTTCTTCGCAAGATAGGTCCAATCCAAATGCCCTTTCTACAAAGGATGTTGGCTAGAAGCGTCCTCTTCTCTCCGTTGTAAAACATCTTCGTTTGTTACTCTCTTTGTCTATTGTATCTCCTCCATCTTCCTACCAGCTTCATATTTCGAAGCTCTCTAAATATTTCTTCTCTAACTTCCATAAGGGTAAGTGTCTGAAACAAACTGTCCAGTACTACGTATACAATACTTCACACACTTTTTCCTTAGCTCAATATTAAGTATGTTACTTAAGAGCGATATTTTCTTATTAGATGCTTCTTTGGCTATGGCATTTCTTAACCTGATCTCTTTGGTGCAGTAAGCGTCTCTCGTCAAGATGCTTCACAGATACTTGAAATTATCGACCTCTTCAAGTTTTTGTTTGTTTTACCCTGGCCGCGAGAAATTCTCATGACTTTCGATTGTTTTATGTTGATTTTCATTGGATATAGCTTCCCAGTGTCAATTATTTTGTCAATCCTCCCTTGCACTCCTTTTTCGGTTCTACCTATAAAAACCGTATCATCTGCATATCTGATCTTGTCAATGATCTCACCTCAATCTTGAAATATCCAATTCCCATTAACGCTTTCTTCATTAAACATTCACTGTAAATGTTAAATAATTGGAACGACATACTCATCCTTGTCTGACTTCACAGATATAACAACAGATTACAAGAAATTTGGCGTTAACGACAGCAGTGGTAACAGATCAACAGTGACATATATGGTGTAGTCGCTGGTTTTCCTGATACTATACTCGATCCATGACTATTTGCACCTGGCGACACTTGTTTTATTTCATTTATCTACTTTGCCATTTCCCCTCACTGGCTGTACCTGTTCTCTAAGTTTCTTCTATGGTAATTATGCTTCTACGTGATATTTCGGCTAGTTGGAAATGACTAGTTTAAAATAACGAATGACTTTATCTACTGAAGCGATACAGAATACAAAAGGGAACTGTATTTGCGATAAACTCTGTTCATAAAGTAATACACAATCAACAAACTATGTTCTGTTTAGTAGATTTTCGATCGTGCTGACGACAATTTTTATATTTTATTTTCAACGACATTATTTCTTTGTCTTTCTTTTTGTGGCGCACACGAAGGTCTTGTTTTCTGTTTGTTCACAATTTGCCCATCTTTACTTCAGACAGTTTGTACTCTGAAAGTCTAACGCGCCTCATGTAACAAACGTTCAGAGAGACTGAGCCGTCGGTAGAGAAATTCTCGGATGGTTACTTACTCGTTCCTTTTGTTTGCATCACAAACGCTTTTGTCCTCCTGGCGGTGAACTTTGCTCAGATCTCTCCTCTTTCCTCTGAAGGTCGTCCTCTCCTATTAAAGTGACACACACATTGTGTTGGGGCTTCACGAGAAGTGTCATTTTCTTTTCGTAACACATCACTTACAACGAACATTAAGATTAATCAGTATTGCGTTTAGTCAGTGTCGGCAGTAGGCAGTTTGTTGCCCCGTGAAATAGGATCATTTGCCGTTCACCCTCTTTCTCCAGAAAGAACAAATCTTAAAAGCCATGATTTTGAGTGTTACTCCATCATAAACAACGAAGTGGAAAGTAACATTTAACAGCTTGGTTTCGTGTAGTTTCTCTCAATACTTGTTCTAAGTAGCAATTAGTGAATCTTTTAATTTGAAATTTCGAACTTTGATAGCGCCTAACTCGGGAATCTAAGGTATGCTTATTACACATACTTAGTAAACAAATCGTTTTATATCTGCGATAAGTTTGGTCAATGGCCGGGTGATATATATAAATCGCAAGTATTTCTGTAAAATTCCACATTTAATGACCGATGTCTCGACTTTGATTTGATTAGATTTTAATTTATTGCCCATTTTAGCAGCAAGGCTATATGAGATGAGAACTTACAGCTTAACATGGGATCTCTACCAGATGAGCTCATAATGGGAATCGCACCCAGGTCCCCCACGCAAAGGCGCTTACGCTAACCACTTAGCCACAAGAGAGCTTCCATGTCTCGTGAATCTATAGACTGCGCAGGTAAACATATCACGTGCATACTAAAGAAGTCATATTTTATATATGTGCCAAGTTTGAAAAAAAATGAAAATGAATAAACGAAATCTTTGAGTTTTACATCCCACGGTTATGCCAGTTAGGCTAAAGGAGACGATGATGATGAGTAATGAATGAAATGGTGGAATGAAGAAAGTAGGAGGAAACGGGAGAACCCCGAGAAAACCCACTCACATGGTGTTTGTCCACCACAAAGTTCACTTGGCGGGGCTGGAATCGAACCCGGGACCCCAAGCACAAGAGTTGAACGCTCTACCACTGAGCCACCGCGGCCCCCTGTGTCAAGTTTGATCAAAAAGTGAATGAGTTTTGTAGATTGTTCATATACTCTGTCAAAGTTCCAGATTTCATTGTTCATACCTCGAGAACCAGGTGGTCCCACGCAGTATAGTTGCTAAAGCTCTCGGCTTTGGTGCGAGAGGTTCCACGTTCGATTCGAAGTAGATACATTGGATCGAAAAGATAAACAGGTTCATCTGGCCAGCCATCCTAAGCGAGTTTTTTTCCCTGTAATTCCCTCATTCACCCGAAGTAAACTAGCATCAGATCCCAGGACGTTTCCTTCCTCTCCCATTCCTTTCATTCTTCCCTCATTTCCCGGACAGTTTGCTCGCCTAAAACATCACCCCTCGTACGCAACACGCTTAACGCTATAGACACAGGAATATACTGAGAAATATCCGTTCTCCGGACAGTGGTGTATTGTACAAATATACGGAATCGTCTTGCTTACTACAAAAATCAGTACGGAGCATACGTTATCTGTACGCTACATAGGCACTGCTCTTAGATCTTACATCATGCTGTTGCATGATGCTTGATATCTAATAGTCTTCCTTATATTACATACATATGTATGTTACCTTCGTCTGTTATGTGTTATATACGTCCATTTGTAGATGAGATCCTGACCGCCTAGTAGTCTGGCAACGGAGTGCACGTCCCTTCCATTCTCCTTAGCCTAGCCTTATAACTGTATACGGGATTTTGCTCGTTTTGACTATATGACATAAAGTAATCATGAAAGCATGTTTTAAAAATACCAGGTGGTTCTCTTGTGTCGTACAATACAAGTAGATGACCATCCATACTTATGTGAAAAAGCAGTTGCCTAACTCTAAGATGCATACAGGTGCGAATAATAACGAAAGTAATTAAAACTATGTAGGATCGCTAGAAGAAACTTGCTTATTTCTTTTGTGTCTGTTTCTTTAGGATGGTCATAGCCTACGCTAGTAGTGAAATCAGTGATTTAATTTGTGACGAGATATTTGGAAATAGCCTTTACGTGAGGAGTGATTCTTATCTGCTGTAAAACGCGATGAAATGTGTCCGAAGCTCGGAGGTTATATCAAAAGGATTACCGTCAGCACATGTATTTAGACTTACAGAAATAAGACTTAGAACACAGCTCGTACAAGGAACAAGCAATAAGACAGACGACGATTATAATGTAGAAAGAGTGGCTATTTTCAAGAAGTTCGACACATAATAAGTGTGTAATGCTATCTATTTCGTCGCATTTGTTACGTTTCTTGGTATTTAAAGTGTCACACTTAAACTACAATATACTACTACGAGTTGACAGCTTCGCCTGAATAATCTATGAATGCTAAACTATGGGTCAGGGCTCTTAGAAGTGTCGTGGCTCAATGTGGGTGTCGTGGGGATTTGTGAATTTTTTTAAAAAAAGAAGTGCCCTATTGTATTACATTAATCAACAGCTCGTGTCCTTACTTGGCGCAATGACCTCACCATGGACAGTGCTCGTTTTTCTGTGTGACCAGTGCGACATGCCATGACGGGTTCACACAAACACAATCAGGAAAATTCTTATCGTTTTATCCTGTAAGATATTAATTTTCATTCTCCTCTCTCTCTTTCTTTCTTTATCTCTCTCTCTGTTGTAAAGCAAAAAAGGCTCAGTGTGACAGGTACCTTCCAGAAAATATCCTTTAAATTGAACCCTCACTCAAAGGATGATAATATAAATTGCGTATACACTTTTCTGGAGATCTTGCCCCACACCTATAGATCCCATTTCTATTTCATATTTTCGTGGAATGTCATCTCGAAAAAATAAAAACGGTCTTTTGAGTCACAATGGAATACAATATAATGGAATATAATGGAAATGAAATGCTAGATTTCACCACGTCCACAACTTCCCTCCTTAGTGCTTGAGCAGCTACGCGTTTCCAACTGGAAAGATAGAAAAATGCATATACAATTAGAAAAACAGAAAATCACCAAACAAATGAAAACATGTCTACCTGGAGTTTTTTTTTTTTTTTTGTATAGAAACATTTGGTCACCTCCTACTGGGAGGAACACGGAAAGGAAAACATGGGAGATGTTGGAGACTACAGTGTTGCCGGACTTGGGCCAAATATGAGAAACGAATAAATCACGTATTAAAGGCAAAAAATTAATCAGAGAGCCTTTCTTAGCGGTAAACCAAATATCAAAATGCAGTAGGCTGGGCTTTTATTGCCGTCAGTATTGCATTCAGTGTCTCTTATTAGAACATAATTGCTACTTTGAATTGTCTTTATAATTACCAGTATTTTTTTAAAGAAATCTAGTAGGCTTTTTTGTTATTTTCCTGGTCCACATGGAATAAGATTATTATTATTATTATTATTATTATTATTATTATTATTATTATTATTATTATTATTATTAATTAATTAATTAATTAATTAATTAATTAATTATCAAGCATTGTCGTTCCACTACTAGATGAAGGTATCTCTAATACTTCTCCACAACCATCTGTTTGGGGTAGTCCATTTCCAAGTTAATCCACCCCGCTTTTAATTGTGTCACATCACCTCGTACTGGACGTTTTCTAGGTCGCTTCTTATCTCTTAGTATCCAATCAAGTATGAAGTGTGCAAAAATATGTTTTACTTAGAGAGACTAAAACTTCTTATCTCCTTGGTTATAACACTGCTTCGCCACCATGATAACAGAAAGATATACAATATTCATCACAGAAACCAATTACGACCTATTCTCAAAGTTTGTTTAACGACAAGAATATACAAAGTTATTGACGACAAATTGTTTGCTCGTGGGCGTTTAAGGTTACTGAAAATCCTGGACGTTCTAGTGTTAAGAGGAGTTTCAGAGCAAAATTCTTTATATACCTATATACACGGCAAATTCTACAAGAATGTTTGTAACTTGATGGCTCATTGGTAGAGCGCTTACATCCTATGCTAGGAACCCTCGATTTGATTCCAAGTGATGCGAGTTTGTGGTTCAACAACATTGTGTCTGTGGATTTGTGCTAGGTTCTCCCGTTTCCGCCCACACTATCATTCCACCAATGTTTTCTTGATCATTAGTCATCCGTCTGGGACATTAGTCATCCGTCCCCGTTAACATAGTAGTAATAGTCATGGGACGTTTAATAAGAAATGTTTTTACACTTACCCCCGACAAATGTACTAAATATGAGACTGAATGTATTTGATTTAGCACTGATGGTGCTTCAAGTATTAAACGCTTAATAAGAGCGAAGAACATTACAATTGATACATTATTAGAAGGAAAAATGCGTCAGTGACATCTCAACTTCTTTACCTTTGTTATTCATAATACAGCAGAAAGGATTCAGTGTGGCTTGTAAAATTTTGGGGCGTAAACCTGTTGAAATAGAATAGACAAAAACTAATCAAATAATAATAATTTGTTGCTTCAATTCAATGACATTGTTTATTTTCAGATTTCACTGTCTAATACAGCATAAATAACCTGTTATGAGGTCCGTCAAAAGGGGAAATCATTGCAATGATCCACCTTGTCCTACTTATTACTCATCGAGAAAAGTATGTACAATACGTGCGACATAGACAGGTGCAACAATTCTGTTCGTGTTAGCTGTGTGAAAGAACTGGGAAGGAAGTGACCAATGGTTTAGTACTACAGTAAACGAATTTAGGGTCAATAGGTACCGTTTTTTTTTTTTTTTTTGCTAAAAATGTACTGTCCAATGACAACATCAGTAGGTGCTGCTCGCAAGACCTTGACGTTTGGGCACGCAAATTCCTACTTACGAATGACGGTGGCACTTTCAGTGTTAAGAAAGATGATAATTAGTTGTTTGTCGAAAGTTGAAACATTTGTTGTATACGTGACTAACATTTGCTCCCAGTGGAAGTGTGAAATAAAAGGGGGAAAAAAGTAGTTTGGAATGGTATTTTGTAATTCTATAACTTGAAAAAAGAACCGTCGAGTTTGAGGGTAAATTATTTTTTGACAGATCTTTAAAATGTCCTAAACATTTTGTTACGTTACCCTCTTTACTTACTTCTATCTTTTGGAGGCATTTTGGTTTCATGACAATAAAAATGCTTTCAAATAGTTTATTCTAAACGGCAGAGCCTGTTACAGAAATTTAATAAATAAAAGCTCTAAGATGAGATGCAGAAGAGAGACAATAATAAGTTTATCTTAATATTTTTTTTAATTCTTTGTTGGCATCCGATATTGACAACACTATATTATAGTAAGGTTAAAGGAAGCCGAAACTATTGAGTTTCGTTTATAGTTAACACCCTTTCGCTTTCTCAGCTTCCTCCTGGTCACATTGTTGCACGTGCCTTCGGTACGGGATATCCGTGCTCGATTGCCGATGCAAGCTCGTGTTTTGTACTCCAAGGTAAGTTGTATGTCCACATGCCATTTAGCCTTAGTGCTGAAATTGAACACTAAAATCCAGCCTAATCTTAAGTTTCTTATTTACTGTTATTTCTATTGTCATGCACAGACAGTTTTAGAAGAAAACAACGCGTTTCACGTGCATACTGTCAATACTCAATATTTTTTTTCCTTTTGTCAGAGAATGTACCGTAAGTACCGTGCTCCCGACTAGCGTTGCTGTTGACTGAGCATCTTTCATGTATATTATCACCTGCTTGATTCATAGTATTAGCCCAGCCTCCATTGGTTTACAACTAGATTTGCCTATGAGACAAAACAAATTAAAATTTTCACGATGAGGTATCATGCAGGACAGTTATTCCGATAATACATGGGAGTCAAAAAGTTGCCGGAATGTTATTGCAGTTTGGCGTTAGGATGCAACCACAATGAATCTTGTACAGTACAGTCCTCAGGTTCTCAAATTATGAACAGATGATAACAGGCAGTGTACGAGAAATGTAGCTGAACGGAGGAGTGTGTGGTAATCATTTGGTGCAATGTCGCAGTTCAAGCATCGATGTTCATGTGCAAATTAGGGAAATCTGTTTCAAAGACTTTGATAGCCTTAAAACAGTTTACCGGTACGATGATAATGATTTAAGGAAAAACTAGCCTCAAAGGTACCCGTTTCGTCATTGTAGAAGATGTTCAAAATCAACGTGACGGCTGAACTTTGGAAGATACCAAAAGAGAACTTTCGTCTGTTTCCAGCAATGTCAGGAGCAGTGGAGTAAATATGCAGTTCCGAAAGAGCCGAATCTTAAGGTGATTAAGTAAGTGTTTACTTATATTGTGAGAATAAAGAGTTGCAACAATATACCGGGAACTTTTTGACTGCACTGGTATTTTTTTTCGGAGCCTCCTTTGGCCGTAATGGGGAATCAAAAGTTTCCCTATGTGGCAAAGTTGCAGATTAACTTGTAACCATTAGCATTGCTCTACGAACTCATCAAGCAATTGCATCGATTGTTACTCTAATGCGTGGTGCTAGTGCCAACGTCTATCAACTTGAACTGTCACCTCGAAATAGTTGATGGAACTATTTGATAGATTGGTAGTTCTACTCTATGGTTCTTTATCTGCGACGTTCCCACATAGTGCAATTCGCGTCTCTAGACGAGGACCTGAAAGGTATACAATTATATATATATTGTACAATAATGTTCTGTAGTCCGTGGACGTCAGATTTAGATACGAATGATTAAGACAAATGAATGATGAAGGAATAAGAGGTGAAATCAAGGCGTGGGAGGAAACGAGAGTACCCTGAGAAAATCACGAATATGATGTTGTCCACCAAAATATCTTATATATCCGTGGATCCAGAATATGATCAAGAGAGGGGCTAAACCATAGTTTTGCCAATTTATCCAGTGTAAAGAAAGTAGGATTGAAGCCCATTTTATCCAGTGCATATCTGAACGTCAAAGGGGGGGGGAGATTATAACCCCTACAGCCCTTTCCTTGGATCCGGGCCTGTACATATATATACTCTGAGGCGAGACTACATTTTCACAGCATCTTTTCCAGACGAAAGTCTCATTTTTTTTTTTTACCTTAGTGTCTTTATTTTGACATTAGGATAAAAGAAAGGCAAGAGTCAACAATATTTGTTAAACTTATACTTTGGATATTCTGAGCGATGATAATTTCATATTTCTTTTAAGAATCAATTTATGATATCAATGATTTGTCCCCATTTCAACATAGTGCCACATATCTATTGCTCCCTATTACATATTTTATTACTATGTAAAGCACCAACAAATATAAATATTTATATGAACCTTTTTTTTTTCATAGTTAGTGTGTTGCGTATACAGAATTCGTTAATGTTCCATAATTTTGTTATTCCATAATATCACGTCTTGTACAGCAAATACTGAAATTCTACACGTTGTCACTGTTTAACTTTAGGAAAGTCTATTTGCGTTTGTCATCTGTGAAATTGAACCACCCCCTCCCCCACATGTTCCTCTCCGTCTCCGTTTCTCATCATCTTCGTCATCTCTCTCTTTTTCTTTTCGTAGGAAACACAGAGCGAAAAGAATGTGTTTCAGTGTTGACTTAGGTACCTTCAATGTTTCCAACCACTTTTCGTTATCCTCTTATGACACCAGAAATCACAAAGCTTGATAGGATTATAAAAAAAGGAAGACTGAAGACCCCTTGCAGAAGGGGGTAAGAAATTGAATTCTGTCCGGTCGTTCTTAAATGCGATAGGATTTTCTGCCCTATTTCACGTCAAATTGGAGTGGAATAAGATACTTCGAAGGTTCCCTTATTCCCCTGAATCTAGATAAAGGGGGTTGAAATCAGGATAAAGATAGCCTAAGAATATTTTCTGAATATTGCCTACACGCAAAGAAGATGAGAAACATAATTCTTTGATTTATACATTCAGTGCAATCATGATTACCGTACGATTAATATTCATATTATCTATAATAAAAAACATTTTCCACAATTTGCTGGGATCAGGGATGCTGCAAACATTTCCTACAAATCTAAATTCACCTCATGTGGAGCATGTAATTATTAGAAAGACTTAATAAAACACGTTACGCCGTGATTATTATACTTCGAACATTATTCAAATTCTAAATATCCTTTTAACGTGAATGCTCAATTATTTCCAAATTTAAGGCTAAAAGGCAGAGTGTGTGCAGTTATAGACAGAGTTTTCCCGCCAGCTATATGAAACACGAAAGTTCTTACTAACTCCTTGTGTGTAACACATAAATTGTGATGTATGAACAACTCCAAAAGTGCATTACCACCTGCAATTCTCCTCTTCCTGCAATAGTAGGCAAACCCAAAGCTCGGACGTTGGGTTGGTTGAGAATTCGACAGGCGCTGGACCAAACCTCAATTTTGTTACAAATATATCGGTATGGCAAACTGCAAATAAGAGAGTAAAATAAATGGTTAAGAATGACGATTTTATTATCGTGAAGGCAATGGATGACGTAAGTTACAAAATGATCTTACTTAATCAGTTCAAACAAGATGAAAGGTAAAAAACAGATATCAGAGGAAAGCATTTATCTCCTTTTTTCAAAAGAAATATCGTACAAAAATGAAAAAAAAAAGTTACATAATGTGAAGGTTTAATATAAAAGCCTAAAAGCACAAACACAAACATTCATACGAAACAAAAAGAGAGACAAACACAGAATAAGGGACATCACTGGTGTACCAGACTTCCGGGCCTCTCATGCAAGATTAAGCGATAGAACGATACTTGTAAACACAATTCTTATAATAATAATAATAATAATAATAATAATAATAATAATAATAATAATAATAATAATAATAATAATAATAATAATAATAATAATAATAATTTATTATTATTATTATTATTATTATTATTAAAAACTCGTTCCCTTTTCAAAATCTCCGACTCTGCTTAAGATCATGTCTGCATATAGCGGTCATGTCCATTTTTTGTGAATGAGCGGTCCCAGAGGCCAAAAGGAATGGAAATCTCCGAGAGAGAGGAATAAAAGAAATATTATGATAAATTCTAGTACAAAGTTCGGAGCAGTTGCTTTAGACAGGTGCTTTTTTTTTTCCGGGAACAGAAAAGTTCTGTGACCTAAGAAATGACAGTATATAATATTGCAAATTTGCAAGTGGATTTATTTACATTGCAATTTGTGGTAATAAAAAAGAATCATTAGAATCCATTTCTGTAAAAGGTAAGTTTTATTCTTCCATCCATCACAAGACTCCCCCCTGTACCTCGCCCTCCCCCAATATCGATATAAAAAAATCAGGATGATATACCGATGTCGATATATTTGCGATATCGAATGTTGTTATATGACAATATCGATATCTACGATATCGATATATCAAGATATATCGCACAGGCCTAGATCCGAGAAATGATGCTTGAAATATACTGGAATCAGCAACCAAAATCTAAATATGTTCTTCCATTTATGTATCCAAGGTTGAGGGGGAAGGGTGTGAACTTGAATAAACATTTTAAGCCAAAAAGTTGTTAAAATAAAATGAGTTATACCTCCGACTTAGTAGAAAACAATTATCTTTTACTTCTGTTTCTGATTGTCGACTCAAATCAGCGGCAGTATCTAGGTACACATACTTTACATAGTATAGCAATATACTCTATAATTTTCCACAACCAAGCAAGCAGGAAGATAAATTTCCTTTGATATTAAAGTGGAATGTTCTAGAAAATAATCATAATTCATTGTCCATATTTCAATCAGTACTTTTGCCACGGACTGAGAGCTACAAGACTAATAGAACTAGAAATTAGAGATTTCATTCTCTTTATCTCTCAGACTAAAATATTTCTGCGTTTTGCTGAGATTGTCATATCTTTTAAATATAAGTCTCCTATCCCAGGCTAATTCTGGCTGGGATCCTGCCTTTTAGGGATGACTATAGCAAAGTTGAAACGAGTTATATTTGAAACTTGCCTCGACCCGAAAAATTTTCTCCAACTGTAGTTGAGACTATTGAAAACGAAGCAAATTCTGAGTGCAGTTTTAAGTATTCTGGCAAGAAGATATGAGGGCTTCAGGGACAAGAATACAAAGGATCATACCGGACTTTAATGGCCACTACACTGCAATTATACCTATAATAATAATAATAATAATAATAATAATAATAATAATAATAAGAATAAGAATAAGAAGAAGAAGAAGAAGAAGAAGAAGAATTGAAAAGATTTTTCCCGTCTTTCAGTTTTTATATCTTAGTTACTGTCTCTTTCATATATCTTCTTATCTTTCTTCTTTTCTAATATACCACCACGTTTAAATATGAAAGATGGGCTGTTTTTTTCTGAAAATACTAAAAAGTACAGTATTTTTTACTGGTTGAATGCTGACCTCGGTTGTCGAGAAGTCAAGGAGGCAAAGATGTCATTCACGAGGTTCCCGGTTTGAGTTCCGAAGAAGCATGTATTCCGGCTTGTGCCAAAATTGGTTAAAAATTGAAGACTTTTTAGCAAAAACCCACTAAGTCCACAAAGTGAAAGTGTAAAGAAGATAGTTCAACAAGGGTTTTTCTTCATCGATTTTCATCAAACTAAGCACCTGTACAGTATACTAGATCAAAAATAAATTGACACGTATTTTTTTTGTTTCTTTCGGAAAATAGGTTCAGCAGGGCAAAGTGCCCCTTTTCAAAAAAGGGTCCCCTTCATTTAAAAGGTCACTTTATAGAAACGAAACTCAGTCGATGCAAAGATGACTTCAAAGTAGGAAATACGGGTTTTGTCGTTTTTGCGAGTAAAAGTGTTGCAGGGGCAATGCCCCCTTCAAAGTGACAAAGGACATCGCAAAATACTTACGGAATTTGGATTTCGGTGAAATTGCTTGAAACCGTGATACGTGGTTGATATTGTGTTCCCGGGGAAAATCTCAATGGGCACAACCACAAATTACTGACCATTTGGCCACTACAGGGTCACTTTTTTAAAAACAACCGAAATATAACGACATTCTAGATTTTTGTAAAAATGACTGAAACCCTGATATGTTTTAGGTATTACGTTCCTGAGAAAAAGGTCTTAATGGGCATAACCACCAATCACTGATTGTTTGGCCACTACGACTCTACTTTTTTGAAAGCAGCCGAAGATAGTGATATTCTTGATTTCGATGAAAATGACTGAAACTCTTATATGTTGTAGATGTTGTGATCCTGAGAAAATGTCTCAATAAGCACAACCACCTATCACTGACCGTTTGACCACTGCAGGCCTACATTTTTCAAAACAACCGAAGATAGTGATATTCTGGATTTCCTTGGAATTGCTTGAAACCGTGATGTGTTGTAGATATTGTGATCCTGAGAAAAAAAATCTCTATTTGCACAACCATCGATCTCTTACTGTTTGGCCAATGCAGGACCTCATTTTTAAGAGAGCTGAAGGTAACGGTATTCTGGATTTCGGTGGAATTGCTTGAAACTGTGATATGTTGTAGGTATTGTGATCCTGAGAAAAAGTATCAAGAGGCACAACCACCAATCACTGACCATTTGGCCACTATAGGGACACTTTTTTAAACGAGTAGGAGGTTACATTATTCTGGATTTCCGTGTAATTCGTTGAAACTGTGATATGTTGTAGATACAAATTGATCCTGAGAAAATGTCTCAATGGACACAACCACCAATCAGCGATCATTTGGTAACAACTGAGCTACATTTTTAAAACAGCAGATGGTAAGGATATTCTGGAATTTTTTTTTTTTTCAGAATTGTATGAAACCCTTAAAAGTCCTAGCTCACAACTCGGAAAAGGGATGGGGAGAGTAGCGGCCAACGTCATTTAAGCACAGACAACATTCAGATGTTCATCTTGTGGGACAAACGAAAACAATTAAAAGCCCTAGACAACTTCCCTCAGGATCACGACATCCACAACATGTCACACTTTCATTCATTTACACCGCAATCAAGAATATCATTATGTCCGGATGTTTTTTTTTTAATCTGGATCTGTAGTGGCCAAACGGTCATAATTCGATGGTTGAGTCCAGTAAGACTTTCTCTCATGATGAGAAGATCTTCAACATATATCAGTTTTACTCAATCTTACTGAAACCCAGAACATCGTTATACTCGGCTGCATTCCGAAGTCCACCGAAACCCAGAATCGTACCTTTTGTTTACAAAAAAAAAAGCGACAATGTAGTGGCCATACGGTTACTGATTGGTGATTGTGTCTACTGACTAGGGATGTACTTGAACCTGAACCTACAAAGTGGAAGTGATGTATATATTTCCTGAAAGCTTGGGAGAAGGTAAGATAAAACCCGGTTAAAAAAACTAGGGAGGTCTCAAGCATTCCACTTCAGGGCAACCCGTTACTTATTTTTATTAAAATCTTTAAACGTATCCATAAAGTCTGTTGCGACCCCGAAAATCTGAAACGGTGACAAAGATTGAAAACAGAAAAGCATGTCTTTCATCATTTCAAAAGTAGAGCGTATTAAAGTAAAATAAATTGTCCCAGAGTCCTTGGGAGGGTCCCAGACGTGTTCCAACTCAAAATTTTTAAAAGGAAAGGAGGGTCGACTTGCAAATCGTGTGAAAGTTGGTGTTTAATAAAAGAAGATAAATGAAGTCTCGACTCTCCGCGATAAGCCTGTCCAAAATAGCGGTGTGTCACAATATATTATCACAATCTTCATTGCAAAGTCTATGGCCACTCGTATGAATCTGAAATGGTGGGATAGGTGTAGAAAAAAAAACAGGTATGTCATTATTTCAAAAGTATAATGATTCAAACTAAAAAAAATGTTCCATGGTCTCTCGCAAGGTTCCAGATGGGGTCCAACTCAAAAGTTGAAATGGGAAAAGGGCTCAAGTTGAGTATCGTATGAAAGTTTATGTTAAATGAAAGAAGAGGAAACAAGTCTCGACTTATGATGAGAAGCCTGTCCAAAATGGCGGTGGGTCAAAATGTCAACACAAGTGTCATTGAAAAGTCTATGGCCACTCCTGTTAATCTTAAGCGGTGAGACAGGTGTAAAACAAAACAAAAAAAAACTAGAATGTATCAAAAGAAAATAGAAATGTCAAAGTTTAGACCGCAGGATTCCAGACGGGTCCAACTCAAAAGTTTCAAATGCCTAGGGGAGTAAATAAACACATCATGTGAAAGTTAGTGTTAAATGATACAGAATTGGACATTGAACAAGTCTCGACTGTCGATAAGCATTGCAAAATGGCAGCTGGTCATGTCCTTTGATATATTCTAGCTTTTTTTATTTTGTTTTTACACCCGTCTCACTGCCTCAGATTAATAGGAGTGGCCATAGACTTTTTCATCAAAAGTCGAGACTTGTTTCCTCTTCTTTCACTTAACATAGGCTTCCAGACGATACTCAACTTGAACCGCTTTCCATTTCAACATTCTGAGTTGACCCCTGTCTGGGACCCTGCGAGGAACCATGGAATATTATTTTACTTTGAATCATTATACTTTAAAAATAATGACATATCCGTGTTTTTCTTTCTACACCTATCCCACAGTTTCAGATTCATACGAGACTTTGCAATGAAGATTGCGTTGATATTTTGACCCACCACTATTTTGCACAGGTTTATCGTAGATAGTCGAGACTTGATTTATCTTATTTTATTTAACACCAACTTTTACACGATATGCAAGTTGACCCTCCTTTCCATTTAAAAATTTTGAGTTAGAGTGCGTCTGGTACCCTGCGGGGGGATTCTGGGACAATTTCTTTTACTTTCATACGTTGTATTTTTGAAATTACGAAAAACATGTTTTTCTGTTTTCAATCTGTCTCACCGTTTCAGATTTTTCGGGGTTGCAACGGACTTTATGGACACGCTTAAAGATTTTAATAAAAATGAGTAACGTGATGCTTGAGTAAGCGGAATGCTTGAGACCTCCCCAATTTTGATAAGCGGGTTTGATCTTACCTTGACCCAAGCTTTCAGGAAATATATGCATTTACCCCACCTTGTGGGTTCAGGTGCAAGTACATCCCGGGTTAGACTTTTATCAGGATCACAATCTACAACATAGCAAAGTTTCAGTCATTTTTATCGAAAACCAGGATATCATTATCTTCGTATGCTTTCAAAGAGGGGGTCCTGTAGTGACCAAACGATCAGTGATTGGTGGTTATGCACATTAAAACTTTTTCTCAGGATTACAATATCTACAACACATCACGGTTTTAGTCATTTTTACAGAAGTCCATAAGGTCGTTATATTCGGCTGTTTTCTAAAAAGTGACCCTGTAGTGGCAAAACGGTCAGTGATTTGTGGTTGTGCATATTGAGATTTTTTTTTCCGGAATACCATATCTATAACATATCACGGTTTCAAGCAATTCAACCGAAATCCAATTTCCGTAAGGTTTTTGCGGGGTCCTTTATCATTTCAAAGGGGGTATTCCCCCTGCAACACTTTTCTCGCAGAAACGACAAAATCCATATTTCCTACTTTGAAGTCATCTTTGCATGGGCAGAGTTTCGTTTCTATAAAGTGGCCCTTTTAATCAAGGGAACCTTTTTTTTAAAAGGGGCCCTTTGCCCCTCTTAACCTATTTTCCAAAAGATACAAAAAATACGTGTCGATTTATTTTTGATCTAGTAAATAGGTGCCAAGTTTGAAGAAAATCAGGTGAAGAGAAACCCTTCTGAAGCTATCTTCTTTACACTTTCACTTTTGGGACTTAACGGATTTTTGCCCCAAAGTCTTCAATTATCGTGCGCCGCCCATATACGTTCAAACCTGTTCGGCCCGGGTTGGACTTCGGCTTGAGCTAAAACATTCGAGTGTTCACATCTCTGCCTTGATAGTAAGTGAAAAGTGATATTCACGCACAGAAGCCTAGTTTTCACGAGGATGTCTTGTCATAAAAATTTATTTTCCTCTCGTTATCGAGACGAGATGCTATAGTTATCCCCTCTCGTGAACAACATTAAAACTTTCCAAATTACTGTTTAACGTTTCTCATAGCTTTCGTTTTCAAAAAAAAATAAAAAAAATCAGGTGATTTCAAAACTAGTCAAAACGAGTGCACAGACGAGCGAAATATCACACTTGATTCGATTCCAAACTTAACCTCAAAAACAATGAATTGGATCGCAACTCGAATCGGGTAAATTACCTCTAACTCGGCTCGTGCTCATCCTTACTGCTTTCAGATGTTCTGAGTTTGCAATCTGCAATTGTGTCAAGTTTATTTAAATAATTGTTCATGGAGAAAGTATCGCAGGTTAGAAATGTGCAGAGAATTTATGTTTTTATATATGGCCATGGAAGTTTGTGACAAACACAATGGAGAAGCAGGCACCAACTGTTGGTGGCTCGATCCGAAATGTTATAAAACACAATACATTTTCACATTTTTAAAACACGTTGGTGTGGTGTGTGTGTGTGATTACGGTATATATACAGTATATGTATATATATATATATATATATATATATACAGTATAAATAAATAAATATATATATATATATATATATATATATATATATATATATCTTCTTGCTTGCTGTACATAGACAAGCATTAAGCATACCTGTCGTGCAAAACATGTCTCGTCTCGAAAAAAATGTATCCCGTCTCGTGTCTCGTCTCGTTTGTCTTGTCTTGTCTCGTCTCTTAAAGTATTGCAACATATTATGGGAACGAAAGCAAAATGTAGCAGACTGCACCATGCTGATCAAGATGCACAAAGTTATTACCCAGAACACACAAGACAAAAATTGTCACGGTAGCTTCGCCGTGAAGCATTCACCTCTGGTGTGTGTGGTAGTCGGTTCGGTCTCGGTTATTACCATGTGAGCTTTGTGGTGGACAAACATCGAGTGTGTGTGTTTTCTCGAAGTTGTTTTGTATCCTACCAATTTCTTCATTTCACTAATTCTTTCATCATCATCATCAATTCCGCGTGAGACAAAGTTGCCTAAAGGTCTTAAAATAAGATCAAATAAGTTCACAAGGCAAGGGTAAATAGTTTACAAGATAATATTTCTCTGCTGTTATTTCTCTGAGAAACTGGCGCAAATCCGTAGGGATAACGGGGACATGTCTCACCCAATCTTGGAACTAGAGGAACAGACCCCCCAATATGTCCGACTGTCACTTCATCTAAATCGCCTGATATATAATATACAACGGGTTCACCTCAGAAATCAGGTTTATCTACCATAGTATGAATCTTGTCTCTCCCCTCCAGAAAAGCCTCAAATCTGCCCGCCTTGCAATGTTAAAGCAACTCTGTTCCCTGATCGTCAAAAGTGTTGTTTTTCAATTTGATAAATATTTTGAACATCGTTAAAGAAAAAAAAAACTATGGCATCGGTCTTACCCGTCTGTCCCCTCACTGTTGAAGACAGATTTGCGCCGCTGGTCTGAGGCTCCTCGACCCCTTTTTTTGTTTTACTTCCTGAAACACTATTTTTTTTACCAGCTGGAATACACGAATATAAATTGATCGTAGGTACGTCGAAGACAAAGACACTAATATCAAGTAATACACGAAGTAAAATCGCAAATTGAATTGCAATAGGCCTTCCTAAACGTGTTCAATATTTCAATAACGACTCAGTAAGACTTTTTTTTTAATGTTAGTCCGTACAACCTACCTTACTGTCTAAAACCGCGAGTCAAGTTAGATAGGCAGGTCTACTGCGATACTGGATGGTAATACTAGTTAGTAATAGCACACATAAATTATAATAGTAAAGACGGTCGTAAGACAGGTTCAAAATGGCGCCGTGACCTTCTTAACCTTCACTAACCATTCCTAAATCCTAAAACATTTATTATATTAGATATGATAATATAATAACTTTTTCACAAGGAAAGTGTAGAAGAAAATGGAACTTGCATATTACAATTACTATCGTATTTACCACCTAGGTATTATGATTCTTCGTTAGTAACAGCGATGCCAATGACAGGCTCCAGAGACAATAACAAAAAGCGTGATGAAAGAATGTTTTGGCCATCGCTTCAGCGGCTGCTGTAGTTTGGCTAAAAACGATGGAAAGGGTGGTGAAAGGGGTGGGAAATTGTGCTTCATAGTTGACCAATGAAAAAGTAATTAAATCATGGTATAATTCGTGGAAGTAACTTTGTGTTTAGTGTTCAGCAACTTTTTATATCTCTATACTGTTTAAATCAAGTGTTCTTTCTGTCTGCCGAATTAGCCAAGTAGGTAAGACGCTCGACTTCTAACTGAGTAATCGATGTTCAAATCCCAATGCAGCTAACTTTTTCTCTCACTACCGAAATCAACATCGTGTGTTGTGTTGATTTAACGCAAAAAGTGGCACTGCTGCTGGGTCACCGCATTGTGTTGAATCAACACAGCTATTTTTTTTACTATGTAGTACATACGTTGTAAAAGTAATTGTAAGGACACATACAAAAACCATACATTTCACGGGTTCAAGTTCACAAATATCTGAAGACATTTTATTTCCTCTGTCCCAGTTAAATGAGATTTAAGGTATCTTAACTATTGACAATAAAATGCTAAGGAACACTCGTCTAGTGGCAACACTATACGCGTCACACCAACATCTCCAAAATCACTCTCTAGCTGTCGTGTTCTTCTTATAGTATTAGTAAAAAAGTCACTTCTTACTTTCTGAGTGTTCACTTCATACTGTTGGCAGTTCGACTCTTACCCAGTCCACAATGGTTATAGTACCTTTTCGTAATTCAAACAATTCTCTTCACTGATGTAGGCTAACAAATGCCGAGAAATATTGTAGAAAGTACCTAGGTATGTGTAATGCCGTCGAGCTGAAAGGAACGATTAATTGTTATGTTCTTTTCAATTGCAGACCTTATTATGTCCACACACACGTGTAAATTGGTTGTGGTTCGTATTTCCTGTTGGCTTCGTGGCACAGTACGTAGTGTTCCGGTTTACGAGTAAGAGGGTCGCAGTTTCGAATCATTTCTATATTTAAAAGTATTATAATTTAGTATTTTGTTTAAATATCGCCAGTAGATGTTCGTCTGTAATTATGCCTTATTTCAAACACACAGACAATTGAGAATAGAGGTAAAAGAGACAGGAGATAATACTTGTTTTCTTGTTTTATATTGTTTTAGACTCACCTTAATGTAAACAAATCACGCATATAGGCAATTTAACATATTTTGGGGAAATAATTGTTTTGGTTGATTGGCGTTTTGCCGCGTCTCTGTCGCTAGTGGGCCACTGGTAATATAATTATGGAAACAGAAATGGGGCCACCGTGGATCGTCGCTGCGGAGCCGCCAATATTTGGCGAGATGTCGCTAGTTCTGCATCGCTGGTCCACCGACACTTATAGCGTTTGGTTGCTACTGAAATTTAATAACGTGCAATAATATCACATATATCATATTAATGTGTTACAATGATATACGATATATTTCCACTGGACACTGAGTGTTGCAAAGGGTGTAATATTGAATGCAAAATGTGATGGATAATATGTATATTTCCTTTACGTCTAATTCCAAACGAAAGTATTGTGATTGTAAAAACAGTAGTTTTTACACAAACAAGAATAAGTTCTTCTTTGTAACAGTGAAAATTGCTACACTGTTTAATTTTGCAGTGTTCTAACAATAAGCTTCAATTTTGTTTTATTTCCATTAATTACATTGGAAATATGTTTGAACGTTGACAAGTACCCCACGCCGTAAGCGTAGGTGGACCACGGATGGGCAACTAGAGACATCTCGCCAAAAATTGACGGCCCCGCAGCTACGATCTACGGTGGCCCCACATACGTTTTGAAAATTGTGCCACCAGCGGCAGAGAAACAAAGAAACGCCAATGAATCAGAAAATTACTCCAGCATAATATGTTAAATCGCCTATATGCGTGATTTGTTTACATTAAAGGTGAGTCTAAAAATACTAAACATAAGTACCCTTTGGTGGGCTCGAACCACTAACGATTTGAATACTAAGCGCGTGTTCTTCCGACTTCACCATGGAGGCGATGAAGAAAAGTCTATCTGATGGAGTACTCCTAACCCCTTTTCGCATCAAGAAACCCCAGGATGATCCAGAAACACGCCCACAATGTTGTCTGTAGTAGAAATATCGTGGGTCATGCCTGGTTCATTTTGGTCTACACGCGATGACTGGTCCTGAAATTTCAAGGACAAACACGCATTCATCTATGAAAATCACATCGTTTCCATTCCGATGTCTGTTCGTCTCTTCAAATTCAAGATGCAGTCGAATATGATACTATGAGAGGACTTCCTTTCTTGCAGCATTGCAAGCATGAAGACCGCTGTCCGAAGCCGTTTTCTAGCAATAGATAGTGAAGCATTGAAATTCGCTACCGCTACCTGTCTGAGTAGCCGGGAGGTCGTGTGTGGTCTCTGCTGTGTAACAGCAATGGGCCGATTATCTTGATTTTGTGTTGTTAAACTTTTCTCCCACTACTTGAACGTCTACCAGATTCTCTAGTTTCCCGATATCGTTTTACTCATCGCTGAGCAGTATTTATGAGGACTCCGACACTTATTGCTGCTTCTGCGACGTTGAAGCCGACATTTACGATGGTTAAAATGCGGCCCTTAGATTCTTGTTCATTGTCTACAACAAGAGTCGGCGGATCTGCCCGGGTTATAACCCGATCAATATTTAGGGAAGTATTAATTTTAAAAAGTCAAGACGTATTAAAAATGATAATAGAAATCGAGTAATGAATAACAACTCTAAGTTTCTTCGTGGAGTCAATTATTGACAATGATGTAATAATAAAAATAACGTTCCACTTCCAAAAACTGAGTGCTGCTTTAGTTTCTCATTCATAATCCCTACCTCCTAATAGTTATTTTTCCTTCTTTCTTCCGCTTTCAACTGCAACGTAAACGCTGTAGGGATAGCATTCTGTCAAATAAACTAGAGTATAATAACAGGATCATTGACAGTATTGTTTTGTTTCCACTTTGTCGCTTCTCTGTTGAACTCAGTGTCCATTGAGTGAGTGACAATGAACACATGCATAAATGAAGGAGAAAATAAAATAAACTTATTTTTCGGCTCCTTAGAATCAAGTATAGTCGAGAAAAGCTCTTGCTTGCTCCACAAGCTTCTGCTCTTCTCTCTGCACTTTGTTTAGGTTGATTAGAGAACCTTCTCCTTTGAAAAAAAAATGGAGAACACTGAAAATTATAGATCCCCTTTGCTGATGAAATACCTTCTTATTATTTCTAACGACATTCATGGTGCATATCCCACGAACGAACGAGCACGAGAAAAAGAGAATGAACCAAGACAATAACAAGTACGTGTGTAACTGTATATATTTTTTTTTACATATTTTAACATTTTCCTTGGCAGAACATTCTTCCAAACAATTACAATGAAGTAATATCAGTGCTGACGCTGAAGTGATGAATAGACGAGCAGAAGTAACGAAACATTCCTTCCTGTTCCAATTTAACGACTTCGTTGAAATTTAAGATAATGTTTGAGCTGAGCGAAGCGAAGCTCTTATACTCGGGTTAGCCGTTTGGTTGTCCGCGAACTCCTCCTAGACCGTTTGGCCGATCTCAACCAAACTTAGCACGCTGATAGAGTATGTCGTGCTGAGTGACAACATAGGTCGAAATCAAAAATCCGATGTACCATCGAGGAATAATCACCAAAAAACGCTTCCTGATTACGTAGTTTAAGCTCGCTCAGCTCATTTCATTGCAATCGGGTATATCCATTGCATTCCTAGTTTAAAGAACGATGGGAACAACACATACCAATAATGCCATCCGACATCTCAAGCGTCTTAGTTTGAAAAAATATTTGACTTTCAAAAGCTGTCAGAAAGTATGAAAAAAAGGAAAACAAATTACTGAACATTTTCTCTAAACCGAAGTTCTAAAATATTCTAGTACTTGCGTAACCTATTTTATATGACAGGACAGAATATCGGAACGGTTCTTAACAGTCACGTTAGCTTATACCTATGTAATTACTTGTGTTCTTATGGCATATTAAATTTATAATGGTACATAATAATTGTCTGAATCTCTTTAGCTAGGACAAATCAACATTAATCCCTTTCTGTAGATCATAGCTCTGAAAAGACGCTCAGTAGACCCCCTTTACTTGGTATTTTAGAACAACTAACTTTCGAAGTTCAGTGATGTTACTAACCGTACCTTGTATATACCCTTTTATAATTGGAAGTCCAAATCTTTAATTAAATACCAGAAGCTGCTGGAGTGAGCCTGTAACATAGCTGTCTCAAAGATGAGATAGGGAATTGGAGCATACTAAATATTGTTAAGGTTGATCTTCTATAACAGATTTACGCCCGCCAAGCACAGCAGATTCAAGTTCCGGTCAGGGGCCACATGCATCCAAGAGGAGGTCCACTGGGTTCGAACCTGCCAAAAACTTCCTAATTCAACATACATTTGTACACTTTCTCAATATAACTACCTGTGTAACAGGGAAATTATTCATATAGCAAGGAACTAATTTTACATTTTATAAAAAAAGTGTAGTTTTTTTTATTTTTTTTAAAAAAAGTGGAAGTATTTTGCAATTACTTATCGTATTTTCGGGTACAAAATAATACCCGTTCAATACTACATAGATGTAGATACTTGCGGTATTGCACTTCTTCCCAAAAGCTTGGACTCCTCCCAAGAAATATTCTGGGTGCGCGACTGGTCATGATTCGAAATCCACGCTGTTACTAGGTTGTGTTTTTCATATCCTCTGTCCTTAACCTCAAGATTGGATTATCCATGAACATGCAATAATTAGCAAGTACCTAAAGGCAGGTTGCCACTTTTACAAGAATCTTGTAACTGTCATAAAAAAATCTTGCAACTCTGCAATATTTCTCCATGTAAATATAGTCTTGAAAGGGACATAAAGCATTTTTTCATCTTACAAGGAGTCAAACCTTGTGGAACTTTTTGGGTCGTCTTGCTTACTTCCTGCTATCGTTCTCCCACTGTCATAAAGAAAAAAAAAAGTTTCACCGCTTCCTAAACAACGGATTCTTTTGGGCGGGGAGGGAAAGCGCGCCAAAATACACGTTTTTAATGAGAAGGAACACTATTTGTCCACTAGAGTGGAGTGCTGCATGGGTGGAGATATCTTTCTTGCTTTCAGAAAGTTGTAATGTGTAAACAGTAAATATAATGATCAGGTTCCAAGATTTTATAATAACAACCACAAGATTCTTGTAAAGTGGCAACCTAGCTTAACTCTGCTCTCTGCTTTAGCTACCCCTTAATCAGGTGGTAAAACTCTTACAACAGACCTACCTTTACATGCGTAGAACAGACACTTCTTACAGTTACGTCTATATAAAGATCTATTTTGAGTACATAAACAACGAAATCTAACAAAATCTTAGAATAATACCAGTTAGTGATTGGCTTTTAATATTAAAATAACACGTAGTGCCTTGTTTACTAGCATAATGTTTTTAATGATCCATTAATTCTCCTTTCATCGTTAGGACGTTCATCATTTACCCAGTTATTATCCTTTGCAAGGCAAGAATGGAGCTAAACGCATGCGCATTTTCATCCTAACAAATTGTAGCGTATATCGATCACCCTTTATAACAGGTGTATTGTTCATCTTTTAATTACCGTGCATGTGTACCTCGAGGGCAAAGCAGATGAACAACTTTATTGTAAAACAGGTGAAATAGGAAAGTTGCAAACTAGCGAGTTCAATATCTCTCTAACTTAAAAAAAAGTTACTTCCTTACCAAAAACAAGTTGTTTCTTTAAGAAAGCTTCTGCTCTCTGACATTTACCGTTTAAAGTTGAAAAATCTATAAAGTTGATTAAAAACTTCAGCAACGCTACTGTCACAGATCGGAGTAGTTCAATATCCTGAACTTACAAGGAACGTTCGCCAAATGTCTGTTAATAAGCCTCAGACACTTTCAACGCGGGATCCTTATGACTAGATCTCTTCTGAGGCGTGGTCGTTTTTTTAATAATCTTTTGATCATGGTTCTGCTGACGCTGGGCCCTTTCAAAAGGGACCCATTTGGCACAGAGTCCATTTTATCTATGTTCTTTTGCCACACAGGATCTTTTTGTTAGTTTCCTTTTGATTTCGGGCCGTCTTGACTTGGGCCTTCTGACCTGGAGCCATTTTGACATAGGCCCTTTTGGTGGAGGGCCGTTTTCACCAGGACCCTTCCGGCTCATGCTCTTGTGTTTTTGCTGTTTAGTCCATCCCCTTGAGACTGGAATCGAAATAACATGCAATTACATTTAGTTTTAATGTAATATCCTACTTTGACTCTGAAATAACTAGAAATCGACAAAAATATAAACATTTCCTGGGAAATTAAACCTGTGACACGGGGACAGGCTTCGATGTTAATATACAAATTATTCTGGCATTTGATAGATTACAAATGACGAACGTTCCCCGAGTGCTCCGTGGATATTACTTTTCTACAATCATTGGAATTTCCCTGAATAGTCTTTGAGGGCCTTATACAGAGTAGTTCTGACGCGCGATTAGTGCCATACTAAAGAGTTGGATTTATATGTGTTTCCTGCAGTAGTCAGGCTTTTAGTATGACGCTAACCGTATGTCAAAACTTCTCTCCATAAGGCCATAAGTGTCCAAACTGACGGCGAAGTGATTTGGAGTTTAACGTCTCTTTCAGTAGCGAGGCTATATGAGACGGGACCTACTGATTAACGTGCAATTCTTAACCACATGAGCTCCCGCTGCGAATCGAACCCGAGCGTACCAGGCCATCCAAAATGACCATCTATGAACCATCCCGAATATTTAATTCTAATGTTCAACGAAAAAATAAAGAATATTACTGCACTACCTGGAGTTACTATTAACAATTCAAAAAGAAGAGAGAATCCATTTGAATTGAAAGTCTTAAAACATAATCTAGCATGACTGATTTTCGTTTCGTCAACAAAACCAATGTGTTAAATGTATTTTGGTTCTCTTGTCGAAACAAGTTTATGATAGTTATCTCTTGTCTGAACAAAACCGTTACGTAGAAATATGTTTCGGTTCTGTTCCAGACGCTGGACCAAATTAAAACTTTTATTGAGAATCCGATACCAAAGCCTAAGAGACTGTTCGAAGAACATAACTGATATGTGAACATGTACTTATATTTTGGTTCTGTTCCCAGGTGTACTTGTCCTTAACTTGAAATTACTAATCTGAGCAAACATACTTTAGAAATGGTAGTAAAGAAAACTGTTCCATAGATGATGATGAATATTTTAAGAAAATTTTTAAAACGAAAAATTATACGATTCGTGAAGAATTGAGTCATTCATTTGTTCATTGTTTGTACGTCATTATTGTACCTTAAAACATTTTTGAAAGAGATGTCGAATGGAGAAATAGTTTCATGAGTTGAAAATTTAACAATTCTTCATTTCTGTACAATATGTATAAAATAAAAAAAAATGTACTTTGTCCTTAGATCACTGCAAATAATAATAGTTTGAACAGTTTCTTAAGCGTTACACAGGGCTTCATATCTATACTACTTTTTCTGCATTTACATAGAGCAATTACATGTAAGTGTATAGGGTTAATAAAGAGTATTTTTTTCTGTAAATTTATAATTGAACAAAATTCCAAAGTATAACTGAAGCAACACATTAAAAATATATTGAAAAAATCAGGAAATAAGCATTAATTCTGATGTCCACTCAGAAAATAAAGTAAACTGTAACTAATAGACAGGTTGACTTGTGCAGTTGTGCTTCCAATTAAAAGTAATTCAAAATAAAATTATAAAGCCTAAACTCGCAATAAGTGGCGCCATTTTAATTTGCAACATTTTTTAAAAATTATATTGAATATATTTAATTAATTAATTAACTCTATGGTCTATGGAACCCGAAGGTTCAATACCGCGTTCACAAAAGCTCTCCATTAACTTCTATCCCTAGCCAACTTGACCCAGTTTCTACTGTGTATTTCTATTTTTGCGAGATTCATCTTAATATTGTCCTCTCATCTGCGCCTGGGTCTTCCTAATGGTTGTTTTCCAAAAGGATTTCCAGTTAAAACTTTGAAAGTGTTCCTACTTTTTTCCACTCTGGCTGCATGACATGCCCACCTGAGCATTCTTGACTTAATGAACCTAACAATGTTTGGCAAATGGTATATAAAATAGACCCTATACATTACTTAGTTCTTCGTTATGAAGTTTCCGCTATTCAATACTCCCATTCCTCTTGGGTCCGAGTATTCTTCTCAGGATTTTATTCTCAAATACTTCTGTCTGCGTTCTTCCCTGAAAGTAAGCGACCATGTTTCGCAATTATACAACACACCAAGGATAATTATCGCTTTATATATTTTAAGATTCAAATTCTTTTACATAATTCGCGACTACAAAATATTTTAAACGGAATAATAATACGAAATCCCTGCTTTCGGTTGACATATATATACGAGGAAACTTCAGAAAGTAAGGTTACAAGGCCGATGATTTCTGGAGTTTCGTATGCTATAGAGGAGTTAGGAGTGTGCATTAATTTGAATACATGGAGTTGGCAACTTTGCAGAGTTTCAGACACATATGGGGCTGGTTATAGGTAAACAAAAATGGCGACTCGTTTGGAAAACTAATCTGGCAAAGAAGTCCGCTCATTTATTCGATTTCTGAGGGCAAAACATGTAACCACGGCTGAAATTCGCCGACAACTGGTAAAAGTTTACTTAGAGACTGTAATGCCCCGTCAGCATGTGGCAGATGGTGTCGAAAATTTGCGGCTGGTAGAGAAAATGTCCAACAAGGAACGTAGTGGACGACCCAGCACAGCATCAACAGATTTAAACACAGCTCGCTTGGAGAGGCTGATTCAGGACAAGATGAGGTTACTCATCTAATGGCAGAATTCTGAATGTCATTCGGAAGAATTCTGCACGACATTCTGCAGTACCGGAAACTTTGTTCCCGTTGGGTTCCACGCAATTTTTCCAACCCAAAAAAGACAAGCGCATGGGGAGAGGCCTGCAACTTTTGAAACGGTTCTCCACGAAAAGAACTGTTTTTTCACCTCATTTTCACGGGTGACAAAACATCGATTCACCATTACACACCCAGCAATAAGCGGTCATCAAAGGAGTGAGAACACCCGGTGTTTTGGGACAGCTACGTTGCCATACTTGTGAAGTTTTTTTTTTTTTTGAAAGAAGGCACACAATAACCATTGACCGATACTGTGAGACTTTGACAAGATTGCGTGAATCAATCAGGAGGAAAGAGTCAGAACTTATCACCGAGGGCTTCGTCTTCCTTCACGACAACGCACACCCGCATACACATAGAGGACTATCATGTTGTTGAAGCAATTTCGCTGGACCCTCCCTACAGTCTGGACCTTGCTCCAAGATACATTTTTTTCTGTTCCCGTATTTGAAGAAGCACCTAGGAGCTTGTTGCTTTGCTTCAGAGGAGGTGAAACACTTCGTGACAATGTAGCTGAGCACACAAGGACAGGATTTTTACTAGAAAAGAATTTTCAAACTCATCCCACGATGCGATAAGTGTCTCAACAGATTTGGAGATTATGTTAAAAAATAACCTAATGCATGTACTATCTGTTTGCTGTATTGGTTGTATGAAATAATATATATATAAGAAAAAGTTTCACTGAAGACATTGTAATATCTACGCTGCTCTGAGCAGGAGGTTCCTTTCCGTCTCCATACTGTACTTGGCAGGAGGCTTCATCCCATCTCCGCGATGGGATGAGCAAGAGATCCAAATTCATAAAGACAAAATTATTGTTAAAAGAAACATCTACTTACTTGTAGTACTGGGTACATAAAGTTGTATAAAACTATTAAAACGTAAGGGAAAAACCGTGTACCGTTTCTATCTTACATTACAATAATCAGACATAGAGAAATTTTGCTTTTTGATATGGATTCGGCGTCTGAGAAATACGTTATATCTTTGATCTTATATTTCTACTCCAACCTAAAGTTATAGATATACTTCTTCAAGTTTCAGTCTTGAATGCACATAGTTTGGAATTATGCCATGGTTTAACACTGTAAAGCAAAATTCACTTCTTTTTGTTCTACACAACTTTATTCTTTGTATATTTTTCCCGACTTATGAAACGTTTCCGCTGTATGATTCCACCGTTATTAATAGTGTTTTGCCCTTACATACGAAGTTAGAAATTAAATACAAACTCCAGTCTTAGAATATTAACTGTATCATTAAGAAATTACCTTTAAAAACAAAGTACAGATAGAACCTTATTTATTGATGGATATCCCCACGAGCTTAAAATAGTTGTCCCAAGTTATGAGACCAACGATGATTCTTGTTGAAGTTGTATTGAAAGAATCATTGGTTTTCTATCAAAAACAATAACGCACTGCGAGGTTCGAGACACAAGTTGATGGTGAGAGATCATTTACTATCAATAAGGAAAGCAAGATGAAAGCAAAATCCCATATGGCGCAGGTCTCCAGAGACGTCTGAAAACTTCCGTGGTTCGGAAGAAAAAGCCCCCCAAAAAACGAGTATCAAAACTCGGAAGAACAAGTTAGGCTTGAAAAGAAGAAAACAAAAGTAGTATATCGTTTAAAGATAAAGCATGCATGTTTGTTAAAGCAGATAAATTGTATCAGAAATAAAAGTTACGGGACGCCGTACTAAAATTCCCAATTTCTTAAACTAAACTATGTTATACTGCCTTCTTCTTTGTCACCTCAACCATAGGTTGCTGGGCAACATGGACTTTTAAAACTTTTCTCTCCCTTGAGAGAACTGTTTTGTACTCTGATAAGGTCTCTTCTTCATAACTGCATCTAGATATTCTATCCTTGGTCTTCCTCCTCGTGGTTTCCCTCCTGCCTTTCCCTCTTTCAACAAGGTGATCCAATCAGACTACCGAATAAGATGGCCAAGCATGCTGTTTCTTCTTTTTCCTATTATCTTCATGATCTGTCGTCCTTCATTAGCTTCTTTCAGTACGTCTAGATTCCTTTTCCTTTAGGTCCATGATATGCGCAGCATTCTGCGCCAACAGCACATTTCAAATGCTTCCAGCTTGGATATTTCAGCTTTTCTCAATGTTCACTTCGGAAAGTTATACTGTAAATATTACTAAAACAATTATTAATAAAATTCGAACGAAGTTAGATAGTGTTTTTGGACAAGTTCCTCCGTAAAGAAACTACTATTTGTGAATTTTTCCACTAGAAATGACTTATGCCGTATATTAGAGGTACTCATAAAATATAGTTTTATAAAATATCAACAATATCACAAGAGTTGTATTTCACGAAATTATCAAAAATAAATATATACATATATAAATTAAAGTAATTATGTTTGTGACTTCACACCTCTTGAACCACCCGACCAATCTCGATAACACTTTCAACATAGATTATTGAACCTGGAATGATTTTATCATTTCACTTTCACGGTGCAACTTAGGGTACGGGGAGGGAAGATATTTAAAAATGGTCGAAAATGACCGATATTACTGTCGAATCTATAGTTTTCGGGGTTGCTAGGATGAGCAGTGACACTTCCGATGCAGCTTAAATCCAAATTCAGTTCTTTGTGCCCAAAATGAAACGCATTCTCCCCGTTCGAAGAATGAATATTCTGCTAACAAATAAAATAAAATAAAATCACCCTGAGAGGAAACTAATTCTTGTTGGTATTTATGAGGAACTATTCTCACAACATTAAAGAGTTGGTAATGAAATAGTATAAATCTATGAAATATGAAACTAAACTCCCTGAGTCGCGGAAAATCGTCCGAAAAGAATTCACTCCTTAGAGTAAACTACCTGTTATAGTTTTCTTTTTTTTTAAGGATAATCAGGTTTTGTCGTATGTTATTAATAAAATATTTGAATCTTTGAGTTCGAAAACCGGTCATCTCCATCGAAGTTAATTTGAGAGAAGTGGCAAACAAAACTAAATTAATCAATATGTATCTGACATATAGGGTTATGTCCATTTTTGAATAGTATAAAAATGTCAGTTCTACGGTCCGAAAATGAATATATCACATGCATATTGACTAATTTAGATTTGTTTGTCAGTACTCTCAAATTAGCTTCAATTGAGGTGACCGGTTTTCGAACTCAATCCGCGATTCATTTATTTATTTAGGATGAATAAAATCGTCTGAGATATGTTTCAGATCATCGTTCAGAAAGAACTCACTCACAGGAATAAACTAACCTTTCTGTGTGTATGTATGCATATTTTTAATCCTATACTGGTATTCTTAAAGCTTTTCTCAAGTGAAAGCCACTTCTATTAGTCAGAATTTTCTACAGACCACAATATTCTTATCCACCTTGAAATAAATCTATCGCTTATTTTTGTTTTTATTTTCATCTTTTGTCTTTTTAGTTTCCAAAACATGCTAATATCAGTACGGTATAATTGTAAAGTAGTAGTAATTAAAATTATTTTATTAGATTTCCAAACTACGCTATGCAGAAGTGTCGGAATCTTATAGAAAGGCTTTGTCCGTCTGCGAACAGGTATCAGAGCAAAAACGATAAGACTTGTTGATATACTTTGAGATTTACTGTTCAATATGGATTTCCGTAGAAAAATATCGTAAATGCTATGAAGATGCGATTCCTTGCAATCAATTCAAAGTTCAAAAGGTAGGTTTTAACTGCTCCGATAACCCTCTATTAAAACCGGAAGTGGTTAAAATTAACCTTTTCCGGTTTCAACGTATATCGCAATATAAAAATGGTAACCGATGGAAAGGATTACTTTTTTTGTAATCAATTCAACGTCTCAAAACAAAATATCGTGACTATCCACAATACCGAAAGCGGAAGTGGTTCAAATATATTATTTCCGATTTCAAAACTGACTTCCGTAAAGCAGAAAGAGTAAATGCTATCAAGATGTGGCTTTCCGCAATCGATTCAGCGGAGGTATCATCTTCTTCGTTGAAGCTCTATTCAAACTGGATATTGTTAAAATTAGACGTTTCTGGATTCAACGTCTATCTCAATATAACTAATATGGTAACAAATAGTAAGAACTATTTCTGTTTTTCAAATGGTTCAACGTCTTGACTATCCACAGCACTCCTCCAAAACGGAAAGTGGTCCAAATTTACTATTACTTCTAGTTTAAATACTGATTTCCGTAGACCAGAAACGGTAAATGCTATTAAGATTTTTTGTGTGCAATCGTTTCACTATCCCAAAGAGTAGATTTTATCTGCTGTATTAACACTCTATTTAAACCTAAAGTGCTTAAAATTATCCATTTCCGGTTTCAACGTTTACCACTATCCCATGAAAATAATAACTGGTAGCAAGAAGTGTTTTATTACAAAAGAGTCTATGCCTCAAGGAAACATAGTATGGCTATCCAGAACATTCTACCAGCATCGGAAAACGTTTGAATTTATTGTTATTTTCAGCTTCAATGTCGGTTTCAACGTGTGTCACTAGGGCACGGAAACAGCAACAAATAATGAGAAGCTGTTTTAGTAAACGATTCAGCATTTAAGACAACATTTCAATCTCCCTCTTTAGCCCCTCATTCAAACCAGAAGTGAATGAAATAAACAGTTTTTGGTTTCAATCTTTATCGCCATAGAACACAAACAGGAAAATATAGCGAGTAATGGCTTCCTGATGTGGATTCAGCGTTCGAGGAGCAGGTCATATCATTGATCTTATTATTCTATTGCAAATAGTATAAAGGTAACCAAGAAAATTCTGTCACTCTGTCACCCACCACCTACGAACATCGATATGTCACCTAAGACGTACCTGGAATATCAAAAATAGTCCTCATCAGCACCGACGACCTACTACCAACGTGCTGGAAGACCATAGATTCCATCGCAGTAGATAGGGATGCGCACGAGTCAAGATTTGTGGCTGTCTCGTCTCGAAAATGTGCTGTAAAAGTGATGTATCGACTCGAAAAAAAGTATATTTTTCTATTGGAAGAGCCGTGTCTCGAATCGAATTTTGTCAGGAAAATCCTGTCTCGACTCGTCTCGTGCGCATCTCTAGCGTTAGAACTTGGTGAGCAGTGAAGCGAAGAAGGTATCAAGTGCATTTTTGCACCTCTACTAGGGATTTGAACTGGCGTCGTCTAAGGTCATTGTCCAAGGAATGAAACAGGTAATAATCGGACGATGCAATGTCCGAGGGATATGGTGGATGCAAAAGTGTTTCCCACCCAAAGCGTACAATGGTGTCTCGGGTCATCCTAGCCACGTGGGGCTTAGCATTGTCCTGTAACAGAAGGACCCCTTTGTGATTCAGAAGTGCGGTTTCAGAGTTTTGTGTTTTTATCGAACACGGCTGAATTGCTGACAGTACACAGTTTCATTGATGTTATGAACAGTTGATAGAAGTTCTCGATGCACGATGTCACGAGCAATCCACCAAACACACGGGAGGACCTTCTTCTGGTGCAGTGCTGGTTTTGGCTGTTATGGAACCGGTTCATGGGATGCTAACCAATGATGACGGTGCCGTAGAGCTTCGTAAAGGACCCACTTCTAATCAGATGCCAACATCCTGTCCAGAAATGGCTCCTTCCTCAGACAAGACAGCAAAGGAATACATGTATCCTCTTGCGTTGCCTTCTGGCGTGAAATCAAATCATGTAGGACCCATCGGCCCAACTTGTAGTGCTTCCAAGTTGATGAAGGTGCTGCCGAATTGTTTCTATACCCACACTGAATTGGAGTCCCATTTTCTCATATGTCTTGCCTCAATTGCTGCCTGAAGATCTTCATTTGTACATATATTGGTCATCCTGCACACCTGCGTCTTCGAGTGTTTCGTGACAGTCTTTAAAATTTTTAAACCGCCGCTGTACTGTCCGCGTAGTCATGACACCATCACAAAAGGCCTGGCATATCTTCCGTCTCGCTGCAGCGGCGTTTGACCCTAGTTTGAATTAGTACAGCATACACGCCCTTTTGACGCTATGTGGAGGTCCCATGTTCACTCTGTCCTTCCGCACGTTCACGGTGTAACTGAAGTACCACAATCAGCTAGTATGTTGGATGAACGCATACCAACAACTGACCTTTGCCTTATCTCCATTCGAATGCAAGTCACGGTGTGAGGGCCAATTGAACACAGACCTCCAGAAAAAGCCACATAACTTTCTTGATTACATTTATACTTACAGATGCACTACTTCAAGTTTGAGTATTGAGTTCGTATAGTTTGTAAATCTTGGTTTCAAACTGTGAAACATTACTCATTTGCTTTTAATTGGTATTAGCAGAAGAGAATTACATATCACGCGTTTTTTCTATTAATAATTCAATGCTATGAAGAATATTGTATGGATTAGGGGAGAGTAAGGGAATGGCAATAAGTTGGGAATGGCGATCAGCCCACTTTGCCCTTTTGCGTGACCCGAGGAGAAGTCAAACTAGTGCTGTCATCAGCCTCTTGTAGCAAGGTTTCTTGTGTATTGTCGAGGAAGATGTCAGAGAAGACTGAAGTCTATAGCGTGCTGAAACTTGTTTTTGTTGATTTTCTTATAAGGATCTGCATATTTCAACTCACAAAAGGTACAATTTTAAGTTGTAAGATCTTGAAGTTACTAAAATTTATAAAAAGTTATATTTACGTCTAATGCACGACACATAGCTATGCTTCAAATACACTTCGTTTTACAGTATAACCAGCTCAATTTTCAAAATGGCGCAATGTTGGGAATGCCGATCAACGTGATCGGTTTACCATAATGATGATCACCATTCCGAACAAACTTTTGGAATACTTCTCCAGCCAAAAATTATAAAAGAGGCTAGACCTAAGGTGAGTAAAACGCCTGCTTGAGTCAAACACTGAAACTTTGGTATCGTTGTAACCTTTGTGGATCGTGGGTGCATGCTGACTGTACTGCTGTGGACTCACCACGTGGATATATGTGACGTGTCTGAAAAAAAACGTTAATAAAACATTCAGTTGACGTTTCTCAGTCTTTCGAAGGCGCAGTTTAGAGAAACAAATGAACTGCCTATGGAACTATGTGTGTTTATTAAGCTTGTACTGTGATCGCCATTACCAACATGTGATGGGAATGGCGACCAAAGTAGCAATTTGAGTTATTTCAATCGTGTTCCCGAACTGAAAGAATGATCCTAATTTTATTTTACACACTTATTGTAAAATGATTGAAGTGTATATTTGCAAATTTGTTTCAATATATTTTGCAAATGAAACTACTAAATAACCCATTTTTCTTAGGTGATCGCCATTGCCCACCTCTCCCCTATATAGGGTAATAAATTTAATTAAATGTGGGTTTCAGAAAGTAAGCGAAATACTGTCATTTCCAACTGAATGTTTTGTCGTATCATACTTTTATGCTCGAGTGTTCAGTAAATCACTCAAAGTGAGCAAGAAGAAGCCAACCTAGCGTTGATGAAAAAGAATAGCTATAGGCAAACAAAGCGTAGTCAGTGGTTTTATAGATCCACTCCTCGTGGGTTCATCATTAATCGAGCACTGACAATATCTGTTTTATTCCATTCTAGTACAAGGGCCTCAGTGACTCAGTGATAGAGCGTTCACCTGAGACACTTGTTGTCCTTGTTTTGATCAAAATCCCAACTCACGCGAAGTGAGTTTTCTTGCGGACAAACATTATGTGTGTGGGTTTTCAGGGTTCTTCCGTTCCCCCTCAGTTTTTTTCATTCCAGCATTTTCATTCATTTCTTACCATCATTGTCTCCTTTAACCTATCCGGCGTAATCGTGGGACGTAAAAGTAGAGGATTTCATTCCAATTTTTCGTTTAGTACCTCATTCCTTTTCCTCTTTTTTTCTCAACTTGCTTCCCATTTTCTTGACTACGATAGTAAAAGCCCGCTCCTACGTCACATACTGGTGAGTTGGAAGCTACTATGCTAGCTTATATATAATTTCGAAACTCCGCTTGAGATTCTCTCTCAAACAGTCCACATGATATGAAATTCATTTAAACTTTACTTTTTATATCTTTTTTGCAGAATCTGAAGAGAAAAGTAATAAGATATTAGAAAATGTGAGGAAAAACTGTGAAGAATATGGGATGGAAATAAATGTTAGAAAGGCCATGGCGATTGGAACGAAGGGGTTGGTGTCAAATATAAAAGTAGCAGAGGAGAAAGTAGAACAGGTAACTAGTTCTTGATACCTGGGTAGTATTATTATTGGTGATTTTAAGTGTGAACATGAAATAAAAGCAAGGATAGGAATGGTGAAAGAAACCTTTAGGAAGAAGAAAATACTATTCTGTGAGACCTTTAATAAAGAGTTGAGAAAACGACTCATAAAAAACTTCGTCTTGAGTATTATGCTGTATGTATTGGAGACATGTAGATTACGCAAGATTGATGAAAAATGACTGGAAGTTTTTGAAATGTGGAAGTGAAGAAAACTGGAGAGAATTAGCAGGGTCGAGCGTAAATCGAATGAGAGGGTGTTACAAACGGTGGGAGAATAATTTCAGATATTATTAAGAAGAGGAAGATAAACTGGTTGTGACATTGGCTAAGAAGAAACTGTATCATGAGAGACGTGCTAGAGGATAAGGCAGCCAAAAAGAGAAGGAGGGGCGAAGGAGACTATAATTAATGGACGATATCAAAGCTGATAAAACATGTGAAGACGAAGAGGTTAGCGGAAGACCGAAGAGCATACAAGCTTCTCAGTTGCAGCAAGTGTCCTGCCAATAATGACAGAATACCTATGATGATGTTAACTTTCTTGGGACTATTGCTCGATCTATAAGAACCATAAGAACATGTATGAAGGACAACAATTTGTGAAATACTGTTGAAATGAAATGAAATACGTCACTTTAACGTCCAACGATTATGCCAGCTAGGCTAAAGGAGACGGTGATGATGAGAAATTAATGCAATAGTGGAATGAATAAAGTTGGGGGAAACGGGAGAAAACCGAGAAAACCCGGGAGCACAGCGCTTGTCTACCACAAAGTCCACTCAACACGAGCTGGAATAGATCCAGGGATACCCCACACCAGAGGAGAAGCTCAACCACTGAGCCACTACGGCCCCTAATATATGCTGTTGTATATAGTTTAGGATAACCTTTCTTTAAATGTCGTTTGACAGTAAAACTAGGCATTGCAACAAGCGTACATAAATTTTGCAGTTCAACTCTGTATCTTTGAAAATAATCACTTTAACTCTCTTACAATCCTTACGAAAAGAAAGAAGCGAAAATGGTAGCTCACTTTATTTTACTTAGTAGAAGAAAATCCGGTCTCATATATCAGAATAGGTGCCATCGAACAGTTGTGATCGGCAGTCTGATAGCCACTCGGCGGTATGTCGTTCATCTTCTATGTAACCCCTGGAGGTGACAATGATCTTCGCTTGATTACTTACGGAGAGCTCCGCTTTTGTCCTTCGGGAACTGTAAAATGGGATCAGAGTGAATTGCAGATCTGATCGCTTTCGACTGCCTCTATTTGATTTCTCTTTTCTCTTATTATTACATCTGGAGAACATGTAAAGTTTTAAGTACGAAAGTGCTAATAAATACGTATAGAGACAGATGTTAAGAAAAGATATTCACTGTTTGCGAGATTATTCTATCCTTGGATTAATTTCCTGAGTGAAAGTGGTTATAAAATGTACTAACCGTATATTCAAGTTCATGATCCTATTTTCACAGCTAGTTCTCTGTTGCAAAATAAGTGCTGTTACCTGTTGTATTCGATACAATCAATTTCATCTGCACTACTCTTACGGAAAACGACTGTCCAGCAGACACATAAACACAATTAAATATTTTTCATGTTTTATTTCTCTGTTAAATATAAGGAGTGAAAGAACACTATTGAAAAAATAGATCAATGAAATTACTAATTACAACTGTACATGTACATTCCTTCAAGGTGCAGGTTTTGGTGTTTAGGATTTTACCGATCCTTCCGGTGACGAGGCTATATGAGACGTGCGCCTACACCTTAACGTGCTATCCAGACCACATGTACTTTCACTGGGTCTCTCGCGCTAAATGCGGGTTACAGCTACAAGAGTGAAAGCTTCAAAGTAATGGTGCACCACATACAATGTAAGATTTTGAATTTGTGATGATTTATCATAATCAAAAGCTGAGCACCTCGGCATCAGTGCCAAGTACCATGTTCGAATCCCGGAGGAAGTATATGAATAGTAAATTCGGATTCCTCGATATATTATAAATTCACGCCTCGTCGTAAATATCTATACAAGGTGTTTCAAAACATTACCGAGAACTTTTGGGAGCTGATTCCTGACGAGAAGATAAGACAAAAAGTATAGACCAACCTCGGTGCACACACGTTTCCTTTCCAAGTTATAGACTGCCGAAAACATGAAAAAATGAACTTTACAGGTCCATAGCTCCGAAAATATGAAACTCATCCTCGTCAGGTAAAGACTTAACTTAGGAACTAAGATGTGCACTATCCAAAAATGCATGTTTCATAATCCTAAGGTACACATGAAACAATTTTTAAAGAAGGAGTTTGGCTACGGGCTTATAATTTGAAATACTCAACAACTACCAGTATAAAAATTGTTGCGGAAGTACCGAAGTGTTCTGAAACTTGGATATTTGGATAGGACATATACTAGTTCCCAAGTGAAGTCTTCGCCCGACTACGGTAGGTCCGATACTTTTGGAGCTATGGACCTTTAAAGTTCATTTCTTCATGTTACCGGCAGCATATAACTCCGAAAGGAAGCATTTGTGTACCCAGATTGGTCTATACATTTCGTCTTATCTTGGTGTCAGGAATCATCTTCCTAACATTGCCGGTGTTATTTTGAAACACCATGTACTGTATATTCAAATGCTAGGTTTATGTGTTTGTGCGCAATCCTTTCGACAATGAGATCTCGAAAACCACAAGTGCTAGAAACATGCCGTTTTCACTAGTCCATTACACATTTGTGTAGATATCTAGTTCCCATTCAAATTTTCAAACCCCGTGTCATTATTGTTCTATTCAACATTTTAGGGACTGTTTCGAGCCCATAAGATTAACATTGTTGCTGGCCGAAACTACTGTGTTAGGCAACCAGTAGAAAAGTTACGTATCGGAACGGCAATACCTATTGCATGCTGGCAACTTCAAAGGCCTCAAGGTACGCAATGAGGCGTACTTGGACCGATATGGATTTATTAGAAAAACTATTTCCACTTGATATCATGTTACTTCTACAAATTTGCTACAAACTCACTCCAACATCTATGCATAGCAATTCACTTCCTTTATGAGTCTCCTATCCTTTACTTGTGTGTGTAGGAGACATGCACAGTGGGAAGGAGATTCATGGTCATAACAGAACGGTGCGTTGAGTACTGAGCTCAGGTTCAGCTTGTACTTGTTAAAAGAAAAGACTTAGACGCAAAACCCAAACCCAGATAAGTCAATCTGTTAACAGAAAATGTGTAGTAAATCAGAGCTTCATTCTGAAAAATGACATTTGAAAAGATGACTGTGGTAGTTCTAGTAATAAGGGAAACAGCTCTTTGCTTATCAGAAAAGCAAATAGTATATGATAAATTTTGGTATATGAGTTGATCCTGCCCTATCTCAGGATTTTGTTGCATTATTTTTTAATGGGTGATTTCTCAGGGAGACAGAAGGGACTCAAAATGTATTCCAAAAATTGCAGTACCTTATAAGCAGGATTGTTTTGTTTAAAACAAAATGTTTAAAACTAATGATTAAAACTTATTTTAAACAATTGATTTTGTTCAAAACAAATTTTACATACATTTTAAACATTCTGTTTTAAACACGTGTACTTTTAAAGACTTGTTTTAAGCATATGTTTTTCTTATTTTATTTTTGTAAAGAAATCTACCAGAGAAAGAAAATGGTCAAAAAGTGCTTCCAGGCCCGTAGCCAGGGAGGGGATAGAGGGGGCGCAGCCCCCTATAAAAACACGCTGAAGAGAATTTTCAAACTGACACAAAACCAGTGAAATTCTTGCTGTTATAATTACCAAATTAAATTCAACTTTTGCAAATTCTACCATTTATGTATAAAATTATATGTTTCTTTGCTAGATTCACCAAACTTCTTGAACTGCCTTTACTCATTTCAAGAATTTGAAACCATGCCATGTTATTGCACCAAGACAAGCATCCAAGATTGCCAGGTGCACTTCCAAACAATAGTATCATAGTTCACAACGTTAGTTGTGAATATAAATAAACTGTACTGTCTCTCTTATTTTGGAAGGTAGAAAATTGAGTACAAACGTTCAATAAAATATGTACTTCTATTTTGTATTGATATAATCTAAAGTTGCTGTAATATAGTTTTGTTCTAATGTTTAAAAATAAATACTTCAATTTTAATTAATATGAAACAAAGTACCTCGCAAAAAGCTCGTATTAAGCACACAAAAATGAAACGAAAAATTACGTTCGATTATACATATACAATAATATTCTCTTTTAAGTTTTTTCTATTAATAAATGCAAGTGCTTTGGTCCCAGTATTTTTATCTCAACATTCTTAAGAGTTAATACCAAAAAAAAAAGTTGCAGTAAAGGCCTACAAGAAATTAATAATTTGTAAAACAATACTACAAAATAGCCCTTACCGCTGGTCTAGTGAATACCGCGTGTTTGAATGTGATCATGGGGTTTGAAACCCGCGGAATTCTTGAAATCGAGAGCAATGTGGTGGTTTGTATTCCACTGTTTAAACTGCAAGCTTCGTGTTTTTATAGCCTCGGTACTGAAAAAAATGCTAAATTTTAACAAACCAACAAACAAGACGGCCTTCTACAAAATGAGAATGTGAAAGAAAATAGTGTTTTTCCTTATTTAGATAGACACATAAATCAATTTTAATGAACATGTAATGATGCCATTATACAATAAAAGTTAATTGGAGTGTTTTGTTGTGTCAAAAAGTCTATGTCAAAAAATTCTGTTTATAATATTTTGTTTTCTGCAAATAGAACAATACTGATTAATGGGATGTGTGCTCACTCTATTTAATTAATTAGATTTTGTTTAGTGTAAATGCGCCGTAAAATGGATTTCTTTATCTACGTTTACCATAGCACTATATTGCCCCAAACACCTCAATTGCATTGCATCGCAGGTTTTTTTTTAATATTTGTATGTTAATGATCAATGTTCTTCATCTTGCATTTGTGTACTGTAATATTGTCAATACAGGATACTATGTATAAATGAAACTATTGCTGTTACAAAATTCTGTAAATAATAAATAAGTATGCAATTTTATGGTGTTTTGTCATGTCTTCATCATTGCCCCCTCAGTATTCACTTCTTCCCCCCTAAGAAATCAGGCTGGCTACGGGCCTGAGTGCTTCTCATTCAAAAGACTATTTTCTTCCTATGTGAATGTTTTGATTTCTTGTGGCTACAGCAGGTCAATGTGGTGACCTACAATATATTTTGCACCTTTTTTATCTTTGTTTTTAACGTTTCTTGTATTGTTTAAATGCTTATCAGTTAACTTGCGAGAAAGTGTCGTAGTGGAAGTTTAGACTACCTATCCTCCTCAGACCTGAAGGCATATTTTGGTAGCTGGAGCTACCGTTGACTATGAATTCATTGCTCAACACTGATGCTAGGAAACCTCCCCAGGTCCGGATGGCATCTCATATGGATGTCACTTACTTCCAGCAACCATCTAATAAATGTAAGTAATATTTTGTCTTTCAAAAGAAATTAGTAAACACATCTATAATTGACTACTTCCCTCGACTTGGTGTTGTGCATTCTCAATAACTTGCTTTCACCTACAAATATTTTGTTGAAATTTTTCAAGTTGCCCACGATTTGTTCAAGGTTAGGTGATATTCCTTTCGGACCTTAGGAGGTTTCTGTTGAGTCATGAATTCATAGTCAATGGTAGGTCCTGCTACCAAAATTTGCTTTCAAGTCTGAGGAGGATATGGAACTGATATTAAAAATAAATAAAATAATTATCATGGAAACATGTTTTTGTGTTGTATTCAGAAAACAAAAGGTTAAATTGTGTTTCTGAAATATCGCAGGCATTCGTTGACCCAGTACATGTTGGTTCTCACAAGTAAACCTTACGTTTGGGTGAATCGAGTTGCTGACTGAGACACATATGAGAAAGTAGTACTAAATGTGGTCAGTATTTCAGTGAAGTTTTAGGTGCGAAGCTCCAGGGGTTTAGGAGATACAGCTACCAGAACATCACATGGAAGTACAGAATAGTCTTCATACAGTTGGAGGTAAAAGCTCTGTAAGACCTCTTGTAACGACCAAAGGTAAATAACATATATATTGGTATATATTAGGACTAGGGGGAAGTCATATAGTAAGGGTATACCTGACGGCGGCCATCTTGAAATCCGCCATTTTGAATTAAGGTTAAGTTTTTAAAATAGGAATAGGGTCATGTGATACATGATTTAAGGGCAAATTTAATCAGAAGAACAATGGTGACGTTAATTTTGATTTACGCGCAATTAGTAAAAAGTTACAGGGAAATTAAATATTGTTGCAGAATATGTATTAGTCCTTTACATCACCTTGTAAATTTTGTGTTAATGATAATAATTAAATAAAAAGCAGGTAGATAAATATTAGGTCTATGGTAAGAGTTGCCTTGATAGCGGCCATGTTTAAATCCGACATTTTGAATCAGACAAAAGTTTTAAATAAAACGCATGACAGTGACACACCATAACTCCAACGGTATAACCATTTTTGCTTTATCATTAACCAGCACAAAATTAAATAGAGCGCTCCTTATGACTGCTGCTTTGACGGAATTATTAACGACAAATGTGTCAAGTGTAACTCGATTGCCTTTGTCAGGTGTGCTCACTGTGAGCACAGCATTTGTGCAAGTCATGCATTCTTTTCTGAACTACATATTGATTGTACTAAATGAGGACTTTTCTGGAAGAAAGACCCAAGTTCAATTATGACTCAATTCCACTTTGGTCATTTTTCCTTAAATTAGCAACTTGTTTATGCGATAACAAATGCTGGTTAACGATAAAGCAAAAATGGTTATACCATTGGAGTTACGGTAAAATTTGCTATTAATAAGGTGTCACTGTTATGCCTTTTATTTAAAACTTTTGTCTGATTCAAAATGTCGGATTTAAACATGGCCGCTATCAAGGCAATTCTTACCATAGACCTAATATTCATCCACCTGCTTTTTATTTAATTATTATCATTAACACAAAATTTACAAGGTGATGTAAAGGACTAATACATATTCTGCAACAATATTTAATTTCCCTGTAACTTTTTACCAATTGCGCGTAAATCAAAATTAACGTCACCATTGTTCTTCTGATTAAATTTGCGCCTTAAATCATGTATCACATGACCCTATTCCTATTTTAAAAACTTAACCTTAATTCAAAATGGCGCATTTCGAGATGGCCGCCGTCAGGTATACCCTTACTATATGACTTCCCCCTAGTCCTAATATATACCAATATATATGTTATTTACCTTTGGTCGTTACAAGAGGTCTTACAGAGCTTTTACCTCCTACTGTATGAAGACTATTCTGTACTTCCATGTGATGTTCTGGTAGCTGTATCTCCTAAACCCCTGGAGCTTCGCACCTAAAACTTCACTGAAATACTGACCACATTTAGTACTACTTTCTCATATGTGTCTCAGTCAGCAACTCGATTCACCCAAACGTAAGGTTTACTTGTCAGTTTCCATATATACATACTTTAGAGAAAGAAAGAATCCGAAATGAAAGAAAGAAAAACTATGTGACAAGGTGCAATCTAGAGTTTTATATGATTGCCGCTGGAGAGGGGCGTCTGTTTACAGGTCATCCGCCCCCTTCCCTGAATTCCAGATGTTGGGAGCGTAATGCAGATTTCCTGAGCAAAGCCCATAGAAAAAAAAATAAAGTCCTTATATCGAACAAATACGGAATTTGATCACCATATATACTGACCATAAGAAACTATAGGTCTAAATTGCTCTCTTGTATATTTTTTGGCCTAGGATTCCAAAAGTTTCACTACTTTCGAGTTTCGGGCCTACTTAAAATTCTGGAAATTGGGCCTAAGCAACTTTTCAGTTTTGATCATATATATATCATCTGTATTTATTCGGTGTAAGGCAACTGTTTGATTTTGCTTACCAAAATGTTTCTAAAACTGCCTTACTGTCCCCAAAATCTGAGATTCATGGTAGGCTGCCCTCTTGCCCCACTGACGCCCCTGTCTAGTGGCAGTCATATGGAACTATCCCACGCCCTTTCACATGAATTTAGTTTAATTTATTTCGGACTCTTGACTGCGAAGATATTACGGTTTGAAATAGAATTAATTTGCTGAGCAAAACTCAACCTTATTGAAAATGGACTTGGATCCATTGTGCTCTGAACGCCGTAAATATTAAAATGTATTTATTATTTTAAAATAATTTTATTAGCATGCAGTATTCTGAAATAGTAATCAAATTTTGCAACTGAAATCTCATCCGCCTCCATGAAACGTGAGTTTAGCCCCTAAGGGCATAACTAGGAAACGTTCAGAAACAGTAACCCCAAAATGACTTGTCTTAGGGCCAAATAACCGCACAACTGTATTTCTGGTAAAATTCTAGCCTTAAAACATGTAAAATGACTCGCTTTGCATTTGAAATTTCGAATTGCAATCAAAGATGGCCGCAATGATACTTGCCATCACACCATCTGAAGTACCAGACCACTTTCATCATCCTCCCTCTTTCCGTTCTCAACACACGAGAGTGCTGAGGACTTGTATTTCACTATGCATATCGATAGACTGTGTGAAATCTCCATAATAAATATATTTTAAAATCTACCTAAAAAGCTTATTACAACCAAGTAAGTACTTATGAGGGTTACTGGCAAGAGGATGTAATAAAAAGGAGTCGTGATATGAAATAACTTATTAATTACTAATCTTTACTGAAATATTCTGTACCCAACACAATGTGTTCCTAACCGGGATAAAATAAGTGAAAAAGTCGGTTGCAAGCAGTGGTGCTATTCAGCCGGTTCCGACCGGTTCGCTAGAATCGGTTGTTAAATATTTCGAGTTCGCAGAACCGTTTGTTACAACCAGACATAATAGTAAATTTTACCCAGTTATATCCAGGAACAGCAAATTTTATTTTAACTATCTTTGTTTTTAAAAATTCTCACAGCTAAAGGGTTAAACAAATGATTCCGTAGAACAAAGTATAAGCGGTTGATTTCTTAATATTAAACGCTCAGATATCAAGAATGAAAGCTGGGATCACATGAGTGTAGTGATGAGAGTGATTTACATATACAGTGAAACCTCCCTTAACGGACACCTCTCAATAACGGACACCTCTATAAAACGGACAGATTTTTTTGTCCCGGCAAAAATATATGTTATCTTACGGAACAAAACCCTCCCTTTTACAGACACTCTCAGATACGGACGCGGACAGTCCTTTTCCCCCCAAACGTTTGAATAACCTCTTCATAACGGACAGGAATTGTTCTCGGTTCTGCGATATATTACAGTATACATCAGAAAAGTCTTTTCCCCATAAGTGTATCTGTCGAGTCCAGACCTCTTGAACCATCAAACAGAACAGCTGAACTTGTAATTTTTTTCCGCAATAAACTGCTTTCTGGCGGAAATCCTAGAACATTTTCAATAAGCAATAACACTCATGCAGGGTTAGTCGTAAGGTCAGGAATTCTATGCGAAAGATCTTCTCTTCCCTAACAAATTTAATCCTTTTCGTCTGGACCTTGCATCTTTACCAACAATTTCATAGATAACAAAACAAACATTGTTTGTTTTACAATAACATTTTCAACGAGCAATGCTACCTCTTTTACTTTTTTGGAAAAGAAACATTTTTCTTTTACTCATGATACTGGAACATGTCTGGGTTGGAGTTTTTCCGGCTTTTTCATTTTCTCTAAAAGGATATTCTTTGTGATTGGGCCTGGGTCAATAAATATGCATCCCGAATAGCTTGCCTTTTCATCCATTCTGTCAACGAAGATGCCGCGCCAGTACACAAACACACACACACACACATGTTTCTTCTGCAATCGTACTGAGGATTTTTAGAGGACACTTGCTAATGAGTTTTATTACCGTTGTAGAGTAAAAAGCATGCCTTTTTCGTTAAACATTGTCCAGCAATAATAGGCTATGATTTAATAAAAATGAATTTCTCCTTCATCCCTCCCAGTAATTCAAATTGTACTAAATAAGACTATTTTCATATTAAATTTTACGTATTTACGCCCATACATAATGTATTTACTTCATATTACTGCATACAATTACCCTTATGAGTAATTAAAATTCTGTAACCTCTCTATAACGGACACCTCTCCGTAACGGACAAAACTTCATGTCCCATTGGTGTCCGCTATTGAGAGGTTTCACTGTATTTGAAACGCATACATATTTTATCAACACTTGCTGATCCATTGGTATATTAAGGTCTTTCCAATACTTTTTGACAACCATCTATGTTGGGTAATTTGTTTCCTAGATATTTGCAGTAGTACCTAGCTTCGTCACACCACCTTGCATTAGAATGCTGAGTAGGTCACTTTTTGTCACTTGTGGTATCCAGTAAAAAAAATGCTTTCGTCTACCTTGTACGGTTTGTTTCCTAAGAGAGTTATACCTATTTATCTACCTATCCATCTACTATCTCTCTATATCTCTGTATATATATATATATATGATATGCATGTACATATACAGAACCGGTTGTTAAAAATTAGAACAACATCACTGGTTGCTAGTAAAGGGCAAGAAATATTAACAAATAAGTTACTACACAATTTTGAAATATATGTTTAAAATCATGTTTTTAACTGTTCAAAATGTTTAAAACATGTTTTTTTTTATTCGTGTGTGTTTTAAAACATGTTTAAAACATTTTAAACATCTATTTCATGTTTTGAACACATGTTTTGTTCTTTTTCAAAACAAAACTGTTTTTTTCAGCATGTCAAGTTAGAAAGATGAAACTTGGCTTCTAAACTTGTGATCGAAAATAAAGAAATACAATTCGTAGGATGTTTGAAACTCTCCATTTTACTGGGGACGGACACAGTTTTTATATACAGGGTGTTTCAAAACAACTCCGACGGCGTTTGGGAGGCCAATCCTGACACCAATATAAGACGAAAAGTATAGATCAACCTGGGTGCACAAATGCTTCCTTTCGGAGCTATAATCTGCAGAAAACATGAAAAAATGAAGTTTAGAGGTCCATAGCTCCAAAACCATGTGCCCTACCGTAATCGGGTCAAGACTTCACTTAGGAACTAATATGTGAGCTATCCAAAAATATATGCTACCTATCTAATATCGTGAACCATGGTTTTTGGATTTATTGATTTTTGATTTCTGGACTTTCTGCATCTATGGCCATTTAGCCCGTCACGTTTGAAGGATGACGTCCCTCGGCGAGCACAAAATCTGGGGAAAGGGAAGGAAGAAAGGATTGGGGGAAGGAAGGAAGCGGCCTGAGACCTGTAAGTTAAGTACCACCCCCGGCCTGAGACCGGCAAGTTAGGTACCATTTGCCTGGTGTGAATGAGAAAACCCTAGGAAAACCTCCTTTAGGGTGGCTGGCCTGAAAAAGCGTTTTACACTTTTTGGAGTGCCCCACCGGAAATCGAACCCCGTACCGCTCGCACCAAAGGCGAGAGCGTTAGCGACTACGCTACGCGGGGCCACTAATACCGTGAACCAATAGGAAATTATTTCAATAGAAAGTAGCAAATTTCGGATTGATATAAATAATGGGGAACGAATCCCATGTACTGATAGCATGTCACACAACTATCAGGAAGGTACGACATCCTTTTTGGGCTTTGGCATCAAGTTGTTTATATTTGTACTAAACTAAACTAAGGCGGCCGCACTTTGACCAGGGGTAGGATAGTCAAGTTGAGGGAGAAGGAGGAAAAAGAAAATGGGAAGAGTGAGCCTTAAATGCATTGATTGTGCGTCTGAATTACAACGTTGGAATAGTCTTTGTCGAGCACGTGATCAAGTGAAATTGCGATACGAGCCCTTGTTGCATTGCTAACAGTTGCGTACCTGTACTGAGCCTTGGTTTGGCTGTCATGTTCTCTGTTCGATATGCAACCGGCCTTGGAATATCGACCAGAGTAAGATTAGCCAAGCAGAGACAGAGGGAGGCAGTAGAGGATGCGGAAAGCCCTTGATGCATTGATTGTGTGTCTTAGTTAGAACTTTAAAAAAAGGTATTTATCTATCACGTGATCAAGTGAATACACCGTATAAGATACGAGCCTTTGTTGTATTGCTCAGAGTTGCCCCCCTATGCTGCGCTTCGGCTTGGCTGCCCTGTTCTCTGTTCAGTGTGCGGATAGTCTTAGCTATATTGAGCAGAGAAAGATTATCCGAGCAGAGGCAGGGGGAGGCGGGAAAGGATGTGGAAAGGCCTCAGTGTATTGACTGTGTGTTTTATGCTTTGACTATTCGAGAATGCGTTTCCAATGCATTACCCTCCGCAGCGAACGCGACCTAGGTGGCTACTCGGTAGTTTTACTTTCGCAAGAGTCGTAAATCATACTGTGAGCCAGTCAGGTGCAGGTCAGGTCCAGTCTCCACGTCTTTTTTGCCAGGTCCAGGTCTATAATAGCAGAGTTTCTATACTCTGCACAAAGAATCTTCCAAGCAGCCGTTTCTTGCTAAAATCATCTTGCCTAGCAATACGCATTTCTTTTTATTCCTTAGGGGTCGCGGTGGCTCAGTGGTAGAGCGTTCACCTCTGGTGCTTGGGGTCCCGGGTTCGATCCCAGCCCCCGCCAAGTGAACTTTGTGGTGGACAAACACCGTGTGCGTGGGTTTTCTCGGGGTTCTCCCGTTTCCTCCCACTTTCTTCATTCCACCATTTCATTCATTTCTCATAATCACCATCTCCTTTAGCCTAACCGCCATAACCGTGGGACGTAAAACTCAAATATTTCATTTTATTTTTTTATTCCTTCCTTTAGACATATTTTAAACAGCAGGAGGTTTATTGTTCCGAAACGCGCCAAATACTCTCGAGCCTACGTTTTCTGCGCGATTTTTATTGCTTTCGCGTTTGCAGCTCATTGTGATTAGCAATCTACATTTAAATACATGGCCAGCCTATTCTAAGCGTACACATGAGCAATAGAAACGCATTGCGAACGCTTCAATTAGCCGCCCACTTACTCAGAATTTTGCAGAAACCTTTGTCTACAACCTAATCGAGTAAATATACAGTACGAGCCTTTGTTGCAGTGCTCAAAGTTGCCTACCGGTGTTCCTCTTCGCTGTGCAGTTCTCTGTTTAATATGCCGCTAAGCTTAGGCATATTGACCAGTGGACAGAACAGTCAAGCAAAGACAGAGGGAGGTACGGGAAGATGCGGAAAGAGAGCTTTGAGTGCATTTACCGTGTGTCTCAATTATACAACGTTGGAGAAGTCGTTGTCGAGCATGTTCTCAAGTGAATATGTTATACGCTACTGTATTGGTCATTGTACTATACCTACGCTCAGTTATTCTGTGCTCTAGTAGTGTGCAGACAGTCTAAATTTGTAATAATTTGAATTTGCAACTTTCTCTATAATCATGAAACAAATCTGTAGCATTAATTTCTTACCACTCACACATATCTTGATGTTATAACTATCATCATAAGAGTTAGAGAAATACAGAACAAGCAACATAATTTACCGTAGAATTAAAGCACAAGGTAAGCTGTCTTGCTTAGTGACGATTCAAGTTTATAGCAATGTAAACAAACTATGCGTGTATCAGAACAAAATGTTTACTTGGCGTTGTTATTTGCCTAACAAACCCTATGTTATTTCAGCGTTCTTCCTCTTATTTTTCAACAACATTTCCTATGATTTTGCTCAATTTCCGGATGTTTATACAAAACTGTGTTACGCGTGTACACTATACGAGTTTAGCATTAACGACCAGTGTGTATTTGCATACTACCACATTAACCGACGTCTTAAATTCTGGTAATATGGCTAAGTACGAAAAAACAAATTTGAGCGAACAGAGAAAGTAGCGTGTTTGGCTTTAGAACCGAAGGGAGGGAGGCATTTTATGCTCGTCGAGAGAGAGAGAGAAAAAAGAAGCTTCAAGAAAGCCCTCATTATGTTGTAAGCACCAGCCACTTTCCATTATTTTTTTTAAAAAAATTATGTTGTCTTCAATGATGTATATTATAAATTATAAATATGTTAAATATACTACAAAATTTTATGATGTCTAGTATAAAGTGTAATATTCAACTAGTTATCCGCAATAACTTTATTTCTTTATCGCAAAGCTATTTTGGATCAAATTGTAACATAGTGGCTATTCATAAATATAGTACGAGGGCTGATCAATAAAGACTGAGACTGATTATTGTAACGCAGTTTCCTTTGTACCCGAATGCCGGCACTTTAACAGTTGAAAGAATTTTGCTTCATGTATACTCTCACTAGGTGGCAGCATTGTCGTATGGGTAGGTTGGGAGTAATCCGCTATGTTTTTAGACACTGCTTCCATTTCGCCTCACAATGTGCTGTGTATATGCATACAGTGGAGGTTACACGAGATGAACAGTATGGAGCAATAAAGCTTTCTTTTCGCTTGAACCATACAGCTTCTAAAACATGAGAAAAGGTCAAGCAAGTTTACGGTAAAAGTGCATTACCTCGAGCAACAGTGTTCCGGTGGTTCAAAGAATTCAAAGTGGGGAGAGTTTAATGCGTTAAGCAAGGTGGATCTGGTGCTGTGACACAAAGAAACATCAATACTGTTGCTGTGATTGTCCGTGAGGATCGAAGGATAACTTTACGTAAACTAAGTGAAGTGTTGGGAATTTCATATGGTAGTGTTTTTTTTTCAATAATGCACGATCACATCCATATGTCCCGTGTTTGTGCCCGTTGGGTACCACAACTATCAAACGTGCTGGCATTCGCGAACAAAGGAAACTGCGGTCCAATAATCAGCCTCAGCTATGTCAACTCTCATACATAACTATATCTCTTTAAGAAACGAAGGTTTAATGTTATAAAACAGTGATGATTTCAGAAACCAGGGGAAGGAATGAATAAACAGTGTGTTAAGTAGTACTACGAGAATACTGGAAATCCTGGTTGAATCTGATTGAAGAAATACTCCGACAAGGGGAGGATATCATAGGCACGTGGAGATTTCTCTCCCGGGATACCCTCTGAAACCTTTTACTAGTCACAGAAACGAATACTTTTAGATTACTAAAAAAAAAAAATAATAATAATAATCTTTCAAATCTAGCAAATATTAATTGTAAGTAAACACTTCTTTCATTTAATGTTTAACACGTTTAACGATGCCCAGGTTTGTTCTATGAAACACTATCTACCGCCCCCAAGCGTCCAAAATTACCATTCTCTTTATTAAAAGAAGTAACAGAGCTGAAACTGGAGCTGGTTGTGGTAAAACCAAGATAACTTTATACCACTTGTAATCAAGATTGTATGAATTATGCAGATATGATACGGCATATACTATTTTTGTGACTGATTTTCTTAGAAGAATCAATTGAACGACTGAAATAGCCATTGGGTTTTATCCTGTTCCGCCAAATTAATTAAAATTATTTTATTGACATCTCCAATGTCCTGATTCATATTAGTAACCCTTTTCTTCTTTCTGTTCTTGGAGTACCTAATGGTTTCTTTCCCAGCAGTGATGGAACGGTTGAATAAGTCCGTGACCCATGACCTAGAAGACCCGGAGACAGTCAGACACATTATCCACCAGACTCGGTGAATCGGACAGATCCTAGAAGTTTACTCTGTACCATAAAATCACCACAAATAGGATGAAACTTATACTATAGTGTACTGTCATCAAACTTTTAATCATGGGAGAACCAAGAGGTCAGAACACAGTCAGCCCTATTCAGAGACGTTCTCACATGTGTTTAGCGTCGTAGTGAAAGTTTGACTAATGCATGATGCTTACTTCCGTGTTGATACCCTGTTGCTATTATCCTCGATTTGTATCGAAAGAGAGAGGTCTCGACTTTTCCGCAGGATTGTCCAAACACATTAGACAATATAATGGAAGAACAGATAATTATCTCTTACCCCAATTACTTCTGATGCGTTTGGACGACACTGTGTAATAGTTGTAGCTCGCATTTTTTGACATAAATCGTGTATTACAACACGAATCTTTTACGAAATTTGGAACCTTGCATGAAATGTTAGTTAATCTATTAGTACAACGCTATTCACTTGTGACAACGTCTCTGAATACTGCTGAGTATGATTAGTGAAATATAGAATATATTTGTAATAAAGCCTTAAACATTATTTATACTGACCAGCCAAAATATTACGAAAACCCGCTACACTACTTTTTGAACGAAGTCGTAGGACTTACGTAAGAGGCACGGGACACAGCAGAACCGCTCGTCATATAGTGACAACGTTTCCAATCAATAGGTCAACGTGATAACTTTGTGTGCAATTAGGCCGGCTAACGATATATTACAGTTTGATAGGGATCAGATTGTGGTGGTCAGACAGCTGGGAACGATCATATAGGAAACATCACGGCTAGTCGGGTATTCGAAATCTGTCATAGTTAGTGTGTTCCAATGGTGGGAAAATAATTTTGAAACCAGCACTAAACCACATAACATGGGACACATCCAGCGCTTTCCGCCAAATGCTTTGGTTAGAGTAAAAGTTGGAACGAAATACCTCTGAATTTGGGAATACAGAATTTAATGCACACAAGGATCATGTTATTCAGACCAACTTCTACCAAACTTAAACAAGTCTCTGTATGTACTTTCAGTTTTGTCAGGGAGCAGTGTGTACAAGATTTGTACGATTGATATGTTCTCACTTGATCTCCCTATGTCGTATGAACTGTGCAAACCTGCGCAAATTATTTCGAGCAGCTTTTGAAAGTTCCATAAAAAAAAAAAAAACACTGCTGGCTGTCTCTCAGCGCTGGCTTCAGACCATCCTATTCAAAACACAAAACACAAAATCCATTTATCCTGTTCCAATCTATCGTACTGCAGAATGGAAGTTCCATCTTTTAAGCAAAGAAGATGCTCTGGTTCTTTAGACATCGAATTATTTTGCTTTGTGCAAGGAACTGTGCTCCTAGCATTGTTTAAATAGCCTTTCCTTTGACTATGCAATGTAATTGTTGCAACAATATCCAGTCTCTGGTTTATAGGAACAGATATCTCTTCTCTGAAAATTTCAGACACAGGTGTTATCACATCCTCTCGGGCCCTTTTATTGCAGTTGGCTGGTCGTTCTCTTACTTCGCAAGCTGTGAGGTCCGGCGTGGAAGTGTGATTACTCAGCAGACTTGGTGCAATATTGTTTTCAGTTGTCACTTTTCATGGACACCCCAATTTCTTTATTTCCACACATAGCCGAAAAGGAGAAACAAAAAAATATAATATCAAAAACATGTTTGAAACAAGTTTAAAAAGTATTCAGACAACACATTATCCACAATACCATTGGACTGCTACCCTCTTCCAGGAAAAGTCCTTGGTCAATTCCAATGGCCTGTTAGGCCTTTCGAGATAGTTTTGTTCTAAATTTTCTCAAACATGTTTGAAACAAAACAGGAAAAATAGGAAATATTGAGAATAAAAAAGTTAAATCATTTGCCTTACCCATACAGGCTAGCCTTCCAAACTTTACTATGATAGTTAATAAATTTAAGATGGGAGATTAATTCCACTCTTTCCAAATAAGTTCCTCTCAAGCTTCTGGCAGTCAGCACACCGTTGTGGCAATCAGCACCTTGATATTGGTAATCAGAGCTAATAATTGGCTGTGGCAATCAGTACCCGTGGCAATCAACACCTATCCGTGTCATGCATCCAGCCACCTACCAAGGTATCATTGCTTCCATGAAAAAGTGCATAGATGCTATCTTGCGAGCAAAAAGTGGACATATCGGATATTATGTAAGTGCTAATAACTTTCTACTTGGTCAGCGTATATCGATCGGTAGGTCACATTAAGCTAAAAGAAGTAGAATCCTTGAGGGTAAATTACCATGCTTAACTTTCAAGAAAGTCGAGAAAGCAATATTTTACGAGGGTTAAAAAAGTTGTTGAACATTATGATTGATTTGTTTTTGTTATCTTCCGGAAGCTTTTGTTTATTTATTAAAGTACTTCATATATAAAGAATGCACTACTAAGTAGTGAACTGCACACCCAGCCACAAAAGTATCTCTCCTCTAATTGCTTTCATTCCATTACTTGGAGTCCAGGTCTTTTGCAGTTGTGAGCACGCCTAGACAGATACAACCCAACTTACACGTAACTTTTCTCGGCACTGACAGCAGTTGGTAGCACTGAGTCAAGTCTGTATGTAAGTAAAACTGTGAGTAGATTACGCACGACACATTTCTCCATTCTGAAATCAATCTCTCTGGTTAAGAGCGTGTTGTCCAATGAACATCATATGTTAATCTCAATATTGCTGTGCATTTGATGGTATTTTTTCATTATATACTGCATATTCAAAGAAATAAAGACACTGATCACATAGGAATCAAAAAATGCTTGAAAGTAGCTGAAAATACCAAATCTAGAACAACTGCTGGAAATAGCTTTGTAAATGATTGCCTCCGTTGAGAGACCTTCTCCAATTCTCCTCATTCCAACATCTTTTTCTTTTTGGAGGAGAGAAGATCTTGCTCGTCACACTGAGTATGCATTGAAGTTGGAATTGAAACAGAAACACTTGAAAATGCTTCAACCTGGCCGGGATCAGCAGGGTTGGAACCCGGGTTCACCAAATAGAAGTTCAATATGCTAATCACTCAACTACTGAGTCTTATTGTACATGTACGGGACTGGATAAGACGTTACAGAAATTTACATAATACGGTTGCCTCCGTAACTAAACATTATAGCAATACTTAGACACAAACATATATACTAAGACTAACATAACAATTCAGAGCGCTTCCGAATGGAAGCTAGCAGTAACAAACAGGAAAGGGAGTACTCAAGAAAGTACTACTTCTAGAAATGTATTCAAACACCGCTTGTCCAACGCAGACGAAAAAAGCTTGTAACGAGTGCGTTTAAGAAAGTCGTAATAAGCTTGAACGTCCATCAACGGGGCGTAGCAGTGAATATAAATGATGGTGCATGCGACTAGAAAAAGAACGGCGTGATGTTTTGTAGGTGGGAAAAACGGAAATCTAGAAACAAAATGCACGACACTGTGAACTGATAGGGGGACGCCGACAAATTCTTCCTAATAAAGTCGTGAGGCAATTCAAATAATATAAGCACCGATGCAAAGAGTGTAACGGTGAGACAGCGTTACTTCCTGGGTGCATCTGATGCACTGAACGTCAGGGAGACGATGCAGCTCAAAGAGTCGAGCACGTGTGGGTATTTACTGATGAACCACTTGAAACCAGGTCGCCTGGAAATAGGAAGGTAAAATGGGGGCAGAAATGTTAGCCCAAACTTGCGACCAATGAATCTGTGAAAAACGCTGGGGGATACGTAAGAGAGTCGAACCGAAAGTGTAAGATGCAAGTAAATGGTACAAGGTACGTGAAGTACGGCACTCAGGGCTTAGTGTCACACCAGCATAGGTCCAGTACTGTCTTAATGAGAGAATGTAAGACGGGCAACAGTCATAGAATTGAATGAATGGGGGGTTAAGAGGGACCTCATAACTCGGCCAAAAACAACGGATCCACTGGTGTGTAAAGGACTCGGCGTTATAGACGGCTGTATAGAATTCAAGCATAAACAAGGTTCGGCATTTAAAGCGTATATTGACCAGTCCTAAACCTCAAATAGAACGGGGAAGATAGAGAGCCGGACGTAGGATGCAAAAGAAGAAACAGCGCCAAATATTCCACAAAAATAAAGATTCAAGCCGTTTTGCGTAGATTTCCGGTAATGGGAAAATGCGCGCTCTGTACCACAGTTTAGAAACCACATAAATATTAATAAACTGGATTCGATGCAATAAGTGGAGACGACGAAATCGCTGAGAATACAACAGGTGAGGATTTCGATTAAGAGTGGTGAACATACTTCTTCATACAAAGGGGTAGGGTTTGACGTAAAAGGGATACCAAAGATCCGCACAGAGGAGGCATGCGGTATTTGGGGAGTCTCGGTGTCGGGATTGGGTAAACGAAAATCATTGAATTGGAGTAGCTGGGTTTTTCGTGGATTGTAATGTAATCCTGAACAACGACCAAAGCGCTGTAACACATCGGAGACACTCGCCATCTGCTTGGGAACCACACCGGTAATATTGGTGTCATCAGCAAACGCGAAAATATTCTGACTAAGAAAACGAGAAGGCCCGAGAGGATGTAATGTTGCCAATTTCCTGAGCAAAGTTTCTAGAGCGAGAGCAAATAGGCTAGTTGATAAACTACACCCGTGTCTAAGACCCCGTTTCATCGGGATAAGAGGGGAAAGATGTCCGTTAATTTGAATGCAGAAAGTAGTCACAGTGTATAAATTTCGCAATGTCTGCACGAAATGCTATGGAAAACTGCCAAGCTTCAAGAATCTGCATAAGAAAACTGTGGTCGAGACTGTCATATCCCTTTTCTAAATCTACGGCTTGAGCACCTGCCGGAACTTGCCGAAAATGAAAGTAGTTAAACAGATCCCGCAAAGAGCGAAGGGTATATGTAGGATTGTGTATGGAGTGTAGTGCAGCTTGAAACGAACTGATGTAGTGCGGCATAAGTGGGCGGAGAACGAGCTGCAAGTGTTTCCGTGAACAATTTATTATTCACGGGTAATAAAAAATGGGCATAAAGTCCTGAACCACTTGCGCAGAAGTGGATTTGATAATGAGCACCGTAATAACCGTGTTTCTACAAAAGGCTTCACGAGATAAGTAAGCATTAAATAAAGACGTGAGATGAGTGCTCAGGTATGTCCAACATTGTTTATAAAACTGGAGAGTCAAGCTGCCTTCCCAAGGGGAGCTACGACCCCGCACCCGGCGAAGGACAACGAAAATTTCATTCGCAGTAATCGGTTGCATTAGAATCTGTCTATCGTGCTCTGAAAATGTTTGAGATATTATAGACAGAAAATCCGGGGTCTGAGTAGCATCCACGGGACGCTCGGCCGTGAAATACGTATAATAGCGTGTAAATTCACTTAACCCGAGATTACTAACACTGCGTAAATTTTACGCATAGTCACTAAAATTTTAGTGTTGTTTCCCACCCTGATGTCTCAATTTACTAACCTCTTAGCAGTGCTACCTCCGTTCATTTGGCTGTCTGTTCGTGCAAATGATTGTTCATTTTTGCAGCGGGACAGCTAGCAACAGGTGCTTATTTATAAGTTAGTGCGTCGATTTTACGCATGGTTAGTATTTATAGAAAAATGTTGTACGTATGGTTTACTCATGGTTAGTATTAAGGGGTTATAAATAATATGTAATGTTTATGCAAGTATATGATTAACAGTGAATCTTTCTGCGTAAAAAAGGCACAACATTCTCACATGAGTTGAAAAGAATGCTATAATTATGAGACCTTTCCATTTTTCAATTTTTAGATTACCGAATGACTATGAGTAAGGAAGAACGGATAAGTCGTATGCTTGATGAAATAGATGACGGTGATGGAAGCGAGGAAGATTGTCTTGAAGAACAATTTTGGTCTGACGATAGTGATGTGGATCCGACTTACGTACCGAGTGAATAAGAAACTGAAAACATAACTGTGGAGAATATTCGTGAGGTAGAGACATCCATGAAGCAAAGTTTAGAAACTCGTGGCAATGTAAAGAATAAGAAAATTTCTAAAGACGAGTCTTCTAGTTCAACACAATTGGATGGAGTTAGTCCTTCAACGGTTCTGTGCCTTCAGGAAGAGGAATCAATAGGTAACTGTCAACTATGCACAACTGACCGTCCGTAGACAATACATCAAACAAACCTGAAATAATACTGATATATAACCAAACAAAATGGTCAGTAGACACATTTGACCACATGTGTGGAGGCATGAATAGCAGCAGGAAAACAAGACGTTGACCACTTTGAATGTTTTATGGTATACCAAATATTGCAGGAATTAATACTTATGTTATACATTGTCATCAGTTCTTTCGAAGACCCAAAGAAGAAACTACAAGTTCTCTTTCAAGACTGCATTTCATGATAGAATTACACAAGCAATTGGTTGCACCTTGGCAAGAGCAAAGATTTGCTACACCGTCTATAATCAGAGAACTTAAAGTTGCAATAACTAAGTTCTTGGGGATAACAGAAGAACAGTAAGCCGAGCCAGTCACTGGAAAAGGAAACCTCAAATACTGCTTTCTGTGTCATTAGTCGAAACGGCGATTCACTACAACATACACAAAATTCAAGAAGCCAATATGTGGTGAGCAACAAAGGAAATGTCCAAACTGTTAAAATGACCGTGAAGAGTGAGTGAAACTCATAACAATGTATGCGCAGTCTGAAAATCTTCATTTTAATGTAAGACAAATATTTCTGTTTTCGTAGAAAATTTTGTGTACGTGATATCAGCATAAAATTAAATTAGCTTCTAAACTCAACACCGAATTTTGTATGGCAACATAGTGTAAACCATAAACCAAAGAAAATGCTTATGCATATCTCACAGTAAGTTGTTTACGTTAGTATTGTAATGCAAGAAAATACATTCAATATTAATATCTTTTTATTATTCCATTTTGCCTTATATTTAACACATTTTGGATATATGCGTCAGTTTTACGCATAGTTAGTAATAAGAGGTAAAAAAAATAGGGTTAGTAATCTCGGGTTAATATTTGCGTAGAGTCCATGGTGGACGTACCGTCTCCCAGAACTAGAGAATTAATAGCCGTAGAACGTCTCTGTCGTAAAAGCAAATGGACTTGGTAAATAGTAGTACTTTCATCAGGAAAACGGTGGTAAAAATCATCAGACAAAAAGGCTTGGAGAGAATCATGAGAATAAATCGTTTTCAAACGCTGTTTGATACTATTGATATTCGCAAGGTTTGTAAGCGAAGGAGGGGCTAACTAGAACTCGCGAAGTGCTCGATACAAGAATTGATGTAAATGATGATCATCCCGACGCGCAATTTTGCCGCGCCACTGAAAAAGCTACGAATTTTCGGTTTGCAGTAAAGGTTCCACCGTGAGCTTACAGTTGGGTAATATCTCTCTATGCGACACCAGTAGAGGAAACGAGGGGAAAAGCTTCCCGTGCCTCCTCTCGTAGCATTAACTTATGATTCATCTTTCAATAAGAAGGGCCTCTAGAAGGTGGCAACAAAAAAGGTAATTTAAAACTAATTTGAATTGTGGCGTGATCGGAAAAGACTACTAGAATTGTAGCCTCTTGTAGAACCACAGGACAGAGGCTGTCAGTAATATAGGCCCTATCGATACGACTTTTAGTAGTTACGGAGCGATATGAAAAAAAAACATGCGGAGACTGAGACACGAATAACGCGTCTTTCGACTTCATAACTCGGACAAGCTCCAACAACGAAGGACAAGGCGGGACAGGGGTGAGTGTGTCCCGAGGGTCGATAATAGCATTAAAATCACCGACCAAGATACTATGCAAAATCCCTGGGGGCAATAAAGATGGGATCGTGGATGTGTAAAATTCCTCCCTTACCTGTGTACGTACAAAGCCAGAAGGGCTATACAAACCTAGAAAACATATATTCTGAATATAACAACGAGTTGCTCGGCCATCGGGAGACAGTACCACTCTGTCATATTGCAGTCCCTTACGGATCATTAGCACAACCCCAGTGGAACGTTCTATTGAATCATAGTCACTGAGAAAATCTAATGACGGGAACGTTAGTTCTCGAATACAACAGACGTCTGGACGTCGATTATGAATAAAGTTCTTTAGTAGAGTCTTATTATACTCTGAACTAATTCTGTGTATATTAATTGAAAGCACCTTAAAAGAGTTCACTGGGGCATTGTATACCATACAAATATTAAATAATAGTATAAATAATACTATAAATACTTACTAAAGGAAAAGAATACACGATTCTTCAAAACTATAAACACCACACACGTTGTGAAAAGAACATGCCGCGAAAAGAATACACTTGCAACTCCAGAAACAGAAAAAAATACTTCAACACATGCTAACAAAACAAACACTGTTTGAGGCGCACTGAAGGTCAAGTACAATAGGCAGCTGCACATAATGTAAACACTATTGGTCACGGCAGTTCTGAATCAGAGGTACAGCGAGCTTGGAAACGTAGCTCTCTTGTTTCCCTTCGGACTATGCCGTGGGCATCTTAAGAAATAAAGCTGTTTTTGTTTCTTTTGAGAAGTACGAGTCATTTTCCTTCGTTTTTTGCTTATAATTAGAGTCAGATGTAATTGACAGTGATGTTTGTTCTCCTTCAGAGGTGACTAAAGCGTCGTTATTCTCACTAGGGGAACCACTCTATAGAGTAGAAACTTCGTGGGAGGAGGGATGAGAAGAAGCAAGAGGTAGAACTTCCATTGCGGTATTATCATGCGAAATTAGAGGTGCTGGGTGTGAGTCGGGAGGACATGGAGCTTTGATGAGTCGCTGCGTAATTGAATCGTGGATTGTAACGTCGGCAAAGCAGGAAACACACGTGTATCAGATATTACAGGTACTCGAGAGGGGCCTGATTTGGAGTCCAAGGTGGCCGTTGAAGGGCCCATCTGGATCCACGAACGTTGTAGTTTTTCAATTTCGGTCATATGAAGGGGAGTCTGTTCGGCGACATTGGTAGTAGATTTTCCTTTCTTCAGGGGGCAGCAGGAGATGGCATGTAACGACACACTGACTCTATACCCCTGCACTATAATCCGAGATTTAATATGTTTTTGAAGTTCCATATGAATAACTCACAGTCCACTGTCTATACCAGAGGGGAAAGGCGCACTCCATAATTGGGGCTCAACTTTACGAACCAGCCCATACTCACGAAAATGTTCTTCAAGGATCGAAAGAGGACATTCTAAAGGGTAATCGTACACACGTATTACTTTCACTGAATCCCCGACTGCGACGATCCTGACGTCATTGATGTTGTCGTCCGAATGGTGAAATGCAACAGAAGCCGGAGCGGTTGAAGCAAACTGTTCATAAGCACATTGATTCTTGAACTTTATAAAAATACTGTATGACTCCGCATGTAATTGCAGTGCACATAGATTATCGAAAATACCAGGAAACTGGTCAGCTAACCAGATATAAATCTGGCTGGGATTTGGCCTAGAACTACGAAATCTTCGGTCAAATAGCAATTGAAACTGTAGATCTTTTTTGTATTCAATATCTTGATCTCTAAATAAAGTGCTTAACACTGAAACCTTAAAGTACTACGCACCAAGAATCTGAAGGTTATAAACCTTAGAAATAAACCACAAGGCACTTCGATGAATGTATGAGTAGCTGTAGCTTCACTCAGCCAGACCATACGAATCAGCTCGAAAGCGCGAGCAGAACTGACCTACCGGGTCATTTAAAATTCCAACCAAATTAATACCTAGTTAAAGTCGTTTCATGGAAAAATATAAACAAGATACTCAAATATAACAAAAACAAACAAATATAAACAAAATATAAATAAAATATAAATAAGAAAATATAAGCAACTTGTGTGAGTGTCTTAATGACTTACTCGAGATTTCCTTGTTTAACAGAAAAACAAGTTATATAGACATTGCTCAATGAGGAAAATATCACGAAATGTTCTTCAAGTTGAGCCTATGTCATCGGCAGAGCCGTAACTTGGGGACGGGGGCAACAGCCCCCCAGAGAAGCTCCCCGTCGTTCGCGGGGGCCCATTTTGACACAAAATTTTCTTACTCCATATACGATAAGAAAACGTGAAACTAGAAATGAAGCACGAAATAGGGTCGCTACATTACATAAACAAAACAGCACAAAGGTAAAGGTAAATAGAACAAAAATGAATCGTGTACCCATTTCAGTAATATTTACTCGTATGACTTTGAGATTTATCAATATTGTCCCCTTAATAATTTTGTCATGTATGGAATGGGCGCAGTGAGTAATTAACGGAACCGCAGACCCTTCCGTGCGGGAGGGCTCAAAGCTTCGGGGTCCATAAACATTAAAAGAAATTTGGAAAGCGGGGACAAAATAATTAGAAAATCAACTTTTTCTAGGTGGCCCAAATAGGGCTGTGCGATATTGAAATTTAGATACCAACATTAGATATTTTCTGATATCGATATCGAATAGATATATCGATATGGACAATATCGATATCGAACATCGACAATATCGAATATCGATATCGATAACATCCAATATTGATATCGACAATATCAAATATGGATATTCAACATATTGATTGGTCTGGAATACTCATGTTGATGTTGACAATCTGGTCTCAAAACGTTTCAATGGCGGATATCTCAGAATACTTCTTATTCACAGAAAACAGACTTGTGTTCCTTCTAATCCACCACTCTTTCCTCAGAAAAAAGTTAATAAAAATAGTCATTTAATTTCTTTCCCAGCTATAATATTGGTCATCATTGCGGAAATAATGAGAGTGAAACAGGGTAACATAGAATATGTGTGTTTCATTTGTGTGTAGGTGTTTACGTCATGTATGTGCATTTGTGAATGTGTACGTGTGGTGGTATGCATTTCAGAGAGAGAGAGAGAGAGAGAAGTTCTTTCTGTAGCATAACACGAGCGTGTGTTGTATTTTAAGCTCACGCACAAACAATACTTAATCCAGATATGGATGATAGGGGCCGCGGTGGCTCAGTGGTAGAGCGTTCACCTCTGGTGCATGAAGTCTCGGGTTCAGACCCTGCTCCCGCCAAATGAACTTTGTGGTAGGTTTCCTTGGGGTATTCCCGTTTCCTCTCACCATTTTCATTCATTTCTCATTATCACCGTCTCCTTTAGCCTAACCGGCATAATCGTGGGACGTAAAACTCAAAACTTTCATTTCATTTCAGAGATGTACGAATGACGTACCAACAAAAACAAAACAAAAGCAAAACAAAAATTTGGAATCCCCGTTTCTCTTTTGTGCTAATCATTTGATGCCTTACTGCAACAGAAAATCGATGCATATCTTTCAATGCCATCTAGACTGTGGTGCTCTCCAGCCGGTTCGCAACGGTTCGCTAGAGCCGGTTGTTAAGATATTTCGTGTTTGCTAAACCGTTTGTTATACCCAGACATAACAGTAAATTTTACCCAGTTATACTAAAGAACGAGCAAGTTTTAGTTTGTTTAGTTTTGTTTTTAGAAATTCTTACAGCTACAGGGTGAGATATATGATTTCTCAGAACAAGGTATAAGCGATTTTTTTCTTAATTTCAAATGGGCTGCTTAGATATCAAGAATGTAAACTGGAATCACATCAGTGCAGTGGTGGGGTTTATTTACATTTGAAACGCATACAATTGTTGATACATTGCCAAGTTAAGGTGTTTCCAATACTTCTTGAGAAACATCTATTTTGAATAATTCGTTTCCAAGATATTCTCAGTCCTACCTAATTTCGTCACAACACCTTATATTAGGTTGCTGTGTAGGTCTCTACTTGTCACATGTGGCATCCAGTGAATAATTTGCTTTTGTTTATGTTATATGATTTGCTTCCTAAGAGAGAGGGAGAGAGACATCTTTGTATGCATCCATCTACTATCTCTTTCTCATGTATATAAACAGTTGCTAGAAAATTATAATAGCACCACTGTCAACACATATGAAAGAAAACCTCCTTCACTGGAGGAAATTTCATGACAGTGACTTTCCAAAATTAGCTCTTCTGGCTCGTAAGGGTTTGTGTAGGTACCAGCGTTCTATCGGAAAGAGTATTTAGTTGTGGATGCAAGATCATAACTGATGCTCATACTTCGATTAGTGCACAACATTGAAAACAACTGATTTTCTTTCTATGAATAAAAACACTCGTTCCTACATAGCAGTGTCATGAACTTCAATGCATCATACATTTTTAGTTGAAAACTCAGTGCTAATAAGCATATTTCTAAACAAGACAGTTATTACTCATTTTTTTCTGCGTGTGTGATGTATGTGTTTGTGTTCTTCTAAGTTAATCCGTTGGCTTTACAAATTTAACACTTGGACTTATTCTTTTGTAGTGTTCTATTTTAATATTCAATTAAAAAGCACGCGATCAATCGAGATCTCTTTCATGTTCTTATTAAATTGATAATCTTTTGTATTAAAGAGCTTTACGCAAAGACGTGACATTTCCAAGAAACAATAAATGGAATATAAAGATTTGTTAGCTGATTACAGTAATGCATTTTGTTTCGCCCTTCTTCTAAGTAGAAAGGTGAGGTGTCATCTTAAATAGGATCATTCTCGTGACCAGCGATCCCTATTGTAATTTCCATCACTATTTGCAATTTGTGCACAGCTAGGAACAATTTCATGGAATTCATTTCTGGCCCATACTAGAGCAGTAAGGACGTGTTTACTCCTTATGTTTTCATCAATTCTTGTCCAAGCACGTTACTTGCCAGAGAGTTACGAAGTTTGTTACGGTTGATGTAATTTTGTGTTGTCTCAACTCTTTGACCCAGAGAAATTGAATATTTTTCATGTTAGTATACATGAGAAGTATCAGTTTTGTAGATTATAAAAATTTCCTGAATTGCCACAGCCGGCATTGAACTCGCGCCCCAACATTATGAAACTAACACTTAAGCCACTACTCTAAAACATCACTGTTCCGGAAGAAGGGAAAATGGAGCTGTAGTGAATTCAGTAATTACACACTTTACCGTTCCAGTGTAATAATGCTGAAACTTCAATCGTGATAAAATAGTAAAGTATTATTCAGAAAGAATAGTCCAGATAAGTCAACTTTAAATTGTCAACTCATTTTTACTGAGGCGCTTCCGTATGCTCTCGCCTTGGGCCCTGATTTTTCACGGCACGGCATTGGACAGATACTTATAGTAGACTGGAATCTGGTGTTTCAGAGCACTGGATTATTTTTAAGTTAATTAATTTAACGAACCTTCCTCAGTACCGTGTTCCCTATTTTGACATGTTTTACTCACTTTTACAGTTTTTCCACTAACTCTTCAAAAACAAGGACAAAACACAGAAACATGGACGACAGTAAAAATCACAAACACTATTCGCGCGTTCTTCCCTTGCCTGAAGTAAAACAATAAAATATAGTGAACATGCAATTTTTGGTCTTCCATTTTCTATGTGGTGTCAAAGCCAGAGTTGGAGTGGGTCAAATTGATCGAGTTTTCTGAGTGGGTCAGTGAGTCAACAGCACGTGACCCACTGCGACCCATCATCCACCGTGACCCACTGCGACGCACCACCCATCGTGACCCACCACTCACTATCACGCACTCTGACCCACCGACACTCTCTGCTCACTGCATTGTAAACAGCATCTTCTGGCGCGACAAAACGCCAATGAACCACAAAATTACTCCCCCCAAATATGTTAAATCGCCTATATGTGTGATTTGTATACATTAAGGTGAGTCTAAAAAATACTAAAAAAGTACTAAAAATAAACCCCGAAGGGGGCTCTAACCATCAACGTTATGATTACTGGGCGGGTGTTCTTCCGACTTCACCACGGAGGCGGTGTAGGAGACGTCGCTTGTAAAGGGATAAATTGTTGAGTTCTCTTTAATTTGGTCTACCAGAGGGCCCCTTTAACCCTATATATGAGACGATAACTTTTTGGGATAAGATAAAATGCGTCCGCCATATAATTTTGTAACAAAATGACGCGTGTTTATTTACTATATATCATAGTTCTCCCATACTCACTTTCTAATGATCGACGACAGTTGCCATCTAAATTCATACAATTACCGCACTCAAGATTTTTCACTTCATGATGTTGAGGCAGAGGTTATCCTTGACCCCCGGAGCTCACTTTAGGAACAATTTGTCAGGAAAAAATAATGTATAATAATAACCGCATGCATATGACTGGCGATTGCTCGTGTTGGTCTCTTCGCGATTCTCCACGACGAATCAAAGGAGCGCTGACCAAAAGGAAGTCCTCGCTGCTACGTGGTGATAACTTTAACATCCCGACTCTAGATATCTGTTTCGACTCGACGAAACTGCCGGCAGTGGGACACTAAAGGCAATCCTTCGATTCTTCTCTATATTGACGATCGATGTTTACCCGCAAGTGGGACACTAGATGTTGGCGACGTTTACGGCATGGTGTAGGTCCATGTCTAATATAGCCTCGCTGCTGAAAGAGACTTTAAACTTAAAATCAACTCAACTCAACAAAAAATACAGTGCTTCGCATCATATACCCATATATGCTTACCATGCGCTTTATAATAATTTGCTGAAACTTGTTTATTATATGGAGCGCCTAGAGCACAGGGCAATCAACCCATAAAGTTGTGAGAAAAACCGACATAAATTTGCAATGTAAGTTTCTGTATGTTGGTCTACGTACCTTCATTTGGGACTTCCAAATTTCATCGGTTTTCCCACTTAAAAGTATCAATAATTCAACAAGGAAATAATTAGACCATGGCAATTTAATTGGAATTCATTGTAATTTTCCCATGACAAATACTTTACCATTTTATATCGTAAAGGTCAGATCCATGATTATTGTAACAGAGCGGTGCTTGAGGGATTGACCGTAGAAATTCAAACTCCGATTAGTTATAATTTGACAACCTGGTTTTATTACAAGTATAAACTCTTTAGTCGGTAGAAAAGAGGATGTGGATCATGGGTCAGAGTTGATGACGATGTATTTGGTGGGTCAGTGCTTCATGGTGGGTGGTGTGTCGGAGTGGGTCATGGTGAGTAGTCAATCAGAGTGGGCCAAGGTGGGTGGTGGATCATAGGTCAGAGTTTGTCGCGGTGGGTGGTGGGTCAAGTTTTCATTGACCCATGCCATCTCGGATCAAATCTGTAAATTCAAACCAAACAAGGAGCAATATTAATACACAAAACGCTCAACATCTTAGGTGTTCATGACGTAATTATTGCATGATCCGAATAACTCTAGTATATATTCACAAACCATTATTTGTCATATTTTACCGAAATACGTCATGACTTTTCTGACAATCTGATACTTTAAATGTTGTTAATACGCAAAGTTCATTGATCTCATCACTTATTCACTTCCTCTCTTATGATCATCACAACCTTTAGGGTACTTCCCGTAGATATGGAAAGGTGAAATGTAGTATCCAGGCTTGGTGTAGCGTGCAAGTAAATCAATGAAAAGCAACATGATAGTATTTCCCTCCTCCAAACCCCCTAAAGAGGAGTGTGTTCATTATTGAACAAAAAGACTTGAAATCCATTCAGAAGGTTCATAAAATATAAAATATGTAGCCAAGTCTTGACTTTGCAATAATAATAATAATAATAATATTAATAATAATAATAATAATAATAATAATAATAATAATAATAATAATAATAATAATAATAATAATAATAATAATAAAGGAATAACAGAATTACAAAATCAATTACGTAAACAATACCTTCCAATTAAGAAAAATGATTGCCACGACGCATGGCCGTAACTTGTGTTGCCAGAGGGGCACTGCCCACCCAGGGAAACTCCCTGTCGTTCGAGGGGTTCCCATTTAAGGACAAAACTGTCTTACTCCATACGATACGAAAATGAAATTATAAGTGAAGCACCAAACAGGCTCATTACATTACTTAAACCAAAAAGCACACTAAAGGTAAATAAAACAATAATGAGTCGTCGGCCCATTTCAGTTAAAAAAAAAAAAAAAAAAATGTCGACTATTAAGACCACTAGAAATAATATATATTCGTATATTATTGTCAGATTTGTCAATATCGTCACATTAATTAATTTGTCGTGTTCGGAACGGGCCCAGAGGCGTAACTAACGACCCGGCAGACCTTGGTGTGCGGGAGATTCCAAAAATTTTAAATATCCTCTGATCTCATTGGCCGATACAGATAGGACACCAGGAGTCCCGGAGAGGTTGGTAAGGTTATGTTCTCTTGCTCATTTTTTTCTGTACATTTTACATGGCCAACTTTAAACAGCTAGCTAGGGTAGCGCGCGAATACTGAAACTCTTGGGATCGGCGTAAATGCTGCCGGCTCTTCTTTGGAAATTAGAAGTTACGATGAGGAAGAATAGCAGTAATGTAAATCGGGAGCAGTTAAAAACGATGAGGTAATCTCAACTTGAAGAACGTTTCGTGATATTTTCCTCATTGACGAAGGTCTGTATAACTTGCTTTTGAGTTAAAGAAGGAAATCTCGAGTAAGTCATTGTGACACTCATAAGGAACGTCTTCTCATACGAGTATTAGTAGTTTGTATAGTCTTACCTGCAACGATTTTAACTAGCTAAAAGTTTAGATAGAAGGTTAAGTGACGCGGTAGGTAAGTGGTAAGCGTATTGAACTTTTGTTCGGCGGGCTCGGGTTGGAATCCAAGCCACTTTGAAAGTTTTTCAAATGCTTCAATTTCAATTTCAATACATACTCAGAGTGACCAGAAAGATTTTCTCTCCTCCAGAAATAAAATGATGTTGGAATGATGAGAATTGGTGAAGATATCTCAATGAAGGCAATCATTTACTAACTTATTTCCAGCAGTTGTTCTAGATTTGATATTTTCAGCTATTTTCAAGCATTTTCTGATTCATGTGTGGTCAATATTTTTATTTCTCTAAACGTACAGTATATAAAGAAATAATACATTACATACACAGCAATATTAATATATATATATATATATATATATATATATATATATATATATATATATATATATATATTTTTTTTTTTTTTTTTTTTTTTTTTTTGAAAATATGATCCGAACCATAGAGATTCATCTTAGATTGGAGAACTGTTTCGTTACCCCATGCCGTAAACGTCGCCAACACCTAGTGGCAGACTGTCGGGTAATTGTCGATCGTCGCTATAGCGCCGCGTCGAAGGATTACCGCTAGTATGCCACTGGCGGCAATTCTTCGCTGAATCGAAAGAGGCATCTAGAGTCGGAATGTTGAAGTTACGACAGCGTGGCAGCGAGGACTTCATTTTGGTCTGCGCTTCTTCGATTCGTCGCGGAGAATCGCGAAGGGACCAACACGAACTATCGCCAGTCATGTGCATGCGGTTATTGTTATATATTATTTTTCCTGACGAATTGTTCCTAAAGTGAGCTACGGGGGTCAAGAATAACCCCTGCCTCTACATCATGAAGTGAAGAATCTTGAGATGAAATGAAAGGAAATATTTGGATTTTACGTCCCACGGTTATGCCGGTTAGGCTAAAGGAGACGGTGATGAAGAGTAATGAATGAAATGGTGGAATGAAGAAAGTGGGAGGAAACGAGAGAACCCCGAGCAAACCCACGCACACGGTGTTTGTCCACCACAAAGTTCACTTGGCGGGGGCTGGGATCGAACCCGGGACCCCAAGCACCAGAGGTGAACGCTCTACCACTGAGCCACCGCGGCCCCTAAATATTGAGGTGAGTGCGTATAATTGTATGAATTTAGACGGCAACTATAGCTGATCATTTGAAAGTGAATATTGGAGAACCATGAAATGAAGTAAATAGACGCGCGTCATTTTGCTATAAAATTACATGGCAAACGGATTTTATCTAATCTCAGACGGTTATCGTCGAATATACACGGTTACAGGAGCACTCTGATTACCTAAATTAGAAATACCTAAATGATTTATGTCTCTACAAGCGACGTTTCCTCCCTCGCCTTAGTGGCGAAGTCGGAAGAGCACGCGCCTAGTAATCCAAAGGTTAAGGGTTCGCCCCTACCCTGGGGGACCTATTTTTTAAAAGTGATTTTTAGACTCTCCTTAATGTAACAAATCGCACTTATCGGCGATTTAACATATTTTGGGGGAGTAATTTTGTTGTTCATTCACGTTCCTTCGCGTTTCTGCCGCTGGTGGGCCGCTGGTGGTATAATTTTCAAAACGGAAGTGGGACCACCGCGTATTGTCGCTACTGGGCCGCCAATTTTTGGTTAGATATCTCTAGTTCCCCATCGGCTGTCCTCCGCCGCCTACGGCATAAAGTAATCACCTACTTTACAATTTTACCTGAATAAACACCTGAATCAAGGCTACCAACTGCTGTCAGTACCGAGAAAAGCTATGTGTAAGTTGGGTTGCACCTGTCTAGGCGTTTTCACAACTGCAAATTACCTGGACCCCAAGTAATGGAATTAGAGCACTTAGGGGGGAGATACTTTTGAGGCTGGGTGTACCTTTTATTATTTGTTCTCTTCTGACAGTCACGCACATACTCCTTGTAAGGTTTGCTACAGATAATTTGCTTTGATATTCGTTCCTTTAGAGTTTATTATCATGCCAACCATTACCTGATAACAACGATTATGAGAGAAATATCATCATTGAAGAAAAAGAAGAAATAGTGTGCATATGGTCAGGGAGAGGTTTAATTTCAGAAATTAGAGGAAGGTCAGGCAAGAAGGGAGTACCAGATTGGAAAATAAAAACGAAATGAAATTTTGAGTGTTACGTCCCACGTTTATGCAGGTTAGGCTAAAGAAGTGATGTTGAGAAATGGGTGAAATGGTGGAATAAAGATAGTGAGAGGAAATGGGAGAACCCCGAGGAAACCCACGCACAAGGTGTTTGTCTACCACAAAGTTCACTTGGCACGAGCTGGGATCGAACCAAGGATCCCAAGCAGCACAGGTGAACAATACCAGATTGGAGTGTCAAACGCATTATCGGTTTTAGTATGATCAGAATGCACTAACATTGGGGATATTTGCGTTGAAATTAGAGGGACCAATTAAATTTTCAGAGAAAGACAATTTTATTCAATCGAAAATACCATAATGTATGACATGAACGGTACATTGAATATTTGTTGTTCCTTACATTTTTAATACAAAAGTTTTATACAAATTCTTTGTACACTACGCAACAAATAAGTGGTTTCACCTAAGTAATAGTTCTTTCTCTATGAGGTTGGACCTCCTGCCCGCAGCAGCGTGGAGGTAGGTAATATCTCCTGCCCAGTGCAGAGCGGAGGCAGGATAGGAATCTTTTGCCCAGTACAGCGCAGAGCTAACGTTAGAGAGTCTCTCCTGCTTTGGGCAGCACGAACAAAAAGTAGGAATGATCAGCAGGAACTTGCCTCTTCTGTCTCTCAACTGCTCTTTCATATCCGATTTTGGAGGCGGAGCCAGTTTAGCGGTTGTAAGGGTTCTTCGTGACTCCTTAGATGAAGAACTTCCATACACAAGAAGCACTGGCCACACTTGAGTGTAAGACACTGGAAATATTGATTGTAATGCACTGGTAACACTGGTTACAAACCATTAGTAGCACTGATAGTAATGTACGAGGTGATGATACTATACTGTATAAATGTTTTCTTTTGTCATGATAAAAAAATATGTGGGTACACAGTTTGTCTTTAGTCTTCCTGTGGTAGTAGGTTCTGGTAATATTACAGTTTTTGTAGCAACTGATGGTGGTTGTTCTAGTTTTATTCTTTAAAAGAGCAGTGATATTTCCAGTTTCGGAACAAATATAATGCCTTGAAGATAAATCCGTTTGTAAATAAGAATTTATATATACATATCCGTTTGTAAATAAGAAGGATGCTACTGGTGGTAACCATAAGAATAGACTAAACAAGTTTTAGAAGTATCCTATATAAAATTAAAAGCACTATTATATTTGCGTGTTGAGTATGAGGTGAGGTGTTGGCGAAGAAAATGCAGTATAGTGCCAATAGCATTGCGAAGTAAAAGAAACCGACCATAGAAACAAACCATGACTTGACCGGGGACGCACAAAGCTAGCAGAAGAAAGAGACAGGCAAAACTGCTACCTAAAAAATCCGAACGATATAACAGTATTAAACTTCTTTGACATGAAGCGGGAATCTTCTGAAACTTTTAGAACAAAGAAACGTGATATTTTTTGAAAGTTAAAATGATTTAACTTCAATCTAACACTAAACAAAAACATTCTTGACATATACAAAGACGAAGAAAGGTGTTTAGCCTAACGTTTATGTACTAACAAAAGCAGATGAAAGAATTATCACGAACATGGAGAAAATGTTTTGATAGGTGCAAAGATTTGTTTGGCTATTTGGTAAATATACAGTCGATAAAGAATGCATTCCAATAAGTAGAACCGTATATTACATAACCAAATCTAACAGAAATGTAAATTCCTCTAAGGAAAGTAAACAAGCCGGGTATAGAAGAAATGCCCACTGAGTTAATTTTTTACCTAGAGGAGAAATGTGGAATGAGATAAAAAAGCACTATACTCATCTAGAACAAGAAGAAATTACCACTAAAGGGGAAATAATCAATCGTTTTTCCATTGGAAGAAAGCTGACAAAAGTGACTGCGATATTTGAGTGGTTCGGAGGAAAACAATGATAAGTATCATTTTCTAACTTTCGAGGAAGAAATAAAGATAAATCCGTTTATTAAAAAAGATTGAACCTTCTCATGCAATGCAATGCAGCGACTCATACTAAACAAACTCCCCCTTCCATCAACAAGTACATTTCCGAAATTGAACTACTTACATACTTTTCTGTGGTTCGATTCCAACCTATTTCACCTAGTTGCTCAATTTCGTCCGGATGTGGCGCTTACCATTGTATTCGTCCGAGCCGCTCAATTAAAAAAGCATCTCTCTTTTTCAACATCTTGTAACTTATCTTGTAGGCAAGATTGACCACATATGCCAATGAACTTAGTGGAGATCATCAGCTCGGGTTTAGGCTACATCGATCAACTATCGACTACATTTTTACATTTGCCAAATACTTGAATGTAAATGGGAATACAACACTCGGGTACATCAATTATTTATTGATTTAAGAAATGCTTAGGACTTGGGTAGAAGGGAGGCATCTACAACATTCTTTCCGAATTTGGTATACCAAGATAAACTAGTTAGATTAATAAAGATACTTTTAAATGAAATTCAAAGTAAAGTCCGAGTAGAGAGATATGTATCCACGAGCCTTTACGTGGAAAATGCCTGAAACTACGAGATACATTGTCTCCATCTACTTTGTTCTCGAGTACGCTACAAGGAAAATTAAGGATACTAACCAAGATCTACAGCTGAATGACACTCAACGATGATGTCAATCTAATAAAAAATGATACGACAATAATAGAGATAAATGCAGATTTTTTTGTTAAACACTCGTAGAGACACGGGTTCAGTAATAAATGCAGAGCAACCCAAGTAAACTCAGAAACATTGCTATTCGGACAGCAATATGCTGTGCAAATATACGCTATTCTTATGTTTACTACACAAAATCAGTATGTTATCCATATACCACATATGTACTGTTCTTTTCTCCACTCAGATGTTACATCATGCCGTTGCAGGGTGTCTGACATCTAACAGTTTTCCGTATATTACATACGTCAGCTACATGTTACATACGTCCATCTGTATGTGGGATCCTGACCGCCTATATACAGTTCTTTCGTTCATACGGAAAGTACGTTTATTTGGAACACTTATACGGAAAGTATGTATAAACTATACGTTTTCAGTTACACGTTTGCTGTATGTTAAGTCCAAAAATTACTGGATTTACACATGTAAGTACGTTTTTACGTACAACACATACGACCTTTTTGTCTCAGTGTACATGAAAATTTGCCGTGAACGTAACACTGCCACCTACGAATGTATTAAAATATCAAATAATAATTTTCATAAAGTGCACAGTTTCAAATATTTAGAATCAACATTAACAGACAAAAACCACACTCACGAAGAAATTAAATGTCGACGGGAATTTGTGTTATTATTCGGTCGAAACTCTCTTGTCTGTGCAAATTTTGTTGAAGATCTTATAGTTTAAAATAAATAAAAGTATAATAATGCATATTCTGTTGTACGGTTTGCAACTATATTCACTTACTTTGAGAAAAGAACGCAGACTGAAAGTATTTGAAAATACAATCTTGAGGCGAATGTTCTGGATCCAAGATGGACCAGGATGAAAATTGTTGAAATTCCATAACAAGGAACTCATAATTACAGTTTATCTAATGTTAGGATCATTAAATTTAAGATGCTGAGGTGAGCAAGACATGTTGCCAGAATGGAAGTAAGCTTTCAAATTTTTAACTTGAAACCCAATAAAAGAAACACATTAGAAATGCGTAGGTGCAGATGAAATGATATTATTAAGATTCATCTCTTAGAAATGAAAATAGAAAGTACAAACTGGATCCAATTTTCTAAGGACAGAAGTGAATGGAGTGTCTCTTGTGAATGTTGCATTGAAACTTCGGGTTCCATACTTCGCAGGGTTCGTCCGTTAGTTAATTCCATATATTGATGTATTGACATCTCATTGTATCGTACTGATAATCAATTCTTATTGTAGAGAGAAATCTATTACTTAGCATCCGAGAATAAAACACTGAAATACGGGAAACGTTTCTTACAATGATGTTCAAAGAATAAGAAGAAGCTTGTATTACTTTCATGGTATACTTGGAAACGCAATAATAGGCCATTTACCCATTCATCATTTTCACTTCGTTCAACACATCATATCATTATGGCCCACTAAGCTATTGTGTTGTGCATTAAACAAGATAATGGTCTCGCACCACAGTCTTTGTCATATAATACAAACTCTGTCGCTGTTTCATGTAAACGCATGTCCTAGTTACATCACATCGACTTCCTACGTGTGTATAACAAAGAAAGGTACTCACGTGATTCTGAAGTGGTGACATGGTTTAACACAAGGGAGATATAGCGCTGTAGGAGAATTGATTTCTGCGTTGAATTCTGCGAAAGTAAAGGATTCGAAATAGTTTAAATTAGAACCATGTCGCGTAGCAATTGTTATGCAATATGATTAAAGTGATATCTAGCTTTGAAAGGAGATGTTTCACGAGAATTCACTTGAGACACTATTGTAAAATCACTACAACAAGCAATAATAACGAGAGGGTTTAGCTTTCAAATACAACGGAATATAATATTTAGGTCAGGAATGCTGAAGTATTGTATTTCCAAATGGAAACGCATTTAGTAAGGAAGTATGTGCATTTCCTTTCCACAAAGCAACCCTTTGCTTCGCTGTGAAGTGTAAATAATTCCTTTCCTCAAACTATACAATAAAATTCAAGACATTCTATCACTAGTAGCAAGGGTAATGTGGGGCAATAGGCTGCACTTTAGGATTTTGAACAGTACTGTAAAAAAAATCCAATAGACACGTTGAACTTAAACTTTACTCAAAACATATACATACCCTTGTCAACATAATAAAACCATTAACATGTGAAAAGTCGTAGTACATTTAAAAAAAATATAGCAAATGCAGGTCTACAATTAGCGCTTCTTGTCCCACACCGTGGGGCAAAGAGCAACAACTTTGGTCATTACGAATTGCTTATTAATTTTTCATATTCGATTCCTGGCGGAGCTCATGTGGTTCTGATCAAACGTTAAACTGTAGATCTACGTCTCATATAGCCTCGCTGCTGAAAGAGACACTAAACTTAAAATCAACTCAAAACTACCGCACAATATCACACAGAAGGGACATATCGGAGTCGAATTTTGGTGTTTCCAAAACCCATGACGGGAATATTTGGTTTGGCCGTGTAGGAAATTTAATGGCCTAGGATCCCAAGACACCCCTGCAGTTAGTGACTGCGGAAACCCTACCTATTAGAACATTAATAGCAACTATTTCAAAAATTGTCACTTTCTGCGCCGTGACCAACACAATTTTTATTTCCCTTGTTACTTGCAACACTTCGGTCAACCTGTCAATAGGTTGCTACTAAATAATAAAACAAAGTCGTTTTTCTACAGCTTCCCAATAGTCTTTCACATTTTCTCTAATGTTAGCTGTTTACCCTCCGTTTCACTTATCCTCACATATTGAGAATGAGAAGTGAGAAGACCAAGTTATCAATGAAAACTGTAATGCATTGGTTGCAATCATGCATATACTTGTTCACAATTACCTTTAATGTTCTTGTTTCTTCGGCAATTATTTTTACTTTTAGTATCGAATATTTATTAAGATTTCTGATACCGTAAACTAGGGTTAATTGAAAATATTTTTTTCTTTATTTTTCATACTATCCCTTGTTATTTATTGCAATTATTTTTTCTTCTTCTTGTGATATTTCTCGAGCTTACAAACAAAGGGTCCAAATAGATGAATCGAGTTGTGGATGAGACATAATGCACCTGATATAGGATGCGAAAATATGTTTATGTGGAAAGTTATAGCTGCTGAGCGTCATTAGAAACGGAGGGAGAGGGGATCAAAGTTGGTGGGAAAAGGGCTATACTCTATTATAGAAATACATCAAATAAACTGTTGAATCGTATAAATAGTGAAAGACAGACAATGTAAACGGTTGTAGTTTCGCATATTGGCAAAAGAAGGATGGGCAGAGTAGATCACAAACCTCTGTCGCCATCCTGAAATCCACTGTTAGTTATCATAGCTTGTAGATATGTTTAACTCACATTTGTTTTCGCATAATCCAAACTTTCATTATACGAGTATCAGTCTCCTAGATTTTCGTAATTAACTATAAAGTTGATCCTAAATCTTACAAATAAGTTCAGATAACGATCACTAAAGTTCATAATTTACTTTTGAGAACATATTGGCCCTAATTGATATATCACATGATTAAATTTCCATTTCAAAAAGTATCACTGATTTCAAAATGGCGCAGGAGGTTCATGATCTCTACTCTGCCCATTCTTCTTTTGAAAATATGTGAAACTACCACCGTTTGCATTGTCTATTTTTCACTATTTTTACGATTCAACAGTTTATTTCATGTATTTCTATAACATAGCATAGCCCTTCTCCCACCAAGTTTGACCCCCTCCCTCTCCGTTTCTTATGGCGCTCAGCCGCTATAACTTTGCACATACACATATTTTCAAATTCTCTATCAAGCGCACTATGTTTCATCCCGCAACTCGATTCATCCATTTGGACCCTTTACTTGTTAGTCCATGTTACCTTTCCTTGCAGTCACAACAAAATTTTGCTGAGACTGAAGCCTCCCAGGAGCTAAAAAAAGATATATGTCTTTTCATAGTATTAAGAGCTGTGTGAAAGACGAGACTATGTTGAACGAAGTACTTGCAAGATCACACTTTTCTTAGAAGATTGATACGCAACATGGCTATGTTCCTTTCATAATAATGCGTTTCTAGGCTGTTTTAAATAAAAAAGAGAGACTTTTTTGCTTAACATTTTAGTTAAACTTTATAAATTGTTGAATCAATCTAAATTCACTACAGTGGTAAGCTTGTCTTCCAGAAGACCTACAGAACCAGCGAAAAATGTTTTTGCAATATGCTGTTATAAACGGCAGTTTTTCAAACAATTCAAGGGAAATTTTCCCAAATGCCAAAGTCATGAATATTATCATTTTCAGTAGAAACAAAAAGAAGGAAATGCATAAACGCCACATATTGTTCCAGAAAGGAAATGGACATGTAAAACTAATTCGTCTCATTAGAAAATTTCTGAAAGCAATGATATTAAGCACAACCCGTTAAAAATGGTCTGGAAGAAAACGACGTATCTGTCATATTTCCCTCATTATCATACAATATAACACAAAAAAGGTCAGTTTTCCAAATAGCCCCAGATTTTCCAAATAAGCCTACGGTAATGAATGAGGTAATGTATGAAATGTTTGTTGTAAATAAAACTTTCATAGGTATAAAATTAGATTATATTATATACACATACTATAATTACTACAATTACGTAGATAACAGAATATTTGCCAAATGACCATAGAAACTTAGTTGGCATGTTGATCATTATCTTTCTTGCATTATAGAAATATTATTTCATTGAATAAATTTTTCTATAGTCAACTACAAGGTGGTGCTAATAATGATTGAGCCTTATCCTGAAGAATTCAGCTAGAACATAGTTGTCAATGCGTTGGTGTTTAAGAGGTTCCATCATTTAATTAGCGAAATTAAAATACTGTTAATTTTACAGTAATTATGTGATAACTAATAGATGAAAAATAATCGAAAAGTGGAACAAGAACTCCCTAAACAATATAATTTTACATGACATACCGTTATCAAGACTCACTAATCTGCTTGTGATTTCCAGACATTTAGAAAATCTGCATTTATTTTCGCGTTTCTAAATGGCTGCAAATGGAAAACTTCTAGGTCACTCGTGATAATGGCACCTCATGCAAAATTGTATTGTCTAGCGCGCTGTCGTTCAACATTTCGATTATATTTTATTTGTTTAAAGATATCACATGATTACTGTAAAATTAACGGTATTTTAATTTCACAATGATTAGGCATCTTAAAGCTAGAAAAGTCAACTTAAATGAAAAAAAAAAGAAAATAAACTTTGGGTACAATAGCCATTCATATTCAAGAGTTAAATTGGAGGTTGCTCATTCTAAAATTGGTCAATTCATTGTTGTAAGTAGAAACCATGAAGAATCAACGTTTTGCGAGTGCTGAAAAGGGAACTTATACTGCAGGTGATGGCTACGTCAGGGGTCGGTGCAATTTTATATACATGTACTTCGAACAGTACAGATAGACGTTGCAAGTTTATTGTCTTACAGGGCGAATACGAGGAGAATCCAAAACTAGCCGGAATTTTTTTTTTAAGAAAAAGCATGTAATTCTGAGAATTTCTGAGTGAACAATTCCTTTGATGTGAAAAGTACAGATCGACATCGTCTTCAAATTCGATTTAAGCTTTTTTTTTTTTTTTTTTTTTTTTGCGAGGCTAGTCAGGTGACTTCTATTGACATGACTGTTGTTTACTTTCGGAATCGTACTCATAGCACCATGACTGGTCGCCTGGGATGATTTTTGTTGAAAATCTCTGGATCGTCTGTGACTGCGTCCTTCCTTGCACCACAGGCTTCCAAGCGACGATCCGTTTGCTCTTCGGAAAGTCTGAGCACAAACTACTTATCAGTCATTTGGCATACTGACTCTGGAGAGTTCCTTCCATTGCGCCCTAGCGGCGCAGCCTTGTATTGCAAGTACGCAATCCACAAGAGTGTCCCCCCGTCGTATGTAGAATAATGTCGCAGTTTCAACTGCCTAGCTCAATTCCTTGAAAGCAAGACTCAATCTTTATCAGCGTCCTCAACTAATCGTTTACCTCTTTTATCTACGATTTTTTAAAAATATATTCTTTACAAAAATGATTGGTCGCTTACTAGTGGGCGCGGCAAAGCACGCAGCCAAGTTCCGGCCACGCTACAAACCAGCTTTACACGAAGAATTGCATATGCTGAGACGATCATTTGCAAGACATCTCTGCTGAGTAACTAATATTTTGAGTAAAACCAAATGACATACAGTTACTAATAACTGCATATTATACAAAAGTACCAAATTTTTCGTGTGAGGAGTCACCGGGGGTTCAGACATAAACCTCTAAATAATACATTTTTTGCGGTTACTGACTGACTCACTCACACATTGGCTGACATAAATACTCAGTGTGTTCTTGACTAGCCAGAAATACGAAATTTCCCTCATTGATAGGGGGTAACATATTCAGTGCTGTTCAAAAATCTTGGCCATCCTCTCTCTTCAGAAGGCTATATTCTGACAAGCATGAGTAGGAAACCCTAAAACTTTGGCTCTATTGGCCAAAGAAAATACGCATTTGATTCGTTTGCAAGTGTAAATAAGAATGCATTTAAAAAAAAGAGAGAGACGCGAGTGGCCAGGCTTTTTGAACAAGATTGTAAATCTCAGTAAATTCCCACATTTCAGATACCACTGATAGAGAGCTCAAACAGCATATCACCCTCCTTACAGATAGACCAAAAAAGTCATTTTTCAACAATATATTCATATTTCTGAACATTGCCAGCATCAATGGTCTTAAGCTGGTCACGTTTGAGAGATGACGTCCCTCGGCGAGAATACTGTCCTGGAAAGGAGGAGGCGCCTTGGACTTGTATGATAGCTACCATCTCAGCATTTGCTGATGTGAATGAAGAGAACCCAGAGAAAACCTCATATCGCTGGTTTCATAAAATTGTTACTTCTTTTCGACCGAGTGTTCCCATGGGAATAGATCCAGGGATCGCTCGCATCAAAGGCGAGAGTGTTAGCAACTACGCTATGTCAGGTTGTATAGTCATTTCCAAAACATCACTGTTGCGTAACTTATGTCAGCAACGCCTAATTACACACATGTACTAGTAATGACATATTGTACATAAGAGCCAAATCTGACTATGTGGGGTATCGTCAGAGATCAATATATGAACCCCTTTCAACTGCCGTGATTTTTCGTGGTTTTTGGTTGATTCACTTACTAACTCACTTTATAAATGTATTGTAAATTCTCGACTAACTAGAAATGCGAAATATTGCGCATTGATATTGAGTAACATGTACACTCATGTCCAAAATGATTGACGCATATCTATAACTGACTTCTTGTAAAAATATATGTCGATAATGATTTTGCAGGGTACTTTTAATACTGGTACTATGTGTATAATCAGGAAATGTATATTTGTGGTAAATTTCATAGGAAAATAATTATAAATACGAAAATTAGAATGAGTAAAACAAAATGTTGGTAAATGAACAATAAAGTTTTATTTTCGTTTTATTGTTCTTATTTACTGCTCTTTAGACCTGAAATTTGTCACATACATGTCTTTGCCGATTATACACATCGGGCGAATTCGTTATAAAATTATATTCCTACAACAACACATTTATAGACACGCGACAATAATTTTGAACATGAGTGTACATCCACAGAAAATTCCAACGTTTCGAATACCACAGGGGAGACAAACAGCGCCATCAACCCTCCAGACTCGCCTTGTAAGACAGAAATGATCATTTTCAACAACACATGTTTGCTGCCTATAATAATGTCAGCAACACCAAATTTCAGACAAATACTACCAGGCCCGTACGTGTTAAGGACGGAACAAAAGATCCAGCTCAACACAAATAAAGCAACTAAAAAATACTGAAAACACATTTGCAAACACCGAGAAGATCCACATACGCATTGTTTGTCCTCCTTAAACCCCACATAATACGAGCTTGGATTGAACGAGATACCTCACACACGAGAGGTGAGCGCTCTCCGAGTGAGTTTCCGTGGCCCCTTTGTTTAATGAATGAACACGGTGTAATGAAGTGTTCTCTACAACTACTAAACCTCAAGTGCGGGGATTCAAGGGAGGTTAAAATTTGAACGCATCGAAACAAAATTTTTGGTGTAAACTGTAGATGAGATCAAAATGGTCATTTTCGATACATAACTGCTGACTAATGGAATGAAAAACAAAGTACGAGTCTCCGTACTAAACCTTTTCAATCTAATACCTTAAGTTATACAGCAGTTACTGTTAATGAAATATTTCCTTGTGAAATATGAACAAAACTATATGGCGTTTTTGGAATACTGGTCTCGAGGAAAACTTACCCCAACAGCAAATTACCCTTAGTGGATATTTTGGTAAGAATTAATTTATGGAACATCATGGAGTTATTAGAGAAATGTGTATTTATGAAATACGAACAAAATCATCTGAGTCGCACATAGGAAAATCGTCCGAAAAAAAAAATGTCCTCATATAATTTTCGTAACAAATGAGTTACTCCAAATTGTTAGGTTATTAATAAAACATTTACTTTTCAAATGCTAGCATCAATTACCCGCTTCGCTGGGTTAAATTAACAAAAGAAATAATAATATGTTTCGTTAGTCAGTCACTTTTTACTATTACTAAAGCGCTCCTTGATATTGGTCATTTTGATTATATATATATATATATATATATATATATATATATATATATATATATATATATATATATATATATATATATATATATCCCTCCCCGCCCACAATTTTGCGGGGACTGAATTTGGATTTAAATGGCATCAGAAAGTCACTGTTCATCTTAGTGACCTGAGAAACTATAGATTCTACACTAATATCGGTCATTTTCGATCATTTGTAAATGTTTTTCCCATCCTTTAAGTTACATTGTCCAAGTGATATGGCAAAAATTATCTCATGTTCGAACTTCATCTAGGTTGAAAATTTGATCAAGATCGGTGAGGTGGTTCAAGATTGAAGTCACATAGACAGTAACTTTCATTTTTACTGTTTTTTACATATATATCTCCGCCTCTCCCTCCCCCAAACCCTACGGTGCACTGTCGTTGTTAAATGACAAAAATTATCCCAAGCCCAAACGTCATCTATGTAGAAAAATCTCATCGAGATCGGTTGGATGGTTCAAGAGTTATTAAGTTTTATTTATTTTTATATATCTTTCCACTCACTCCCCCAAACGTAAGGTCTACCGTCAAACTGATATGATAAAGGCCATCCCAGGTCAGAACTTCATCCATATTGAAAATTTCATTAAGATTTCATTAAGGTCCTGTGGTTAAAGCGTGATGAAGTCACAAAGACGGTCATTTTATATTTATTCTTTTTACATATATATCCCCCTCCCCCTTCCCTAGGTTCCATCGTAAAAGTACAATAACGAAAACATACCCAGGCACGAACCTTATTTATGTTGAAAGTTTGATCAAGATACGTCTAGTGGCTCAAGAGTTATTAAGTTTCATTTATGTTTATAGATTTCTCCCCTCCCCTGCCGCTCCTATAAGTTCTACCGTTAAAGTGATACGACAAAAACCACCTCAGGTCCGAATCCCATCTGTGTTGATTAAAAAAATAATTCGGTCGAGTGGTTTAAGCGTGATGAAGTCACAAAGGCAGTCACTTTTATCCTTTTTTTTTTTTACATATATCTCTCCCTTCCCCACCCCTTTGTTGCACTGTAAAAGTGAAATGAAGAAAACATTCCATGCCCACACCTTATCTGTGTTGAAAGTTTGATCGAGATCGGTCGGGTGGTTCAAGAGTTATTAAGTTTTATTTATTTTCATATACTTCCCTCCCCCTCCTAAGATCTACTGTCAAAATGAAATGATTAAAGAAAACTTCCTAGGTTTCAACTTCACATACGTGGCATATTGAAAATTTGATTAAGATCGATCGGGTGGTTCAAAGTTATTAATTCCCGAACAGTCACTTTTATTTTTATATTTGTTAATTTTTGTATATCTTCCGCTTCATACGCCCCCCCCCCTACGTTGCTCCGTCAAAGTAAATTGATAAAAGTCATCCCAGTGCAGAAGCCCATGTACAGTGAGCCACATAAATTCTTGAGGTACAAAATCCGTGAGTAGGCAACCCAACTAAAGCCCGCTCCAAGATTAATTACGCCTTGTAGAGTAGCTAGAACAGTAGCATGAAGTTGTCAGTTGGCATGCAGTAGAGTAGCTAGAACAGTTGGTAGTTTATTTGTAAATATTAAAAATGCAAAATTTGGTAACACTCAGATGAGCTGGAGAACTTATCCGTATTAACGTATTTCTCGTTAGGTTGCAAATATAAAATGCAATGAGCTTATCAATATGATATTGTATACCTACTTTTAGGCCACCCTGTATATATATATATATATATATATATATATATATATATATATATATATATATATATTGATTTTTAATGAAATATGTATTTATGAAATATGAACAAGATTACCTGACATATTCGACAAAATCTTCCGAAAACAAGTTACACCTAATAATAAACTAAACCTTGTATATTTTTTCCCAGAGAAATGACTTAAGTTTATATCCTAGACTTTTCGAGAAAATCACACTTTTTAAGTATAATTTTTACCGTTCAGTAAACTACCCTTAATTCTCAGAGTAGGAAAAAAAATTCAAAAATATCCTCTGGAGAGTCGTTTAAAAACCTTAAGTTTAAAATTCGGTGCGGATATGTTCAATGGTAAACCTCTAGGCGAGTGAAAACATTTATGCCTGGATGAACAGGCGAAGAGACAGACGGATATACATCCAAAAATCACTTTTTCTTGTTGTAGGGAGCATGATACGTGTGACTCTGATCAAATCTTGGATTTGATTTCTTTTCACGATCACCATCCCTCTTTCTCTCCTATCGTCGCTCGAAAGTAAAAATTTAAGCAATCTTGAATATCTTTAATTTAGCCCAGACTTTTTACAGAAAATACTTATGTTCCCGGCTAGCTAGAAACACGAAAGTCTGCACATTTATATATCCAGAAAATTTGAACATTTCGCAATACCACTGTTAGGGGGAGGAAAGAGCGCTACCAGTCTCCCACAGTATTCCTTTAGTAGAGTACAAAAGAAGAAAAGCGTACAACTAATTCCCACAAATATAATTTTTGTCTTAAAGTGAAGCCGATACTTTTCCAATCAACACATTAAAAATATACAAAAGCATAGTCAAGCAAAATATATTTCTCAGCTGCCATCTTGAAGAAATGGCGCCGAAATTAAAAAAAAAAAAAAACTTAAGGGAGTATCACATTACAGAACATTTAATGTTTAATCTGTTTAAAATTTAATTTTTTATCTGATATTTTTTGAACTACTTACTGCAAAGTATATTCAAGTTGGTTATATGGAGTGTAGAAATCAGTTAATTTAAATCTACAAAAATTTATGATATCTCAATCAAAAAAAAAAAAAAAGCTCTGAAGGAGTGAAAGAAGATAAAGTTATCAATACAACCACATTCTTTAGCCACGATAAGTTATGATACCAATTCAGCCAAATTCTTGAAATAAATTTCCTCATCCTTAAAATATTTGAAGAACTTGGCGAATTGGTTACATTGCATCATAACTTACCATGACTGAAGAATTTGGCTGTATTGATAACGTAACTAATTAGCCAAGTTCTTGAAATACTTTCACATAGAGTAAATTTGTTTGAAGAACTTGGCAAAATCGATACCATAACTTGCCTAAAGAATTTGTGTATATCAATAACTTTACTTTCATGCAATCTTCCGGAACTTGGCTTCTTTCCGACATGGAGTGCCTTATGCAGAGTCATTGTGGGGCATGATTAGTACCATACTAAAGACTTCGATTAACATATGTTTCCTGCAGTAGTCAGGCTTTTAGTATGATGCTAATCAAACTTCAAAGCGACTCTGCATAACGCAGGGAGTGTTTTGGATTGGGACTATAGTATCCGCGAAATCTCAGCAAACAGCCACGAAGTACGTGTAATAATTATACAGTTAGTTTGATGTGCATGGTGAATAACTTATGTGATAAAATGGTAGTGTTTAACTACAGACTGTGAAAACACATTAAAGGGTGATTTGTAAAAATTATATTGTAAGGGCTAAGAATTCTGAGTACATATTCCCACGAAACGCAGAACATTTTCTGATTTTGAGTGCAAAAGAGCCATATAAATTTTTCTCTAAAAAAGTAATTTTGGGGATCGGTATGGAATAACGACTTTACCTCCAAATAAAACCATTTTCGACAATGGGTATTCACTTTGCGTCCGTTCTAAGTAGGAATTTTGGAGAATTGATAGGGCTAAAATTTTGCCTTTAATTAAAATCATTTTGGTGATGGGGATGGTCTTACGACTTTGTGTAATAATTTTCATTAATTTTCTTCATTCAATGCTTTTCGAGACAAAATAACAATTTGGCTTGGTTTTCAGGTTGTGAAAAGTTACTCAATTTACTTGCCAAGTTTATTTCACTCTTCTTGTGATAATCTCACACGCCCATGTCATGAAAGGAAAGTTGGAGGGAGATCGATTGTTTCCAGTATGAATTGTACTCATTGTTCCGAGATATGTTCGTGTGCTTCTCCATGATACTGTTATTATTTTGATCTTGTCTGAGCCGTTCAATGACACTAGGATCATCATAACTGTCTAACAATCCAATCTGCCATATTTCCTATTACTATCTACAAAGCAATAAATATACATCAAGAAAGAAATGCTATGTTGGTTACCAAAATTATCAGGCATCTTCCCACGTGTGGCTTGTCTAGTATATTTCGAAAAACGAAATTCCTCAGTCGGAATCGTTCAATCGTCGTCCTTCCATGTTCCATATGGAAGCAGGTATAGTTTGAACAAAATGTCCCTCATCTTTCCTCCATATAAGATATTGACTTTCCGCCAACGCATTTTGTATTCAATGCCTTTAAAGTCTCCTTTTTGCTTGGCCTACTTTTGGCTCGCTTTTACGTTTGAGCATGTCCGAGAATTTCTTATACCCTCTGCGGAATAACTTATGCACCTATTGCACACTGCTGACATTATATTTGACAGTATTGATGTGACTTACTGTACGAGGGTATACACAGCAACGGCTCAACGGTTCTTCGTATTCGAAATAATGTGTTGAAATGTATTTTCTCACAGTCTCCGACAGCCATAGTTCCGAAACAATATGCGTTTCCCAACAGGTCCAATAAACATTTATTTGTCTTATTTTGATATGAGGTACTACTTGTTACAGTTTGTCTGCATAATATATTAACAGCTTTATATATATATATATATATATATATATATATATATATATATATATATATATATATATATATATATGTATGTATATATATATATGTGTCTGTATGTGTGTGTGTGTGTGTGTGTGTGTGTGCATACACAGATTGGTCTAACAGACTAGGACAGGTGCTAAGTGCCGATGGTATATGCTTATGTTGACTAGAAACACACCAAAATTTTCATTGTGTCTGTGGGGGAGAAATTTCTGATAAAATGACCAATTTATTCGGTTCTTGGAAGTTAGTCTTCTCGAACCTAAGTCCAATTTTTAAATTGTAGGCAGTTCATACTAAGTAGTGTTGATTTAAACCAGTACAATCTCATGAAATTTGTAGCATGGGCAAATTGTTATTTTCAAACTTGAATAATGCACTATGATTTTTACTCCTTGAAATATTTCAGTTGATTATCGTTTATTTACCCCTTGATATTTTTTTCATAAAATGCTTCAGCTACTCTCTATTTTCTTATACTACCCTTGCACTATCTCTGCAACGCATTTAAGAGTGCATTAATATAATCTACAGCTAAATAAAATAACATTCCCTTTAACCCAAAATTGATCTGACATTTTGTTCTTTAGTTATAGCTGCTTGAGTATATCTGCAAGAAATTTTAGTTTTCTCAGAGCACCAAAAAGAAGCATTTCTACGCCAAGAAAAGTCTATGCTTCCTGCCTGATCTTGGTGTTAGAGATCACCTACCTACATCACATTGTCCGTGTTTTTAAAAAATACCCTACATATATGGTACTCTCTATTTAGGTGAAAGTGATATACTTAAAATGAAATTACAAAGCCAATATTTTAAACACAAAACACACACATATATATAAATCTTTTGTTATATCACAATTCATCCAATATTTTGTGAAAGTTGGTAAGCTAGGTTGTCCTATCTTGCATAACAGCATAATATTTTTTTATTTATTTTTTCTGAAGAACAAAAAGCATCCCCTGGTCTTGTGCCAGCTAATTCTTTCAGTATTTTCCTCTCACTTTACGAATCCTCCTCTTTTTGTTTCCAATGAATAAATATGTTTCGTTTTTGATCTATGTTCTCATCCCTCAAGCGTGCTTCCAAGTCAAATGAGGTTTTCTTATCTTCTTAGGAAAATGGAAATGACAATTTCGAGCAAAGGAGGACAAATTTTACTTAATCAACATTACTGTAGAAAAAGTTATATATTTTGTGAATTGTTGAAAATATTTTTGCATGATCCATATTGCAATTTTAAAATTTTGAAGTTAGTATTGCTTGTGCGAGTTTTTAAAGTTCCCTTGAGAAAGAACATTGACGTGTCTAAGTATTTTTAATAACTAAGAATTACTTCGTAAATAGCAGAGTGGGGTGTTGTGTATTCTATATATCAAAAAAAATTATGTGAATCGCCATGTTAGAGAATTTCAAACGAGCAACAAATAATACAGTTATTAAGTGTATATGTCTGGAATATACACCAACCTTCTGGAATATTCGATGTGTAACTTTCAGTGGTTCAATATGAGGAGGTAATGAACAGCTTGCAAAATTTGGAATATTGTGTTGATGGGGTTTTCTGCATTATCCGTGGCTCACACAGAATTCTCCACCAGGTTTCCAACATGATGAACACTTCTCAACAACGTGTTCAATGGGTCTTTGTTACTTTCGGTTTAAGAGAGTACGTGTTCAATGGCTGTTTAAAGTGTACTGCAGGTGTCATCATGCAGTTCATGCAGTTCAACGACAGGTAGTACAATGCCAGATACTCGTTTTTTTTTTTTTTTTTTTTTTTTTTGTGGCACGTTGTGTGAGCAGGCGGAAAAAGATGATCAATGTCTAAACTGTTGGGTGTTTACGGGTTAACCGACTCGTCATGTCAGTGCCTGTGTGAGCACACACAATACAGTTATTCGGAGAAAAGAAAACTTACATATCTCTTATGGATTCCAATGATGTGACCCTAAAATAAAAGTGCAGTGCAGCGTTTTCCATCAGCAAATATATTGTCCTTTATTCTTTCAGAAAGACACAGTTTGTTTTATCAATTTCTTGAACGTGTAAGAACAACAACTCATGCCATATTCGCAACAAGTTCGTTTTTCGAACAGTATCAATTTTTCAATAGGATAGTGTATGCCTGAATTCATCCACCAAACGTTCACCGACCAGCATTCTGGTCGGGCGGACTCATTCCTTGAGTAAAAGTTCACCTGAGCTGATACCTTTGGACAGTTTCACGTTGGGGTACGAGACAAAAATATTCAAGATTTGGAACTAAAGAACACGTGACGTAACTTGTCCGTCAGGTATAAAGTTTGTCGATTTACATCAACAAATGGTCGGTAGAGATTTGAAGGACTACACTGATTCGCACAAACCTGTTATTTGTCTGTAAATGTTCTTCCGATGCTGCGAAGTCGTAAGTCCAGCGGTTCATGTTATGCTTGTACCTTTATGTTGTGACATTCGAAACGGATCAATACAGTGGGCTTCAAGAGATTGTGCCTACCGTTTCATCTCAGAAACAAACATATTAAATACAATTGCTTAAACGAGTGACCAAGTAGTTTGATAAACTGATATTTTGTTCAACCCAAATTCTTCAAAGAATATCATTACTGAGACAGGAGAAGAAACTCACATATTTAAAGAGCACAATGAGTAGAACATATATTGAAAGGTCTTTGAGAGAAAAACATTTTGACTTAGATACGATAATTCTTTGTAACATCTATCCAAAATGGCAGACAATCAAATTTTACAAATTGGCCAATTACTCTAAGCTGATACTCTCTCTTTTCATGTTATCTTCTCCATTTTCCTCTAACATTACATTTCGAAGCTGTATAAACATTCCTCATCTAACCTCCATAATGTCTAAGACTCTGAACCATAAAATCCAATAATTCATATATATACTACTTGACCAACTTCCTCTTTAGTCAAATATTAAGCCTGCTAGTTAAGAGTAATCTTTCCTTGTTGAATGCTTCTTTGGCTATGGCAAGTCTTGATCTGAGGTCTTCGGTGCAGTAAGCGTGTCTCGTCAAAATACTTCCCAGATACTTTAAATGATCGACCTCTTCAGGTTATTTTTGTTTTACTTTGATCCGTAAGGAGTCATTATTGCCAAGGTAATCTATTACGTTACGTACATATCATAAGGTTTAACGTTGTTCAACTGGTTGAGAACGTATCTTAGAAATAGTGGCATAATGTAAATTCATACTCCAATATTGTAACATAGGTATAATACAGTGTGATACCACTCACATTACTGTAAGAATTTTTTGCTCCAAAAGCCTTCGGCCAACTGTACACTATAGGTTAAAATTATTCTTAGTTAAGAGCCCCAATTGTTTACAATTAATCTTTTTTTGTTTCCTCAGTAATTAACTTCTGGTGACATGAATGTTAATGTTTACATGAAAATATGGTTACGACTCTGGTCTCAATAATACAGAGCAAAGAACGTTAATGCTTAGTATTAGCATTATCTATTTTCAAAGGAATAAATTGATACAATAGAGTTTAATTTTCAATTAATTGGTCACAATATAGACTACGCAGCACTATAGAAAAACTAGAAATTAACAATTCAATCCTATTTTTTTTTTAAAGTTTGACGTTCCAGATAGTGTGCCGAGTCTCAGGAAGACGGTAATGATCATAACGAATAAATTGGTTTCATGAAGAAAGTGAGAGGAAACAGAATACTCCCCTCCAAAACACACACACATGGCGTTTGTCCACTAGAAATTCAACTTGGTGCGAGCTGGTATCGAACCGGTGACCTCAAATACCAGAGTGCTATTCCACTGAGCCACCGCGGCCCAGAGTTGCTTTAAATCTGTGAATTACCTCCACGCTAGTGACATCTATTGGTATCGAACAGGCAACCAGCAGACATAGCGACATCTAATGGTATAATTGCTTACTATTAGTAATTAACGTGACACACTGACATGTTTGTCTTTTATAAATAAAAGTAATCTTTGGCTAGTTGGGGGCTCTGCCCCCAGAACCTCACGTTAGTATCAAGAGTGAATTTCGTGCATTTTCTCTTAGCATTCCCTGAAATTGGCCCACTTGAAGGTTTCGTCCCTGAACCCGTGTTTACTCCACCTCCGGCTTCGCACCCATTAACCCGTTTTTTCCCGGTGTTCCAACATTGGAAAAATTTTAAGGATAACGCAAATACCTGCTAAGCTGGTTACATTGTATCGCGATTAGTTGGTAACGCGCGAACTGCATTCACAAGAGACGGAATGAAATGCTGATGTAATTGTTTCGTGCTCTATTAGGTTTTGCACCTCGCGGTGGTGACGTCATTCTCAAAGAAATTTTTACATACGCCATGGAGGAAAGAAAGTAATTAAATGTTTATATTTTTTATAATTTTGTCTGCTTATTGCCTCAAATATCTTAATTAATAATTGTTTCAAGTCATATTGAAGTGATACAAAAAGTAATAATTATAACTTGCACAGTGTAATATAAAGTACAATGTTCCAATAATGGAACAGCAGGAACGAATGGGTCCATTATTTTCAGTATTGTAAAATTTATATTAGAATGTATATTACTTTTTTTAATCAAACAAAAATGATTTTTGCTTTCCGTACGATTTCTCTGTTTATATTTACTTTGTTTCCAATGTACACTCATGTCCAAAATGATTGTCGCATATCTATAACTGTCTTCTTGTAAAAATATAATTTTATAATGATTTTGCATGGTATTTTAATACTGATAATATGTGTATAATCCAGAAATGTATATTTGTGGTAAATTTCATAGGAAAATAATTATAAATATGAAAATTAGAACGAGTAAAAGAAAATGTTGCTAAATGAACAAAAAAGTTTTATTTTCGTTTTATTGTTCTTATTTACTGCTCTTTTGACATGAAATTTGCCATACACACACACATGTCTTTGCAGATTATACATATACTAACATTATAAGAAATACCGGAAGAATTCGCTATCAAATTATATTCCTACAACAACATATTTATGGACATGCGACAATAATTTTGGACATGAGTGTACAACGGCGCAAACATTCATATCATTCTAAAAGTATCAAAAATAACTCATAATATTTTTTGGTTGAAATTCCCTAATATTTGCACTATATACATATTACAAATTATTTTGTGAAAAGATATGGAGCACTGATGTATGTTGTATGTATTACTCTTCACTGAACTAGTTAGTATAACGCATGTAGGCCTATTCGGTATACTGAGTCCGGTGTTTAATTTCCTTTGTAGTAGGATTGTACATTCTACAGATATTTCCGATGGTTTTACGACGCTTTTTTATTATTTAACAAAGAATATCTCCCTTCAACAGCAGTATATGAGACTAGACCTAGAGCTTAACATGGGATTTGAATCGCATGTGCTCTCGCCGGGAATCGAACTTGGGTCTCTTGCACAAAAGGCGAGAACGTTAGCCATCTAGTTATAAGAGATAATAATAACAATATATTAACCGATTATTATTTGTGTGACAAATCATTTCTTATTCATGTGGTTTATGTGTAAACCTCGAGGATATTTCGTACAATATCAACCATACGTTGGATGAGATGTAAACAGACCTAAAGACATTGGCTCGGGATAATATGTTGTAATGCAGTTGACAAATTGCATTCCAAAATATATGCATTTCAAGATATACGCGGATAGACTATTTTCATCACTTTCATTTCAAGTGAGTTAGCAGAATTGGGTATTGGCTTCACTGGAACAATTATGAAGAACCGAGTAGAGCATTGCCCACTAAAAGATCCACAAGAACTAAAGAAAGAAGACAGGAGGCATTTCATTTCAAAACCGACGCAGCTAGCATATACATGGTGGTGGAATGGAATGATAATCGCGTAGTTCATTTGGTAACTACATGTGATGCTGTGGAGCCTGTTGCTTCTGCAAAGAGATGGATTGCAAGGGAGAAGAAGAAATTACCAGTTCCACAACCTAATACTGTTTCAAAGTATAACAAGTTAATAGGAAGAGTGGATAGAATGAATGAAAACATTGAAAGTTACAGAATTTCAATCAGATCCAAGAAATGGTGGTGCCCTTTTTCTGCGTTCTGTACTGATACCTCTTTCCACAATGCTTGGCAACTCTAAAGGAAGAAAGAAAGTAACCCAACTTCTCTTTACAAGAAGTATAGTCCAAACATATTTGCAGAAATACAGTTCTCCACTATTTTCAAGCAGAAAGGCGAAAAGAAGCAAGGAATTTCTATCACGCGTCCCTAGAGGTCTAAGATATGACATATCTGATCACTGGATAGCTCCGGCTTCAAACCTTACCACGCTCAAATGTAATTTCAGTTCTTGAATTGGTCAGATCTATCGGGAAGAAAATCAAACTCATTTCCTAAATATCAATCTATATTGATTTTGCATATATCTGCAAATTTAGCATGTTGATATTTTATTTCTATACCTCCCTATAAGAACTATAGGGTACTTAGTTTGGAATTAGAGAATTGGAAATGGAATTGGAGAGCACTTTTGACAATTTTCTGTCTTTGGCAGATTTTTTTTTTTTTTTACAAAAATGAAATAAAATAAAAATAAACATATGTTTAAAAGAAGTCTTAAAAATACACGTGTTTAAAACAAAATGTTTAAAACATATACAAAATTTGTTTTAAACAAAATCAATTGTTTAAAACAAGTTTTCGTCATTTGTTTTAAACATTTTGTTTTAAACAAAACAAACCTGATGCATATGTGTTATGTACTATTTAAAATGCTTTGCAAAAGCTAATTTTATACTTATATAAGGAAACACTGGATGTACACTTATGAATTCCATTCGTTGTTTCTAGGTTACAAACTATCAGATTGAACAAGATTTAAATGTGGTACAAGGATTATACCTGTACAGCTTCTGGTTCCAAATTTATTCAATCCTCCGCTCCGTTTCGCGTTGTAAATGGGAAAGACTACTTTATTTATCTGTTTAATAGCAATTGCTATAGTTGCGCACATTGCATGATTTTAATGACTCATTAACTGTAGTGTATGAGTAAGCAATCCTAATATTTTTTGGCATAAATTTCAAAGAATCGAACCCCTTTTGAAAATTCAAGGAGGAAATTGTCCCCATAACCCCCGTGCCTCCTGGATTGTAACATAGGTATCCTCCAGTAGAATGTTGTTATTATAATAACAGTATTGCCAGAGTGGCACTTACTCTGATAAACAATTCTGTGGGACGTACGTGTACGAAATTGTGTTTCGATGAGTCATCATTATAAACTATACTCCAATATAGTGACACATCTTACACAGCAGAATGTTATTAGACTTTCTGTACGATATTAAACGAAGGTGTCAAACCAGTAAATATTCGTTGTAGAGAGGTTTCTTATATATTAATGGTGGTGTTCCAGATATATTAAAAGAGTTATAATAACATGTTTCAAGCTATAACTTTAGTATGTGCTTTCGTCAGAGTCAATTTGTTACACAGAAAAGACAGCTAAATAAACTGAAGAGTTAATATATATATACTCAATTTTATACATTTTTGTGCTTACAAAAATTCAGTTATATTTTCAATCTTGTTTCCTTTTAACACTTTTTCCCAAACTGCTTTTACATTCATGAGATGTCCCTTTGTGATGGGAATACTTACTCTATTGTGATTAGTTTCAGAATTTATTTATAGAAATTGAAAAGGAAATATAATGCAGCATGGATGTTGTTTATTAATAACTTAGTATCGTTCCAATTTCCAGAATACACACATTAGTTGCTATGTTTGTAAGAGGGAATAACATATATATATATATATATATATATATATATATATGATGTGTATGTGTGTGACATTTTCATGTCTATACATATAACATATCTTTATACCGTTTTATTCTCATCTCGTTCTGCATATTTGTAAACCATATATTGTCTCTTAATGTGATGTGGCATATTTAATGCACTTTTTTATGTCTATTATTATTAACGTTTCGTTAGGGTAATTATATTATCATCTACATATTGTGTACCTCCCTCGCTTCTTCAGGTAATACTTTTTGGCAAAGAAAAAAAACAATTAAATAGTATGCATATGGTGGAGGAGTAAGCATTTAAAGAGAAGTACGGTATTTGCAGTGAAACTATAATTGTGCACATGCCATTGAAATGTAGAAAACAATATAACCCAACATTTACAGGCAAGAAGGTGTGCATATTAGTTAGTTGGATGGTAATTTAATGTCCCTCTCAGCAAGACTTGCATATTAATTAATTGGATTTTAATTTAATGTCCCTCTCATCAATGCATGCATACTAGTCATTGGATTGTAATTTAATGTCCTTCTCAGCACTGGAGCTATATGAAATGTGAATCTCCCTTTTAAGGGAGAATTAGAACTAGTTTAGAGTGTTCAAATTTCAGAGTTCTCGTTGCTGGGAATGAAAACTGTGACCAGAAGTACCAAAGACGTGTGTGAAGTAGCCACTAAATCAGCGAAAAATGCAAGACACGTGTAGTGAATTACAGAAAAAATACCTTACAACTACGTAATATGGAGTATTAAGTTGAGAGTTCCCCTTTAGAGCTAAAACTGTATGATGCCCAGATCTACAGCTTAAAGGGGAATCTCCTGCCACATGAGCTACCTCCTGAAATGGAACTCGGGTCTTCTGCACGAAAGCAGTAACCCTGAACACCTAGCCTCGAAGAATAGCATGTGTTACTTAATCAATAATGCCAATATTAGTAGATTAACTCTAGTGTGTTTTCTGACAATACCGAAAATGCAATTGGGAATTGGATTTCCTAATCATCCAAGAAAATTACACTAAATTCGTTACTCGTCCACAGGTACTAGTAAATGTAAAGGAATAGAGTAGGAATGCACGTTTTCTGACGACTGCGCGACTAGAAATAATAGTAAATATTCTAAACTTTAAAGTCTCAAACTAAAGCTCTGTTCTAATAATACAAAAGTCAGTTATCAGGATTTTGAATTCTGCAGAAGTCGACCATTCTGCTTAAAGTATTCTTCAGTATTATTTACTTAGAACAGTGGCGTGTTTTGTGGACTACCGAGCCTACGGGTGGTAGCCCTAAGCATGGGCGGCGATTAGGGGGGGCAAGAGGGGGCAGTTGCCCCCCCACTTTTTTGAAGTGACGCCCTAATTTATATAGTTTTATTTGGAAATGTAAACAGGGTGTTCACACAATTTGGAGAAAAAAAGAACTGACTTTTCCCTGACTTTCCATGACGAAAGTTCCAGATTTCCCTGACCCCTGGATAACTTAAAAATATAGAAAAAAGAAAGAAACCCCAGTGTCTACATTCCCAATATTTGGCCTTGTTCTCTTCCGCTTCTGTTTCTTTGTTTTTTTCAATTTTCTTTCCAAACGAATGTAAATTTACAAACATGTGCATTAGGCTGATATTGATTAGGCCTACATATTACACAAATTGTAAAGTTACAAACGAAAGTGTGCAGTATACAGAGTACTTAAGATATGGAAAAAATACACATTATAATACCAATTACAATATTATAATATTGCCTATAGTAATAAATAGTTCATACATGATTTTACTGATTATTAAAAAAAAAACATACACACACATTATGTAACACATACTTTTTCTGGTGCAGTTGTTAAATGCAACCCATTTCGAAATTTGTTTTCACCCTTTCTCGCATAGTTTTCTTCTCACTGATCTGAATATCCTTCTTCTTGTCTCCGCAGTTTAATTTTCTTCTGTTCTTCCTCCAGCTCCTTTAGTTGTTGCTGTATCTTCCGTTTCTCTCTCCTCTTCTCGTCTCCAACATTTTCTTCTCTTTTCTTTTCCAAAAACACTTGATATTGTCTCATTGAACTTCTCACTGAATTTGTCATGCCTCTTGTAATTATTAATCTTGATGGTCCACCTATTCTCATCACAGAATCATATATGATCCGTTGAGCTACCAGAGATTCTTCTTGTAAGTTCCCAACAATGAGAATTTTATTTATTGTGAAACCACTTTCAAAAAATGCGTTTCCGTGAAAGAAGATAAAAAGACAATTTCATAACTGACCATAAGTCAACAAAGTTCTTCCCATTTCCTAAGACTAAGTAAAAAACTCATCAAGTCCAATACAATCTCTGTCATTGGCTATGAATTCATTCGAGTGTTCTTTCAATTCTTCAGTCTGAGCTTTCATTATGAGCTGGAGATACTATTTCTTCGCGTTCTCCGCCACTTGTCCAGATATCCTCTTGGCAAACAGCATCTACCCTTTTGAGCAAACATGCCAGGATGCAGTTAGATGTGTTTCTCGCAGAAAAATAGTTTCAATAACTATATCAGAGAACACTGACTCCCTCAATATCATCATTGAGAACACGAGATTTTGCATCCATTAACAGTAAAGAAATCAACCCTATTTCATAAATTCAGTAATTGAACAATGGACCTAAATCGATTTTTCCATGGCAAATTTGCCATTTCCCTGACTTCACCTAATACACTTTTACCTCCTGACCTTTCCCTGACTTTCACTTATTTTCCAGAATATGGACCCTGGTAAAGGTTTTGTATGTATTACTGTTTCCTAGAAAAAATGGTGCCATATATTTGCAGTTGCGTGAGTACGTATTGGTTATTTGTCTTCGCGTGGAGTTAAGAAAACGACAGGAATTGCGTTTTAATTGCAATTCAAAGCAATTAATATTGCAATTGCACATTTCTTTAAATGTAATAGCATATGCTTGCAGTACTTACTGTATTTCATTTTCTAAGAGCAAAAACATTCATTTAATGACATGCGTGGAATTAAAAGTATAAGTTGTTCATTAATTCCTAGCTTCAATATAACTTCTGCAAAAGAAGCGTCATTATTCATTAGTATGATTAATATTGTCCATTCTATTTATTTGTTTTGCAAATTTATTAAATAATCTAATTACACAATTTTCCAGACAGATTTTTAAGATGTTCACGAGCAAGAACTCAAATCTCTTCTTACGCTTTCGTTGTTCAAGAGTATAAAGGATTAATACCTACCTGTATTGCTCTTATGAATTTACATAATAAAATAGAAAAACGATATGCCGTATTTTAAGTGAAAAAAGATAGTGTCCTATTAGTTATACAACCTTTCATAAAACAGTGTTAAAAACAATCAGGAAATGTAATATTGATATACAATTGTTCAGATCATGTCTTGCCCCCCCCCCACTTTTAACGTCCAACCGCCGCCACTGGCCCTAGGATATTGTATAATAAAGTTATTATAATATAAATAAATTATACTGATAATTTTATACTTTAGTATATTCAATGATACAAGTTTCTGAGAATTGTTTGCATGTAGAAAGACCCACTAAATTCTTTGCACGCAGTCTGTCTCTCTAACTGAAGAGTCTTTGATATGACAAACAGCAGAAGCCACTCTCTAGCTACTACAGCAAGAGTCGTATCAGCGCGTTCCCCTTCGCTCCACCTCCGCCCACAGAGTACAAACGGGCTGCCAGGTAGCAGCAGTTAACTCTGGAGAAATCGGTTTCTTGGGCGTGAGGGAAGAGTAAAGGGAAATTATACGAGTAATGACAAGGCATGAGAGGGGATCTCAGGAAATTGTCTCGGACACCCTGACCCTCGTTTCGTAACGGTTTGCGTCAACGCAAGGACAATTTTGTGTTTTACAGTATTTTGCGATATCTGGCACATCTGTTATAAATACTTGTTTCATTATTTGCATTACGTTGCTAAGTCTCTTACAGATTGAGGCTGCCTCGTTGGCTAATAACCTATTTCAGCTTTCTTTGTTATTTGGGCAGCTTTCATTTATTCTGCTGAGTAGGGTTAACACCTATCCAAAACAAAATTTAGGAATGCTTCATGGAAGAAATGAAGGTAGAAATGTACGATTGTTTTTCCGTAATACTAATAAAATAATGTAAGTCTTTCTAGTGAAGAGAAAATCATATTTATCTACTTGATAAAAGGAAAGTGTGTTGTTGTTCTTTTTTGTTCTTATTTTGAAGGCTGTATAGAAAAAGTGGAAACTAAACTCCAATAATAATAATAATAATAATAATAATAATAATAATAATAATAATAATAATAATAATAATAATAATAATAATAATAATAATAATAATAATAATGTGTTATCAAGGTTAGTGGTAGTCCAAGCCATCAAACCAGTATACGCCACGGATGTAGAATGATCTGCAGTTAGATTTCAATCTCAAATCCCTTTTCCAGTTTGCGTTTTAAGAAACCTTCAGAATTTTCCCAAATTCTTGGAATTTCGGATTATTACTAGAAACAAACAAAACGACAAAAATTTTACATGGGCTTAATGATAATATGGGAAGAGTGTGTCTGATTTACCGACCAACACTTTCATGTTACTACTGCCGAAACTATAATGGCCACTCAAACAAAATTCATCGCAAATAAAAATCTCTACATCGCCGACAAATACGCACGTCAAAAATCATATTAGTATCGTTATTTTAATATATCTTTATCACGAAAAACTATCAAAAATATGATATAAATTTGTCCATTACCGTTGTTATACTAGCTACCAGAATCAAACTCTACCTTGCATGACTCCATCATATTCAACCAAAGTCATAAAAATATCGGGATATAAAAAATATATATATAATTATTTAACTTTAAAAATATATAAATTTGGTCACCACCAAAACTATAATGATCACCAAAACCAGACAACACAAATAGAAACCTCTATGATGGGAAAATGCATGCCAAAATGGTTGCTAATATTGTGATGCTTTACACCAATGGCGATTGGTGTCCGACCAGTAGCAAACGTTGTGTTTGTTCACCTGATCAGTAACTTAAAAAAGTTCGCCTGATCTGTGAATAAGACGTCGTAGGCGAAACGGATATTTTGGCGTATTTGCTGGCGTTTCTCATTCCGCAAAGTCCAAATCCCGATCGAGATCATCCTTTAGCAGGCGCTAATACATTTGTAGCTTGTAGGGGCGGCACTTACACAGAGACAAAAGACGCATGATGGATGTGCGACTAACACCGCTTTTCTGGGACAAAGGACGAGTGCTTTGATTAGGACTCTTGCTAACTGGTACCAACACTGGTGTTTCGTAAGTATCTGTGTATAGTCTGCCTTATTTTGTTTTGTTGGCCACGGACCCTGTTTCCCTGATTTTTTTTTTTTTTTTTTTTTTGTTGATTTGCTTACTGTTATATGGCTAATAGGTGCACTATCTGGATGACGGTTGTTAAAATCATCAGCAATGACTCTTGTGCATTGCTCTCCTGACATCAAAATGATCTCAATGCGCTCTGTCTGTGTCGCAGCCATGTTATTTTAGTCATCTGAACCGATACCAAGATAACATAAGGAAAGTCATAACTTCGTTATAGTAAGTGATGAATCATAAACAAACACTGCATTGAAGTCCAGAAAAAAAATCAGATGAGAGCAAGGCATCACAACATATGGTTTCAATTTAAGAAACTAAAAGCAAATTCAAAATGTCGGATTTTAAAATGACAACCATCGAAATTGCATGTTCTAAGCTTCCCGATCATTTTTACTATTAATATACAATATTACTTTCGTAATTCTTCTGGAAGGAACACCGTAAATAACGAAGGAATGTGAACATTAAAATTTTAGCCGGAAAATGAACATTTTTACAGGTGTTTGGCTTACAAAAACTCCTTGATATATGCATCATATCTAGGGATACGCATGAGTCGAGACATGTCGCGAGTCTCGACTCTACTCGATTAGAATTCGAGTCCAGATTCGATTCGAGACACACTTTGTAAAATTCGAGACGAGTTGAGACAAACGTATTTCTCGACTCGAATTTTCGAGTCGAGACACGAGTCGAGCAGAGACTGTTCGTAAAAATCTCGACTTGACTCGAATGTCTTGAAAATCTTTTTTATGATTTTAATATTATTTTGAAGAAAGTATTCACTCAGAAACAGCCTTGAAACCTATTCCAGCACTTATTACTTTTCGAGCACGCAGAATTCTTTTGGGAGTGTATTTCAGAAACGCAATTAATTCTTCGTAAACAAATACAACTATATAGTATCTGAAGCGGTTTGAGTTGGATTGAATGAAAAGTCAACATGTATTCGAACTGCGCAATGTATTGTTAATTATCATGAACTGGAAAAATTAGAAAAAAAATGGAAGTGTGACTGATTAGCAGCAAGCACAAAAATTTCACAAAGGATGATATATTTGTTGACGTCAAAGCTGCACACCTCAAAACAGAGAAAAAAGATGGCCTCATCAACTATCCGTTGTCTTGTCCAAGTCAGTTGCTTCTTGTCATAAATTGTAAAATTTCCTGCAAGTTAATCAGAATGTTGAAAATTTCCTACATTTTAAATTTACTTATTATACACCGATCAGCCAGAACATTATGACCACCTACCTACTATCGATATGAACCCGTCCAGGCGATAGCAGCCAAAGGAACGCCTGCTAGTCATACACGCGTACGGTGCATGCCGTATCAGTGAGAGTGCTGGCCGTGTGTAGAATGGGGAAGGCACGCAATCTATCTGAGTTTGACCGAGGGCAGGTTGAATGGCCCGGAGACTCAGCACGATAATTTCGGAAACTTCAGGACTTGGGTGTTCGAGGAGTGCTGTGGTGAGTGTCTCCAACAAGAGACGAAACCAAGGGGAAACTACGTCCAAACGTCGAAGGGTTGGGCACCCTCACCTCATTAAAGATGCCGGACGTCGTAGGCTGTTCAGACTGGTAAAACGGGACAGGCAGCAAACTGTGGCGTAACTAACATCATACTTTAATGCTGGGCAAAGTACAAGTTTGTCTGAACACACAGTGCACCGAACACTCCTAGCGATGGGCCTTCACAGTCGACGACCCATCCATGTGTGAATGTTAACACCACGACATCGGCAACTACAACTGAAATGAACACGTTCCCATCGCCACTAGACTTTGACGCAGTGGCAGAGAATTGTATTTGATGGATCACGATACCTTCTTCGTCATGACATTGGGAGGGTCTGAATCAGTCGTGTTCCAAAGGAACAGTTCCTTGACACCTGTACTGCAAGATGAAGACAAGCTGGTGGTGGCTTAATTACGGTATGCTCTGGGGAACATTCACGTGAGTATCCATGTGTCTAGTGGAGCTCGACCGAGGCAGCATGACGGCCACGCGTATCGCACACTGCTTGGAGACTACGCACACCTTTTCATGGCAACCATGTTTCCCAACGGTAGTAGCATTCTCGACAAGATAATTCACCATGTCACAAGGCCAGAAGTGTGATGGACTGGTTCGAGGAACACAGGGGCGAGTTCCAAGTGATGTGTTGGCGCCCCAACTCGCCGAATCTGAACCCAATCAAACACATCTGGGATGTGATTGAAGTGACGTCAGAGCGCATCGCCCCCCGGAATATACGGTAACTAAGTGACCTGTGTGTGCACATGTAGCGATAACTCTCTCCCGCGATCTACCAAGGATCATTGCGTCCATGCCAAGACGCATCGCCGTTGTTATATATGTCAAAGGTTTAAGTACTGACAATTAATTAGGTAGTCATAATGTTCTGGCTGATGTGTGCGTATATTTTAACTCGTATATTTTGTCTCGACTCGAATTTCAAGACGTCCCGTCTCAAATTCGAGTCGAGTCGAGGGAGCCGCGGTGGCTCAGTAGTAAAGCGTTCTCCTCTGATGCTTGGGGTCCCTGGTTCGATCCCGGATCGCACCAAGTGAACTTTGTGGTGAACAAACACCGTCTGCGTGGGTTTCCTCGGGGTTCTCCCGTTTCCTCCCATCTTCTCCATTCCACCATTTCAATCATTTCTCCTCATCACCGTCTCCTTTAGCCTAACCAGCATAACCGTGCTACGTAAATCTCAAAGATTTCATTTCATTTCATTTTCGAGTCGGGTCGAGACAACATTTTCTCGAGGCGAGTAGAGACAGGTTTAAATCTCGACTCGACTTGACTCGCTCAATAAGAACCATATCTGTCCCTGTTCCGTCCGATGGAGACAAAACCATGCCTGTTTATGTGTTCATTTGTTCAGGAGAAAAAAGCATGTATGTCCCTGTGTCCGTCCGTTCAGGAAACATCGCCATGTCTATCTCTGTGCCCATCCCATGGGAGACAACATCATATCTATCCATGTGTCCTTTCCATGAGAAACAAAACCATGTCTGTGTGTGTGTGTGCTTCCAACAGGAAATAAAAATCTCAAGAAGTGCATGATGATTTACCATCAATTTTGACGTTGATATAGGAGCCAAGTCTGTGGGAGTGATAGTTAAACCTGAAGTGGCAAAACTCGTCTATTTTTGGTTTAAACGTTGGTCAATATAGAGCAAAAACGGCAATATGTAGCAAGAAGTGGTTTCCTTAAGCATTCAACAATGTATTTCATCTCCGTTATTAAGGCTCCGTTGAAACCAGAAGTGGTAGGAATCTACTCCTTCCCGTTTCGATATCGATCCACTTAAACCAGAACAAAGTAGAAGATAGCGAGAAGTGACCTTTAAAACCAATTTAGCGTTCTAACTATTGGTACTATCTTCTCTCTTAACACTTCATTCAAACCGGAAGTTAGGGAAATCAAGCACTTTGGGTTTTGAAGTTGATCGCTAGGAAGCGAAAAGGTTTAATAGACAGTTAGAAATGGTATTCTGGAATCAAATAAGAATTGGGTTGTCTTGTATTAATTCACACATGACGTGCCGTGCCCCAAGAGGCCGTCTTGAAGAGAAATCAGCCCGGTCGTGGCTTGTTAGCCACGATTCTTCGGCTTTCTTCGAATCACACGAAGCGACACGAAGTTTTCTTCCTTGCATCCATCTTGTAAAATGATGTAGAAAGCGGCACGATATGAAATTTTTAAATGACCGTAACACGGACCGTAACTGGCGGCCGTAACATGGACATACCATGGCTGGGGAATCATCCTATATGTGAATCAGCTTTAATTGAGAAAATGTTACGCCGTAAAAGTAAAAGTCCTTCGTCTTTTGTACATGTGACACTGCAACTTCTTAAAGAATAGTAAGAAAATAAATAATATAGACGCGTTGCTGATCGGTAAAAAATATAATATTCTGTTGAAAATTCCTATGTATTGCTTGATAGGAAAATTAAAATCTTATTAGAATAAAGAGGCTGGTCAGAACTCTTTGCATAAGCCTTTCTGCTGAAACTTGAACTGATCAAGTTACCTCGCGAAACAGCAAGCTATAGTTAACACAGAGTGTGTAAAAGTTCGAAGTGAAATTAAGTGAAATTTTTACTTTTACATTCCAGGATTATGCTTCGAGGTAAAAAAAGACGATTATGATGATAATGGATGAAATGGTGGAATGAACAAAAGCGGTAAAAGATATGAGAATCCCAAAGAATTCAAGCAAACAGTGTTTGTCAAGCAACAAAGTTTACTTGTGCGAGCTAGAATCGAACCAGGGTGCCATGCACAAAAGGTGAGTGCTCTACTATAGAGCCACTACAGCCCCCTGCATAAATTAGAAGTAAAACCATGGATAAAAGATTGAAAAAGATGATTTCTTAATCTCATTTGCATTGTGTTTTGTTACAATGCATATTCTCTATCGACTCTTTGGAAATGTTTTAAAATGTCCTAGCTATTAAAATAATTTGATAGAGTACCATAATCACAGAATTGTCAATATTCACATAGTAAAGCAAATTTACATTCTATTAACTGGAATCATTTTATGCAATATTATCGAATGAACTGAATAATGTAAATTCAAAGAGAACTGAAGCCTATTATTTGAAAGAGCAATATTTTAGCGATTACTCTTCACAGGCAAATATTAAAATTACCGTTTCAGAAGTACAATGGGACCGCTAAAATTATTACTTGTCTTCTTTACATTATATATATATATATATATCAAGTTCAAATTATTTGTTCATACAATTTAATTACTTGTCACAGCTGAAAGTTTGTCTTGAATTTTTGCTTTATAGTCTACATGAAGGTTATGTTTAGAACTTAATGATTTCCAGAAGAGTTTTGTATACTCTTGACCAGTAAGAGATCTAGAAGGTAAAAACTGGGGGGAAGCCAAAATTCAGACTATAATAGATATATGATGAGTTTTCTATGAACCTTCAAAAATACATAATTAATAGCTTGGGTTATTTTTGTCACTCAAAAACAGGAGGCCTAGGTTTTCCCGGCCCCGTGCTAGATCAACTACTGTCTTTGACCATTTTATCCCTCATTTGAGTTCTTTACAAAAATCAATCATAAAAAAAATAAACACAAAATTGATACTTTAATAATTGTAACTTACAAAATGTTACATAGGTTTACAGTCCTTCCATGTACTGACCTGCATTATGTATAACTCGTTGCCAGTGATGTGGAAGTCATTGGATTCCTGTAGCAGCCCCTGCTGTGTTGATAATTCTAATGGACCGGTCTACTGCCTAAAAAATAATTTAAACAGTTCTGAAACGAATGCCACGAAGAGGTGCCTTCACCTTAGGATTCAAGTCAAAGTCACAAGGGCTTAAGTCCGGGAAGTAGGATGGATGATAAAGCACCTCCTATCTCCATCGATCAAACTAATGAGTCACATCTTGTGTTGCATACGCCTGAACGTTTTTCAGCAAAATGATTGGTGGGTTCTGCAAATGAGGGTGGCTGATGGTTAATGTTCATTTTGAGTTTAACGTCCTGTTCAACAGCGAGGCTATATGAGACGTGGACCTAATTATTAATCCAAACCAAACCACATGAGATCCTGCCAGGAGTCAAACTTGGGTTTCCCACGTCAAAGGCACATACGCTTAGCCACAAAGGAACTCACTTCTTTCTCAAGACTGGCCGCAAGTTGTGTCCAGAAAAGAACAAAAATACTGCACATCTACAGTCTTATGTGAGAGAACGTATGTGTTAAGATTACACAGTCTTAGTCGTGCATGTAATCACCATAACTTTCTTATTGCTGGGGCTCTAACGAACTTTAAATTTTTGTGGTGATACATAATGACATTTTACGTTTGATTGGCGTTCTAATTATGACTCGTGTTTCCTCCAGCGTAATGGTACAACGTAAGAACCACCTCCTTATCGTTCGTAGAGTTCCAAGTGGGTACGAGCAGCATCGTATCATAACCATTTCTGCATTTTCGTCAATTCATGTAGAACCCATCGTGATGCATTTTTTCTTCAATGTCAAATTTTTCTTTAGAATATGCAGAACTGCCTATGTTGTAATTCTGTCTCTTGGGCCAGCTCATGAACATTATTACGTGGATCAGGGTCCATTAAAACGGTAAATAGCATTCACGTCTTCTTCACTGATATTGAGATCACAAGGCCCTTTGCATGTCTTCCACATTTCGGCGTCCTTCCTTGAAGGCTCGTATTCATCTTGCTACTGTTCCGTGAGGTAATGTAGATTCATTGCAAGCCTCTTAAAAAAAAATCATGACACTCTCGTGTTGTACGGCATCTTGCATTTTCAATTTATATCCAACTCCGTTGTTTTCATTCCGAAGATATCGTGGCAACAATAACCTTGCTTTATGCAGCCCGCGCACATTTATGTGTGTGTGTATATGTAACATAGACTTCCTCCACATGAGGCTCTGTTCTTCTCGCCTACTACCCCTAAGCGTGACGTTGGAAGAGAGCCCCTTTACGCTGTGGTAAGGTAAGTATGCAGCTAACATATGGTACTAGGGACATTATTCGATTCCGCTGTGTAGCGTCTCAAAAGCAGTGTTGTCACTATTAAAGTTCCAGCTTTCCTATATATTACCATTATTCACTAGTTTTCGTAAATGGTTTGAAGCGTTTGCGACAGCCTTCTATAGATACTCCAGCGGTATATTTGCAAGAACTTAGGGAATTAGCTCCTCCAGTTTATCAAGAGCTTTCGGTTTTGTGGGATAAAAGTTTTCCTTCGCGTATCCCTAGAGAAAGAGGTCGCAGGGCGTTGGGTCAGGACTCTTTACTGTCCATTCAAGGGGGTTATGAAATTCTAATCAGCGTTCTAAAAAAAAGGAGTCGAACCACACACAGGTAGGACGTGCGAAACAAGTAGGGGCCCAATCTTGCACAAAGATTAAATTGTCACATGTAGATGCAATACAGTGAGCATTATCTTCAAGCATAGCAAGACACGATTCTCCATCCACTATGTCCCGAATAGCGGATGGACCCACAACTTTCGTGAATCTCATGCACCGTCACACTGTTACCTTTGGGCGTTGATGACTTTATTTAACAACCACCTTTGGATCCTCTCCTTATCCCTTCTTGGTAACGAGAATATCAATTGTCCAAATTAACAAACCCATTAACATGAAATAATGTTTCATCTGACCACAGGATATTGCGGAAAAGTTCAGATCAGTATTCATACCAATTAACCATCCTTTCTTTATATTCCAATCGATGATCACAGTTTCTCGTGAAAATTTCTTGCCGGTAATGTAATTTCCATAAAAAAGGATCTTCCTTCAGAACAGTTCGGATTGTGTTTCGAGTTAAAACACTTTACGAGATGACTGTCTTTGTGAATTCTGAGAACTTCCAGTGAACATTTTCTGAAGACTTGCACATTTTTCTCCGTCCTTGATTTTGAGAGGCGACGGTGTCTCCTAATATCTACCACAGAACTTGTATCCATTAGCTTTGAATGGTAATTCCTTTTAGTCTATATCTACTGAGGCACGAGGACTATTCAAACTTCGTCACAATCTCTGTACTGACATACTTTGTAAGGGTTGCCAGGTATTCCCACTCATGCAAGATTAGAGTTTGAGCCATGGTCCGCCACTGATACTCGCAATGGCATTAAAGTGTTAAAAAGTTATAAACTATTTTCAATAGGGACTTAATTTTAATTTCACCTTGTATATAGCAGGTGTATTAGAAAAAAATAAATTAAATCTTTGAGTTTTACGTCCCACGGTTATGCTGGCTAGGCTAAATGAGACGGTGATGATGAGAAATGGATTAAATGATGCAATGAAGCAAGCGGGAGGAAACAGGACAACCCCGAGGAAACCCACACACACGGTGTTTGTCCACCACAAGTTTCACTTGGCGGGAGCAGAGTTTGAACCCGGCACTCCATGCACCAGAGAACGCTGTACAACTGAGCCACCGCGGCCCCCTGTGTTAGAAAAGTATTGAGATTGGCAAAACTGTGCTGGAACCATAAACACTATTGTCTCCACTTTAATCTGGCAATAAACCCTTACTGTTAACTCAGTATAAGTTTGAGCTTGCTTCAGTTAGTACATGATTGTTGAGAGCGTCTGAAGTGATGAATTGTTTGTGAGGTCCAATACAAAATTGGACAGGAAATGAGGGTTCGTCAAATTTCTGCCATCAAATTTTGTGTAAACCTTGACGAATATGTTACTGAAACTCATGAAAAGTTGCAAAGGGCTTATAGAGAGAATTTCTTATCGAGGATATAAGTATTTAGAAGGCATAAATCCTTTTTAGAAGATCGAGAACAAGTAGAAAACGAACCTCGTGCGGGAAGGCTTTTAACCTTAAAAACGAATGAAAAACGAATGCGGAAATGGTGGGATCTCTTATGAGGGCAGATCACAGTAACAGATCTAGCTCGGAACCGGGAGTCTAACCCGCAGTTTTTGAGTGACAAAATAAATTAAGCTACTTATACATTCTTGAACGTTTATAGTAAGCTCATGATATACCTATCATAGTCTGGGTTCTGGCTGGCTCCCCTCCCCCAGTTTTTACCTGCTAGATCAGCCTCTGACATATCATCGGTTGACGGTGAGAATGATTAGTAATGAGTTAAAATTTGAACATATTTACCGGCCATCAATTCTTAACACAGGATTTGGGCATAAGAAAAGTGTGAACCAAGATGATACGAAGAAAACCTATCACATGGCATCTCCATTGTTTTCCTTTGGCAGATAATGTCATTCCTAAGGTTCCTCAGCCACTTCATTCGGCGGATCAGTCCCACTGACTTCTTTCTATTTCTCTTACTCAAAAAAGACTTGAAACCGCATCATTGTGATACTCTAGATAATTTTCAGAAGAGTTCTGTTGTCGAGTTGAAAGTTATTTCAAGAGAAGCCTTTTAGCGCTGTAACAAAGAATAGATACAACGTCTCCTTCTCTGCGTAGCTGCCCAAGAGGACTATTTTGAAGGTGATAACCTTGAGCTTGATTTGCAAAAACAAATATTGATTTTATTTGATTTTCAGTTTAGTGTCCCTTTCAACAGCGAAGCTATATGAGACGTGGAGCTGCAGCTTAACGTGTAATTCAAACCACATGAGCTACTACCGGTAATAGCATTTCGATCTCCTACGCCAACGATATAAAATTATTAAAATTCATCTTTGCAATAAAATCAGTCTCATTATTTTTCTAAGAACCTCTCTTCCACTGCAAATATCCACAGGGTTACATTGTCTGATATACCCTGTGAATTTAACAGTTAACAGTGTTGCGAACCCAACATAAAGTTATTATTTAAAGGGCACTACGCCAGGTTCTTTCACACTCTAAATCTACATGTCAGCGAAAACTTAGATTATATTATATTATTTTATATTAGATTTGTTATTCAGTGCTACAATTTGAGAACACCAAAGTAAGCTCAAATTGTCTTGTACTTCGTAATTTGTTAGCGAAAGGACACAAATTTCTTCAATCTGTAAGTCCTACTTCAACTTAGTGTTCATTCTTTCTCCGTTCCTGAAGGAACATCACCACATCTCGCTTCAAACTACCAACATCAAGGTGTCTTGGTGTACAGAACTTGGCCATTGAACACTTGATTCTGTAAGAAAATATCCTTTTCCTCAGTTAAATCATTTCCATGTTTATTGATACATGTTGTGGTATAACCTTTACAATTTGTCTCGCATGACTTCAACTTCTTTCATAACTTCATGACGAAGGTTTGTTCATTATAAGGTACAATGTTGCTGTTCTTGAGGAACAGAGTTAAAACAATTGAGATAGAAGTGCTCTAAATAAAAGGCATATCTCAAAAGCATGCGACTTTCTTTGCTTCTGGAAAACTACATGGGACAAGTTTTCAAACTTGCGTCGTGGAAGAGAAGTTTGTGATATCTTTGGCCTGCAGGTGATGATGCTACTTTCAACATAGAAATATCTGTGATTTCACTTGTTCTGTTATTATTGAAGACTTGCTATCTATGAGACTGTTGTGTGGTCTAGGCACAAGTCTAAAAGAATGAAAACATGAGTTTGTGGGTGTGACCCGAAAACAAAGACACAATCGCCTCAGTGGAAGCTCGTCAAGGTCCGGAAAGACTCACAAAAGCCAAAAAATGCTCTCCATGTGCTAATCAAAATCAAAGTAATGTAAGTTGTATTCATTGATTGTTGTGGCATTGTGCATCATGAACACGTAGAGAAAGGGTATACATTTAAAACGACTATTTTTGGATGCTTTTCTTGACACTCTTCATCTAAAATGAAAAGACATGGGGAAACTACAGATCGGAAAACTGCATGAGTATATTGTTCCAGTTCATGTAACATACACTTTCGTTTTCGGCATAGCACAAACTGTTGACAATTCATCAAGCATCCTACTATGCTAATATAGTCCCGTGAAACTTTTGTTAAAGGCACCAGAAAAAAAAATCACTTTTGCACTTGAGACATCTAGCGCACCGTAATGACTGCCCTAGCAGCACTTCCGAGAAGAGGTTCTAGATCTCTTTTGAGTAGTAGAAAGAGCACGAAACTCAGTATTCTGAAGCCCAATAATAATAATAATAATAATAATAATAATAATAATAATAATGTTCAATTTTCGTAGTATCCTGAATTACTACCATATTCTGCTTTTGTGCGCTATATAACGCTCTTCTCAGCAATGTCTTCTCCTACTCAAACACTGCAAGAAGTGTGTATGTTTTCCTTTTCTCTGCTTTAACTTCCGTAAAGATTTTTATTCGACTGTTTTGCTTCCATCAGTATAAAACGAAACATGTGTTCAATAAACCAAAATAAATTAGCTCGCCGTACAACTGATAAATGCATCAGAGTTGCCAAGTGTTTCGTGTTATTTGTCTTGAACCATTTTATCATTCATGTAGACAATGATCAATTGCATTTTGACAGCTGTGTCGGTAAGAGTATTTTGACGTTCACAATTTCGTATTCAACCGCATTATTTACCTAATTGTACACCTACTCAATATATCATAGTACGGGATTATCTCCTTGGAGCTAGTTATAGGTCAGTTATATAAACGACATAATAAAATGTCTATTAGGTGGTTTCAAAACAAAGCCGACAAAGTATTGGGAGGTGGTTCCTGACACCGAGATACGACAAAAGGTATAGACCAATCTGGGTGCACAAATGCTTCCTTTCGGAGTTATAGGCTGTCGAAAACATGAGAAAAATGAAATTTAAAGGTCCATAGCTCCGAAACTATGGGACTTATCGTTGTCGGGTTAAGAGTTCACTTAGTAACTAGCATGGACCCTATACAAACACACATGTTTCAGAATCCTAAGGAACTCACGCAACATTTTTTTTTTTTTTTTTTTTTGGAGACGGAGTTTGTCTACGGTCTTATAATTTGAAGTACTCACAAACTGCCTCCATAAAAATTGTTACGGAAATACCACAGGATTCTGAAACATGCATATTTGGATAGGGCGTATACTAGTTCTTAAATAAAGTCTTGACCCGACTACGGTTGGTCCCATAGTTTCAGAGCTATGAACCTTTAAATTTCATTTTTTATGTGTTCGGCAGTCTATAACCCCGAAACTAAGCATTTGTGCACCCAGGTTAATATATGCTTTTCGTCTTATCTTGGTGTCAGAAATTAGCTCCGAAACGTTGTCGGGGTTCTTTTGAAACACCCTGTATATGTTGAAATTACATAGTGATGTGGTGTTATGTGATATTATTTCACAGTATATTAGATGTTTTAAGATTTAATATGTTCTAAGATTCAATACACAGAATGTTCTAAGATTTAAAGAATTAGATGGTTCCAAGCAGACCTGAAAATCTAATAGTTTAATTATTATCTGGAGTAATGGAATAACTGTTCTCAGGAGAAGAGAAAACAGTAACCATAGTAATGGCTAGAGCAACCCACATTATGCTTATTTTTTTAAATTGTGTTTTATGTTTTTCTAAATTATACTTTATTATGCTTTATTGTTAATTTCAATCATTGTTTTACATTAATCGTATGTAATGTATAATATTCATTATACATTAAATATTACATATCTTGATCAATTTAATAATATTTTATGCAATTAGTTTCCTTCATATTTAATGAACTTTCTACTTAATGCAGTCTAAAGATATATGTTTTACTCGAGTCAGCTTTTTCTCCCACTTGTATGCGCCTCAGAGGTGCATATATACACAAAGGGAAAGCAAAAGATGCCACCAAAAAGTACGGAAAGTGCTCAAGTTGAAGAGGTACACATAACAATATAGTTTGGAGTTCTTGTGTACTATTCATTGTTGGCGGAAAGTTTTATCCTTCTTTTCCTTCCTTCTTTTCTAAAATTCAAAAGATTACACCGAAAAGTTTACAGAAATAAAAATAAGTTTTCCATTGTTGCATTGTTGTTATGTTCTCTATGATTTTGCATTGTAAATATTGGTTTTAAAATATATTAAAACAGTATGTTAAACTTGCAGTTAAACAGAATTTTCCAAGAATTGTGCTATATATTTTAAGTTATGCTTTATGCTTTAATTTCTAAAATTATGCTTTATTATGCTTTTAAAATTAGTTTCTTCTGGACCCTTAGACAAACGCAATCATGTTCAAGGTACCAACCATATGTGTAAATTGCTGTTATGCTTTTTATGCTTTTGGGTTGCCCTAGTAATGACATTATAAGAAGAAGGCAAAAAGTGCAGTTTTCGGTCCATTTTTTATCCTTAGTGAAAGGAAAATGAAGCGCTAAAGTTCAAGAATAGTTTGTTTATCAGTGTTTTCATTCATCAGTGCTTTTAAATGAGTCTCACTAGGATAATGAAATCCTGATTTAAGATACCGTCTTGCATATTTCATAATTTACATGTAGCTTATTCTCTTAACCTAATGTGATATGTAAAATATAACTTGATGCATATATAATTGATTTGTATTATACTAACTCTTGATTGTAAGTACTCAGTGGCTATAAGGACAAAATGTTTGACAGTGTATTAAAAATTAAGCTCACGTTGTGCTTAATGTATCAATAGTTTCTACAGAAGAACATTGTGTGCTAGGATTCATAATTCAATGTATAAATGTATTGTGGTAAATCGTTAAATGAATACTTGCATTTAAATGAATAATATGTAATATTTTTTTAAAAAATGTGAGATACAGATAAACTATTGTTGTCCAAACAGATAACTTTAAAGTTATATTTTGGAACATTAACTGGCCTACCGAAAATACTACGACATATCATAACTCTCTCTCTTTATATATATATATATATATATATATATATATATATATATATATATATATATATATACCAAGGTGACCAGACGTCCCATTTTAGCCGGGACAGTCCCTTTTTCCAACCGTTGTCCCGTTTTTTTCTGATTCTCGAACGGGACGGCTAAATGGCCCGTTTTTAAGTAAAAATTATGTAGTTGTCACGTAATTATTATTCAAAATGTTAATCGTCAATGCAAATTCTACTCTCTTCCGTATCAACACTCGTTGCCAAGGTTCAGCCGTGTCTAGAACTTTTGAATTTTCAAATGGGAATTGAGTGTTCGTGCTTCAAGTGGGAATTGAGTGGGAATTCTGAGTGTTCAACTAGTTAAAAGAATTGGTGGGTAGAACTTGCAATCGGGAACCATTATTTGTTGTGTGGTACACGTAATGTTAGAAACGGTGTGTTATCATTTTTACTTGTGTATTTTGTAAATTGAGAACACTGCTGAGTCCCAACTCAGATTTCCCCACCCCCCGCGTAGCCGATTCGTATGCGTCCCGTTTTCGCAAGTGAAAATTCTGGTCACCTTGATATATATATATAACTTCGCCCTACCGAAATGCTTTTTCACGTTCAATGTATTTCAATGAAAGCATTTGCCTGATCGGACGGGATAAAAAAAAAAAAAAAAAAACAGAATGTTCGTATGAACGAGGGGAACCAAACTCAGGGCGACGTGCAACAATGACACGGATGTAAATCACTCTGTTCTATAATATCAACACTAAACAATGATTATACAAATACGAAGAAGTTAAGAAAGTTTATATGTATATGCCATGTTTCAAATATATATATATGCCACGTTTGAAATACAATTTTAGGGACATTTTATCCTGGAAAAGTTAACAATATAATATGACATGGAAAATGTAAAGAAAGTAGGCCAAATCTTATACATGTAATGTTGTGTCCTAGCATTTGCTTAGATTACAGCCCCTGTAAACCATCAATAAGGATGTATGTCCACTGAGTTTCAACTTGAAGCCATTCAATTTCAACTTTCATTTGCATCGTATTATCCGAATCATTTCAAACCCATGCTTTACTTTAGGAAACTGCCACACAATAAATGACCGCTTGCCCAGTATTCAGTAATAAATCTGAGTCCTTGCTGTTAGAGTTGCACACATTAACTGAATAAACAACAATCTATCAACCAACAATTACCAGAAAATTAATGCCAAAAATCAATTATGGCTTGTGCTAGGCATTCTATTTATTGCCTGTTTTCATCCCTAATGAGAAAACGTTATGAATAGATTTGTCAACACAACAAAGAATAGAAAAAAAAATGGGTTGTAGTAAAAGTTAAAAAAAAAGAAAATAAGTTAGGAAAGAGAAAATAGTTCGCATACCTGAGAACACTGCTCGAAATAATAGATTAGTTGGTGAAGAAAAGGGAAAGAATTGCTAGAGACGCAGACGGATACATTGCAAGGTCTATAATGAGGAACAGTTGGCTCAACGTAGCGAGACAAGGATCGAGTACAACTGAAACACCGTTGCTGAGTCATTTGTCATCGTCACTGTCAAAACCAATATTCCTCTCAGGCTTACGTTTTTTTTCTTCCCTTCCTTTTGCTTTCGTTCACCTTAGAAACATAACATCTTTTCCCGCTCGAAAAGAATATGGGAGAGCAAGGAAGAATACCCTGTGATGCATTTCTTGTCGGGATAATTTAACACGACATGTGGGTTAAGTAGAAAACACACAAAAAAAGAACAACACACACATACACACACATGTATCTAGGTAGTCTATATACATGTATGTACTTTATATGCAGATGCTGAGACGTACATTAAAAGGGAAGAAATAAGTGTATCTCCCTCCGAAAGTCAAAACCCATCAATCAGCTAAATGTAGTTTTTAGACTTTAGGTTTTTTTAACGGTTTCTCCGTATTACTTCTTATTATTCAACACGCTTTGCTTAAACGTAAAACTTTTTTTGACTTTTAATGTGGTCCCTGAATAAATTTATAGAACTAAATTGTGCAGGAAAGAAAGTGTACGTACATTCTTGTCATAAAATTTATTAATTGCATACTATTTTTAATGTTCTCCATTTTCGCCTCATTTATGCCATAGAGTACAATAATTAAGATATATGTTGTGTAATTCAGAATGACTTTCTTTAACATACTATATCATTTTGATGATGTTATTTAATAAAAACTTTAAAATAACAGTATTTGCTCTGATCTGTTGAAGATTCGTAAAAGTTTGATCCCTTGTTTCATCAACACTTGTTAAATCTCTATAACGGATGTGTAATTAACGACTCAATAGAATCTTGATGGTATTTTTTAAAACTGAACGCGCTTCAATATACAGGATATGTCATTAGTCTTGCATTGTTCTGGTATATGACATATTTATACTTGCTACTGTACAATGAAAGCGGGTTAACAATCAAAGCATAGCTCCTACAGTTAGACTTCCCGCAGTCACCTTTCTGCCAATTCTTTGAATCCACGTCGATACCACATTTTGTCCTTTAAGGCTAAGAAGTGTGTCATTGCTGTTTTCAACTCTACTGATTGGTGAAGCATCGTGGTTTCAGGAAGTATGCCATGAATCGAAGGATACATCGGTTCTACTGTTTGAAATGAAGGTGCTCATTGGTGGTAATGGCGTTAGGAACGAACTCGTACCAAATTACCGCCTCGTAGTTCCACCACATACACAGAGCATGACTTGATGCTCGAAACGACCCTGTTTGACGACCGGTTTTGGAAATTGATCTTGCTCAACCACTGTCTTTGCATATTCGGATTTCGGACAAAGAGCCGTTTTTCGTTGCAACTCACACCTCGTTTCAGGAAACTTACATTACATTCAGGAAACTAATTTGCAACAGTTGTCAACAGATATCCACTCTTTTCTGCGCCTGAGATATGATCAACTCATGTGGCACAGTGCATCAGTTCCTGATGGTTTTCGTGAAGGTGACCAACTACAGGAGATTGGCACATGCCGAGTTAGTTTGGCAATCTTCGTGTGCAGGTGGATGGATTTTCCTCAGTGACGTATCTTATAACTCCAGAATCTTTTACCCTGGGACAGATGGGCCTTGGCTGATCTTCGACATGTTTATAACTTACACCAGGTTCTGGAACAAACCACGTGCTGTGTTGTCATTTACTGCACTTCTCCTTTTGCACGACAAATATTTTGGGTTGCTGCCGCAGTTATGCTGGAGTTCGAACTTATACAGTAACAGTTCACACATCGGACATTATTGAGTAGTCATTGTAGTTACCACTAAAAGCTGATTGAAGATACAGACAGAGTGGCATCCTTTATCGTAAATATTCCACTTGCCAAACTTCTCTTGAACCAGTTTGACCTTGTATTAACCATCAATCACAGCGTATACACACGCCTGGTGACTGGCTTGCCGAATTGTTGGCAGAATTATTACTCATCAGCCTAATCACATTGTCAGACTGTAATTAGAATTAAAGGCAAACAAAATATGTGAAAAATAACACGTAAATAAACATGCTATTGTACACTCCGCATCAAAAAAATTGCGACAGCTAATGCCGTGCAGATAGGCCACCCAATATACACCTGCTTATCCCATAATCGTGTCTGGTAGAGAGACTCCCTCCCTCTCCTCCTTTCTTCTCTCCCATACTAAAATTAGCTAACAACAAGAACGTAATTCAAATTTCAAACTACACATGTATTAGTATCGATAAAATGAAATAACAAAACCAAGCCGAAACAAGATTCATAAGTTAGCTGTCCATTTTTTTTTTTTTTTTTTTTTTTTTTTTTTGATGCGGAGTGTACCAATTACCTAATATGGATCTTCTCAACGGGTTCGTTATATGACAATTTAAATTCTGGATTGACCATTAAAAAACACACATTCACAACTTTATGTATGTATTTCTGACAATTAACACTTTTCACCTCTTTATATATATATATATATATATATATATATATATATATGCATTACTACAAAAAGTAAATTAATGTTTGAGCAAGATTTGAACAACTTCTATAAATGACTTTTTGATCATTGTTTAGCATGGCCATAAATGTTATGAAGTATACTATCACTGAACAAAATGTGTCTAGAATATCACAAACAGTTTATAATAGGAAATGAACTTTGATGTGCCTAATGAGTATATGGACAGAAACGAATTGTAAAAGTGCAAATGATATTGCTTAAAGTGTTCTAACATTGCTTAATAAGTAGCTTTTGTACCTGCATATTCAAAGGACAAAGGGCTTCAAGAACGTTCATCATCCTCCATACAACCTTCAGTTAGCATTGCAGCTTTACAACAACAGTCATGTGGACTGGAGTATTACTCATATTATGCAGGATGAAAGCTCAACGCAGAGCGAGTGATTCAAATGACTGCATCCAACCAACTGACACAGTTAGACAGCTGAAACTGATACTTTATTTCACCCATAGATGGCACTATATATCGTGAACGGCTTATTACTTGTGGCTTATTACTATATATTTATCAGTTTACGAAACAAATTGTCTTATTTCAGTACAGTAGAGTAAGCGTAATAAGCTGGAAACTTCACATAAATTGAAAAATAATTACGATTTTATTCACGAAAGGATATATAATCGGATTTTCTTTTTAATGACGGATGTGCTGATATAAAATAGTTTCTGGTTCGTTTCACAGCTAATAGCTGAAAACAGACTTATTTACTTGCTTGTTGAATATTACCTGAGATACTCTTTCTTAGCACTGGGATGATAATGCTCGCTGTTATGTAAGCCTGTATTTTTTTTAATGCGTAGTATTGATTGCATGCCGGCAAAGCATTGTTAAAATCAAACGAAACGAAATATTTAGTTTAACAAGATTATGTCACGCGATTTGCACCAAAGATAAGGCAGACGGCAATGGGAAATGAATAGAATGATGGAATGAAGTATGTGGGATGAAACGGGAGAACCACGAGAAAACAAAAGCACACAGCGTTCGTCCATCACAAAAGACACTTGCGCAATCTGGGATCGCACGAGAGACCTCACACACGAGGTAAAGTCTCTACCACTGAGCCACTGGGGTCCCTAAAGCGTTCTTAGACAGTCAGAAACAAGCGTAAGTTTTTGGAACCAGCCAATCCCCCTGAGTCCAAAATAAAACAAAAGAAATGGTTTTATGTGCGATTAGGCTAAATATATACACGCATGTCCAAAATTATTGTCGCATATCTATAAATATGTTGTTGTAGGAATATAATTTGATAACGAATTCTCCCAGTATTTATTATAATGTTAGTATGTATATAATCGGCAAAGACATGTATGTGGAAAATTTCGTATCAAAAGAGCAGTAAATAAGAACAATAAAATGAAAACAAAACTTCCTTGTCCATTTAGCAAAATTTTATTTTACTCATTTTATTTTCGTATTTATATTTTTTTTTTTTTTTTACCTATGAAACTTACTACAAATATACATTTCCCGGTTATACACATAATATCAGTATTAAAAGTATCCTGCAAAATCATTATCAAATTATATTCTTACAAGAAGACAGTTATAGATATGCGACAATCATTTTGGACATGAGCGTACATATATGATACGAAATATGGTATCTTTAGGTGACTCTTTGTATGCGAAAATTGATGACAGGAAAGATGTCTACATACGGAGACAGGCATTATTATATTTTAATATTATTTAAGATTAGATAGCATTTAGGCAAAATAGTAATATGGAAAAATTAAAGTGATAATAGTAGAAGTAGAACCAACTAATATTAGAGCTATAAGAGCTCCAATATCATATAATAGTAGGATACGGTATAGCAATAATGAAGTTAACAAAAAATAAGAGAAAACAGTTATACATAGGAAATATAACACAACACATATATCCTACACTACTCAGGTGGATGTGACATAATCTTTTTCTCCTGTATTTTGGTACTGAAAAAGCACATTCAGTGACGCATTTATATCCACATTCGAATTCGAGACAGGCGATTATTCGTGGAATATACAGCAGACGAGATGCTCCTGTTTCCAGGATATCATGAAAGTACATTGCCGTGGGCAAGTTTGACTTTGCACACTTTTTACCACCCATTAACAGCTTGTTTTCAGTTACTGTTTGTGTACAATTCTAGCCTTTGGCCCTGCCTCAACTAAAAAAAGGAAAAAAAAGAAGAAAAAATAAAAAACTGTGGATATCTCAATGGGACAAAATCAATGAACTCACCTTAAAAACATACACTAGCTATTTCTGAAATGTCCCCTGTAGCATCCTTAAATCATGCTGGTTCCTAAATAAAATATGTAATGCTTTACATTACTTATATTCAGTTGGACTTAAGGTAACAATAAACAAATGTAAAGTTTACTGCCAGTTTACTGAATATACAGTACATTGTCTCCCAAATTCCCATAAACTATACAGGGTTTGTGGTACAGTCAACGGCAAAAATATTCCCCCTGACTGCTATAACTTCATTAGTTTAGGTTCAGTACATTTGATGATATAACAAACTCCTAGATAGATGCAACTAACATGCGCGTAGCACGTCAAACATGAGATGATAATTGGTACGCTTGTGGAGGATTGAAACAGACTTTTGCTGTGAAGTTGACGCACAGAAATCGTTTCCATTTTGAGAATAATCTCTATTGTTTGGAGTATGTTGTGTAATGAATGTCATGTAACAATGATGTTATAATGTATGTGTATAATGTATTATGTCGCTTCATACTGCAAGTGAGAAGAAAGAAAAAAATATACTGATTATACATGAATTATAAAATGGTTGAAATTTACTGAAAATACCAATTCTGGAACAAATGAAGGATCTAAGCTTGTAAATGTTTGCTTTCACCCATGGACCTACTCTTAATTCCCAGTCATTTTTGTATCTACCACCTTGTCCACAGGAAAAGATCTTGGATATCACACTGAGTATGGACTGAAATTGAAATTGAAATCGAATCCGAGCTGCCTAGGTAGGAGTCCAATGCGGTTACCACTTACGTACGCCGATCACAAAACAAATCTTAGCTAGTTCAAGACCTTTTACATAAGACTAGTCTAGATACTTATATAAAGTTCATTACTTGAGTATGAAGAGAAGATAATTAGTTGAATTACAAATTATTTCATTCTCATACTCACAGTCAGAAACAGGTTTAAATATACTCTCCTGTACGAAGGAAATTTCCAGGAACATTCCTCAAGTTAGGACTTAGGTTTTAATGTTGGTTCTGCAGCTTGGAAAGAAGAAAATGTAGCATAAGTTATTTTACAGTTCGTTAAATTTCAATAAAACTTGCAGGAATATTAGTAAGATTTTGATATATATTAAATTAAAACATGATTAACAAGTGCATGTACTGCGAAATAATAGTTAAATTCGTCATCTTTTCATATAGAACTTGTAGGGCAGTGTTACGGTACGAAAGTGCCAAGTGGTACGCCCGTGTTTGAGTCAGGTCGTGTCAACTAATTTTTTAAATCAAATTTGTTAGCAGGCATTCATTGTTGCCCTTTCCTGGCGTCGCTAAGTTCACGATGTTGCACATCATAGAAATGTGTCAAATGCATAATTTTCGTGCAGGTTGTGTCACTGTGAATCATGTTATACGGAAGTATACGGCATAGAGTTCTGGGTCCACCACACCGACACGAGCAGTTAGATATCGACCTCCCGTGAAGAAGATCCCGCCGCTTTTGCGTGCGGTTTGGCTTACGGCGACTTCTCCGATACAACGCGCAATGTCCAGCAAATGCTACCCATCGCAGGCGACAACCAACCACGCCACTCACAGAGATTTACATCTCACAGTCGTTCGCAAGAGAAATGAATACGCCCTGAAACCGTGTCACGTGCCTGAGCAAAAAAGAAACAGCAGGAGGTTGTATGAACATCATCTCGCAGGTGATCAGTGGAAGTTTGTTGTTACCCTTGGTGATGCGTGTATTTACCTTACAAATTGTGATAAAATTAGTTCATTACATACAGACCTGTTGACGCCAAGGGCAGAAACACGTTCTTCCGCCAGTACGCAGAGAGTTTCCCAAAAGGGTTTATGATTGAGGGCAGTTTCTCGTACAGGAACAAACTGCGTCAGTTAAAGATGGAGCGAAAAGTTAAAATTTGTTCCCCGTACTACCAGACTCATGTTGTGACTGAAATGTATCAGCAGGAAATCCCAGCATTGTACGGACAAGACGTGAACCAGGTTAAACTGCACCAATACAAATCATCCAGCCACACGGTGAAAATATCAATGGAATTCTATCGCTGTATGAAACAGAAAATTGAAATTTCGGCAATTGTCTTCTCTAATAACTCTGTCAAGAGTCCAGATGCCAGCACAAATGACTATTGTTCTCTCGGAGTCCTCAAACGGCGGCTACCCACCTTCGAGTCAGCACTCTTTCTGAGCTGTGGAAAGCCTATAAAGAGGAGTGAATTCTGATTTGATTTAATTTTTAGTTTATTTTTCGTTCACCATCGAGGGTATATGATACATAGACCCACAGCTTAACGTGGGATCCGAACCGTGAGCTCCCTCCGTAAATCGAACCCAGATCTCACACGCCAGAAAAGGAGTGAGGTGTAGTATCCATGGACCAGCTGCAACGCAGTCTCCACCAATAGAAATCACAATGCCGCGCAATAGTCAGTACACATGGCATCTAGATCGAGCGCAACCGGTGGTAAAAACATAATATTTCCTAGATAAGGAAACATTCAAATTCGACTCAATAAAAATAAATCAACCTCTGTAAGAGGTCTAGGTAAAAATAAAAATAGCTTGATTGTTCTTGGAAACAGAGAATCTAGCAAAATGGATAGAATGGAACTATCAATTCCTTCTTTTCACCCCGTAACTTCAAACAAAACTGGTCCCGAATTTCAGAAATCCAAAGATTTCAACTTTGAAAGCATTATAACTGGGTCGAGGGGTCCCACATGATTTGACTCCAGGCCAGAAGGCAAGGCGAAGAGATACCTGTGTTTGTTTGCTGTCTCGTTTGAGGAAAGAGCCATTTTTGGACAGAGTGTTGACATGTGATGAGACAAGGGTCTTGTACAAAGCTCCAAGGCGCCGTCATCATTGATTAGCATCTCATCAACCGGCTCCAAATAAGCCGAAACTAGCACTGCAACAAAAAAAGGTCCCCCTGTGTGTTTGGTGGACTGCTCGCGGCGTCGTGTATCCGAAGCTGGTTCGAGCGTCAATACAACTGTATACTGTAGGCAGTTGAGCCGTCTTTTAAAAAAAATTCTCGACACTCTGGAGCCATCACTTCTGAATAGCACAGGAGTCCTCCTGTTACAAGACAACTCTAAGGCCCACGTGGCTAGGATACCCCGGAACACCTTTCTACTCCTTGTATGGAAAACACTATCCTCCATACTCCCAGGACATAGCACCGATAATCACCTGTTCCATTCCTTGGACAATCACCTTAGATGACTCCAGTTCAAATCCCTAGTAGAAATGCACTTGATACACTCTCCGCTTCACGGTTCACCAAGATCTACCGCGATGAAATCGGCGGTCTTCCAAAACGTTGGTAGAAGGTTGTCGATTCTGATGGGCACTATTTCTGGTTTTCCAGGAACGTCTTTGGTGACATATCGATGTTGAAGTTGGTGGATGAAAAGTGACAGAACTTTCTTGGTTACCTTTACTTTTTTAAAAAAAATCCATTATTTTAGATTGAAAATACTTACGACTTTTCACTCTTTCCATATTTACGTATCTTTGCTCATAACTGATTTGGCCTATGGTCTTGGATTTTTAATATCAGAGTTTGTATATTAACTCTCGCACTATCTAGGTATTGTTTGTAACGGGGACTAACAATCCGGAGTCATGTTGCACCCACTTGTTAAGATTAAGTATATAGCGCCAGAGAAACCAATTAGAAACTCTCACAAAAATCTACAGTGACTGAAGTAAACAGTACAGGGAATAGGACTAACCGCCAAATTCAGAAAAGGCGGGAAATTAGTATACTGTCATCTAGGAGTGATACTTCTAAATGTCAGTCACATCTCCTACTAATGGGGGGTACTTTGTGCCCACCAACTTAAAATAGCAAACTTGTGAGGCACACTAACGTTCAATTTGCACCACCGTAAGGTATACACTTTAACTAAGACATGTTGAGCAGTTATATATATATATATAGGATGGTCCGGAAGTGGGCTTACCCCTAATTGGTATCTTCTAACGGTTTTAGGTTTTACCCACATTTGTTTGGTAGCATTGCTTGGCATTGTCTGATAACATTGCTATCCATGTTTGTTTGTTTTCTGCTGTTTTCTGCTTGATAACAGTCATTACCTGAATCAGACATTTCCTGGCCGCTGGATTGGAAGAGGTTGTGCATCTTCACCAGCTCCCTTTGTCTGACCTCCAAAAAGTCCCGATCTGTGGACATCAGACAATGCTCTCTGGGGTTTCATAAAGTAACAATTGAGAAACTTTCGCTATCACACAATGCAGGAATTACGAGCAGCTGTGGAACACGTCTTCACCCTCGTGATTCCAGAGTATCTCCGCAAAACATCTGCGAGAACTTGGTCCAGAATTCAGCTGTGTTACGACATGCATGGTGTTCATACCGATGTTTGTGACTCTTAAGACTCTTAAGACTTCCAAGGTAATCGTGTGCAGACATTATACCATAACTTTGAAACAAAAGGGGGGATACGCCCACTTGCGGACCAACCTGTATATATATATATATATATATATATATATATATATATATATATATATATTACAATTTTCAAGAAACGGTTAAAAGAGTGATTAGAAGAAACATACTGTTGTGGGCACAAAATCCCCTCCCCCCAATTGGCAGTGCGAGCGTTAAAAATGAGTTAACAATACCAAAATATATGACATGATTATTTGATTCTTAATACACTATGATAAGTTCATTTTCTTGGACTTTACCTCGGAGAAAACAAGTGTCCATCATTGGCACGTAAAGGTGGCAATCACTGGTAAAGTACATATTAATTTTTCGTGTGTCTACTACTGGTGAAGTCTCAGGCTTTTCAAAAATAAAATAGTATTTAGTTTTCAGTTGATTCATAGACAATTTCACTCATGAATTACCAAGGAGGTATCAAAGGAGAAAACTTTCGTAGTGCTCTGACAAACTATCAAAGTTATTACGTGAAACGTGTATATATCAATCTATTCATTACTGGCATGTATACTACCTTTTTCAGGTGACACAAAATGTATTTATTTTTAACATGTTTCATGCAAATTTATTAATAACGTACATTGTGCAATCCAATCTACGGACTTTTTGATAAAGCCACCAGTATGTCAAATATTTAGTATGCATACAACGGCAGTAACAATGGCAGTCTTTAAGGGAACCAAAAACGGATGGATACAAATAAATCATATAACAGCAAAAAATAATGGAAAACTTATTTAAACATCCGGTAAACAGACATGGTAATTGAAATATGTACATTAAAATGGAAAAATGATCGGATAGGGTCTACACAACTGCAAGTTACTCTTTTTAAAAAATATACACCAACTGTAAATATTTAATCTCATGGATAGAAACAAAGTATTTTATTATAAATTCGCATAACATTATTTGGGTTCATAAACCGCCTACAAAAGGAAGACCTCTTCTAATTCTTTTCCAATTGGCAAAGTTCCCAAAATAGCCTGCATATTCCCTCGTTAATAGCTATACTAATTCGTTGTATTAGAAATGCTCTTCCTCGGGTATCTCCCGATTTTAGCGATATGCGTTAGTCAACTTCATTGATGAAAGTTTGCCCTTCTTGTCCCCATGAACCGCTTGATTCAATTGCTATTGCAACAAACCAATATTTGTCCAATAGACTGATGTATTTGTTTCTTTTGTCGACCTCGCTTCGTGCTGTTACGAGTCCTGCTCGAGTCGATGTATCTGAAATGTTTGAGGGAGCATAAGTATCTGCACAGGTGAAATCCCAAACAAATGCCTTCAATTTTTTTCCATGGCACTAACGTCATTCCGTCAGGTCATTTTCCGTCATTGCGGCTGCATCCATTTGGTTTTCTTACTGATGGGACGCCTGCTGAAATCAGAACTCTTAGAATAATGTATGTCGTGAAATCTTGCCAGCACTGTTTTTACATGACAAGCCATACAATCCTTTTCTATATACATGGTCTTTACATGAGGAACAACGGTATGGCCCGCAGATGTCTACTCCTAAATGTAGAGCAGTGGCTACTCGAAAACTCTCGTTAGATAGATTTAATCCCAGAAAATGTGAAGGTAGGGATTGAAGTCATGCTTCGTTTTCAGGTGATGTGACAGCAAGAAGCCTGGCTTTATCTTCGAGGTTATCAGTTGAGGTTAGTTGTGGAGCTACATGATGTTTTATTATAGATTCATCCCAGGCTGACTGGATATTTCTTCTTTCGAGCACTGGGGGATCTTTTTGTTTTTACTAAATCAGTCCATTTGGCCATGCAGTCCCGCACATCTTGATCCGTGTTTATATCGACTTCACGCTAGAGCAGAGATCCTATTAATTGTCGAAAGCCATAGACTGAAGCTAGGCAAGACGGAATAGTAATATTTACGGCGCGACGTATGCCAAAACCTCCATTTCCAACTGGTAAAGAAGCTTGTAGCCATGATTTGTCGTCTAAGGAAAACTTCAGAATTGATTCTAATCCAGTTTTTAGTTTTTCATCAAACTTCTCTAGTACGTCATTTTCTCGCCAACAAGCAGAACGGCGGAGGAAGTACAATTACCTTGGTATTGCAAGTGGTGCTCGTAATATATAATATGTAGAATGGGCTGAAATTTTGGCTAATCTGAAAAAAAATCTAATTTGGGGCTCTTTTCTGATAATATTTTGCCCCGTGCATCGGCCAAAATGGCAGCGCCTAACAATTCAGCATTAGATAATGTTAGAAGCTGAATTCCTGGTGCTGATTCATTAAAACTCTGATACTGCTTTATATCCTTTTTTTAGAAGTTAATACTTCTTTTGAAGAAAAACAAAAGCTGTATGAGAGTGAATCTTAAGTTTATTGTGAGATTCATGCGTCCTTTTACAGAGAATTGAACCTATATCTAGCGTTAAAGACAATATTACCGAATTTATACGAATGACCTTAAACATTTTTTGATCAGATGTATCGTCAAAAATTATGTTGCACATTAGATACAAGTATCACTTGGATCCGTAGTCCACGGCTAGACGATATCTTTATTCAAATTTATCGTGCTCTAGAACGACGCAAAGGATGATTAGAGAAGTGGATTTTTTCTGATTTAAATACTTTCGAATATTCCAAAGATGGAAGCATTTGTGAATAAGAATGGATTGCACTTGTAGTTACTTTTAATTGTAAATTAATTTTGTAACTATGTATTTCAAATGTTCATTTCATGTACTTAGTGCAGTCATTTCCTTAGTGATAAATGTGTCATGTAAGTATAGACAGTTTATTAATATTTTGTTCTAATTTTATCAAACATTTCATTGTTAAATAAAACAAGTTTATTCTACCATGCCAGAGTACGTATTTCCAAAAGATTCCAGACTGACTATACATATTGTAACACTAGTAATAAGCTGTAAATGGAATATAGTGTCATCTATGGAAGGAATACTTTATCAGTTTCAACTGTCTAGCTGCGTCAATTCGGTGGAAGAAGTCTTTTGAAACAGTTACAGTGTGTTGAGTCCTCATATTTCATGGCAATACTGCAGTGCTAAATCTAGGCTGTAGGGTAGCTGCTGAATCTCATCGAAGCCACAGTTTTTCAGTGCAATCTTGGCAATGATAGCCGTGCGGATTCTTAAAAAGTATACGAGCTAAATGTACACTCATGTCCAAAATTATTGTCGCATGTCTATTAACATGTTGTTGTAGGAATATAATTTGATAAGGAATTCGCCCGGTATTTCTAATAATGTTATGTGTATAATCGGCAGACATGCTTGTGCCAAATTTCATGTCAAAAGAGTAGTAAATAAGAAGAATAAAACGAAAATAAAACTTTCTTGTCCATTTGACAACATTTTGTTTTCCTTATTCTAATTTTCGTATTTATATTTCTTTTTACCCGAGAAATTTACCACAACCACATTGTGTGATGTGCAATGTATGATATATACATTTCTCGATTATACACACAGCATTTGTATTAAAAGTACCCAGTAAATATAATATCAAATTATATTCTTACAGTTATATAAATGCGACAATCATTTTGGACATGAGTGTACATCAACTGATTCAAACGACTGCTTTCAACGAACTGGTGTACCTAGACAATTGATATAGTATTTCTTCCATAGATGGCACTACATGCCATGAACGGGTTACAACTAGTGGCGCGATATATATAAGAGTGTGTTCTTGAATGCAATGCACATACGAGGGTATTTCCAAAAGTTTTCGAAATATATATCTTTGCTCGTAAGCTTTAAATTCTGGGTGCTCTTTAGCTTCTACGGGGTAATAAGTTCGCATAAACAAAGTACTTGTTAATGCAACAGGATAAATACAAGGATGAGTTTCTTTTTATGATAAGTGAAGTATGCATAGTCATAAAAATCGTCCTTCATTTGACATTTTCCTTTCTGTTCAAGACTGAAGTTTATTTTTTATTTAAATTGTGTTGGCTATGATGTTATTATATCCAATGCATTGACTTAGAAATACGATTGTGTATAACCCGAGAACTAAAAGCTGGCGCAACATATTTAACATTCTAATGAAATAGGTCAAGATTTACTATCAAGTGAAGTTTGATCACAATGTTATGAGTTCGGTGTATGCGATTTTTTTTTTCAAATATTATGACACAAAATTTGACCTTCCATAACTCGGGAACCAGCAACCTGCACAACATAAAATTTCACATATTTGTGTAGCAAGTAAAGATTTGATTTGGTTTTAACGTCTCTTTCAGCAGCGAGTCTATATGAGACGGGTCCTACTGATTAACGTGAAATCCAAACAACATGAGCTAAGCCGGGAATCGAATCCTGGTCTCTCACCCCAAAGGCGCGTACGCTAACTTCTTAGCCAGGAAGGAGTTCCTAGCAGGTAAAGTTCTATCACCATCTCAACTTTGATTTCGATTGAATGAGTTCAGTGTATATGCTTTGTTTTCGAAAATGTATGCAGAATAGCGCCGACGAAATACAGCATCCAAACTTACATATGTTAACTACATTTGTAAATATGAACCATATGCTTAGTAGTTGATTTGGAAGGTGATGAGCCAATATGGTATACTGATAAAAAAACTAAAATGCCAAAAATAATACCAGATGTGAAGATTTAAAACAAACTCTGCTTTATTGACGAAATTCCCAAGTACGCACGCGCTCATTTCTAGGGGTTGCAGTAGCTCAGTGCTATGGAGTTCACATGTGCTGCATAGAGTCCCTAGGTTTGACTCCAGCTTCCACCAAATGGACTCTTTGATAGATAAAAACCGTGCACGTAGAATTTCTCGGGGTTCTACGGTTCCCTAATGCTTTCTTCACCCATCACTTCAGTCAATCTCTTCATCACCGTGGTGTATGGAGTCCCTGGCTCGAATACCGACCAAGTAAGTTTGTGGTGGACAACATCGTGTCCGTGGGTCTTCCTACCACATTCTCATTCCACCAATTCTTCCATCATAATTCATTTGCCTTAATCATCCGGCTCCCTTAATCTAACGGACAAACCGTGTGACGTTAAACTGAAAGATTTCATACCATTTCAATTTTCTTCACTTCATCTCTTAGCTTACACGGCATATCAGTATGGTATAAGACTGATTTTTTTTATCTTTTTTTTGTAAATTTGTTATTCATCTCTTCCTCTTCCCTGTTCCTATCTCTCTTCCTCGTTTGAATAGCACTATTTAACTTATGAAAGTGTATTCAAATATATTATTGTTATTATTATTTATGAAAACAAAATATTCGACTCATCAGTAATGCTATGCACTTATATTTAAAAAAATATGATGACATACGATTTACAGTTTGTTTGTATTAAAAGAAATAAATCAAAACACAGGCCATTGATTTTGATAAAAGAGGGAAAATTAAAAGCAGTAACTTGTTTAACAACTTTTCCCAAGATACAATTAAGACGAGTCTATACATACATGTAAACCAGTTTCCAGTTCAACAACTGAGTATGCGTCTCTTTATAGATGTATTTTAATGAGTGTCTCATCATATCAGCAGTTCTGCTTTAAGAGAAGTATTTTCAGCACCTATACTTCAGCATTTCAACGCTTGTGTTGGATAACTACAGAGTATCGTTGTGTACTCTATATTTCATATACAACTCCTCCCAAACATGCAACAAGCATGATATAGAGGAAAGTTGTTCACATATTGCAACATTAATCTACAATTAGAGCCTACTAACAACCTATGAAAATACACATGAATCAACTGAGACTTTTGTGGTTATCATAATCACGTCTTGTATATCCGTCTGAGTTGAACTCATGCTTGAGTTGACCAACGCGGCTTACATATTTTATTTAATTTCATCATGTATACAGACTCTAGCAATTACCTTAGTAAATGAAAAACACTGAAATTTTGTACAGTTCAAATATCAACAAGGGACATTATTTCCCGAACTCTACAATACCTACAAGTAAACAGTGTTGGAAATCCAACATAAAGTCATTTCTTTTAGTTGATATTATCTCAGTAAACGAAAATAAATACAGCACATTTATTGCTGATATTGTTGATTGCTGTCAGTGTTACAAACTAAGTGCAGTATCACAAATTTTAACCGCTTGACTACCACTACGTAAGGTCTTTATGTAGTCGAGCCTGCGTTCTTCCCTACCACCACGTATGACCCATACGTAGCTAGTTCTAACGGCTGAAGAGGAAATATAATTGCATGGTAATGGTTACAAAAACGTACACTCTGCATTAAAAAATGCGACAGCTAACGCCGTGCAGTTAGGCCATCCAATATACACTTTCTTATCCATAATCGGGTCTGGTAAAGATACCCCTTCTCTCTCCTCCTTTCTTCTCTCCCATACAAAAAAATAGCTAACAACATGAGCGCAATTCTAATTTCAAACTACTCATATATTAGTATCGATAAAATGAAATAACAAAACCGAGACGAAACAAGATTCATAAGTCTCTTTATCTGACACGATTATGGGATAAGAAAGTATATATTGGGTGGTATAATTGCACGGCGTTAGCTGTCGCAAATTTTTGATGTGGAGTGTACAAATGATTCTGGTCGGGTAGGACCGAAGTCTGCGTGTTGCTATCACTGTTGTTGTCTACGATTGTTCTGTCATCTGTTGAGAGTACGAACTTTTGCCATTTATGAGACGTGTGTGCTTTGTATCACAAAAGCAGTACAATATGGAGGTAGATGAGTGTCATAGCTCCCCAGATTATGTTTCAATGGGTCTAACGCTCTCACCACTAGACTAAAGGAGACCCAAATGATAGTTGCTATAATTTTAAAACTATTATGGTATTAGCAAACCAGTGTGGCTCATGATTTGTTTGTACTATTGGTTGCCTAATGCTCTCTGCTTAGCACGGTCATGAGGTGCTGCACTCTATCTACAGGTCTGGGATTCAAGGGGTTAAATATCTCTATAACTGAGAAGGACAGAGCAATGCACATCCAAAGCACCTTAGTGTCGAATACTATGTTCATAATATGCCGTATTTCGAATGCATAGGAACAGAGTTACAAAGATTGAACATTTAACTTTCCTCTAAAGTTTATAATTCAAAAGAAAGCTAAAACTATTTCTTCGTAGGTATCTATGTTTTGAATTATCAAATTTTGTAGGGCTAACAATGTTTAATATACATAGAGATTGTAATGCCGTTTACAGCAATTTGATATTGCAAGCTATCCCGAATACATTATAAACATTAGTAAAGTTCACAACAGTGCTTACGTTAGGAATAAGTAAATGAGAGAATTTCTTGTGATTACAACTAATAAAACAATATTGTTATAATGATATAAGAGCAAAGGAAAGCAATAATCGTTTTAAAAATTCCCCGCAAATATGTAATTTTAAGTGGTATTGCAATTTCGAGCTATGCTTTCTCTGAGGTTCCTCACATTTGAAATTATGTTTCATGCGCATGTGTAACAGAGTATACTTGAGACCTGGGCTCGATTCAAGTTGGGAGCTCATGTGATTGGATCCTACAATAAGTTGTAGGTCCACGTCTCATATAGCCTCGATGATGAACAGGAAACTAAGTTCCAAATCAAACAACTTATATACTATACATTGTAAAAGTAGTTTCAACCTACTGGATAAACGTTACATCGATTCTCGGACTGTTGTTTAACTTAAGCAAAATATATCTCTATCTTTATTCAGAAATACGGCGTTATGTCAGCCCTAATTTATCAAAATAAGAAACGTTACACTATCTGAAAGAGAAATATATATATTGATGGCTAAATTTGATTGAATGTATAACCTCTACACCCTAGTTGGACATTCACCTGCTTTTTGAATTAATTTTGATTACCCTTATCCTATAGAATGAACGTTCAATCATTTAGTTCAAATTTGTTGGAGCTTATTCGATATATATTTAGCCATCGTGTGGTATAAAGTGTAATCATGAAACATTTACTTTGCTATTTTGTAATGGAGTAGTGTATTCTGGTTGAAGTTTGTTAAATAATGAAAAGCAAATAAAACAGAAACGAAAGTAAGCAAATGTTAAGGTGAGTTTCTAGTAATAAAACCGGCATCATGGTTGATTTTCTTATTGCACTCTACATAATTTCCTTGCGTCCCACGTTTCTGCGAAATACGAGCATGTGTATTTAAATGAAAATAGACATTATAAAGATAATTGTAACAGTGACACAAATAATCGTAACTGTGGTGAAAATAATGATAACGGTGGCGAAAATAATAGTAGCCATGGCACAGATAATCGTAAGAATGGCACAAATAATCGTAACAGTGGCGTAATAATCGTAATAGTGTCGTAATTAATAGTGGCAATGGTAAAAATAATTGTTGTCATTACGTACATACAACTTGTAATACCTGGTGAAATATGAGTTGAATCATCATTGCACATAGTACTCCAACAATGTAACACATATCATTGTGCATAATGAAATTTCTTTAATCTCATTAAATTAAATATTGGGAGCTGTGAGGACCTAGCTGATTAGGTTTTCTGTGCACCAAGAATGTTAGATTTGGACTTCAGTTTGAAAGTTACTTGAAATGGAATATATGTTCACGTTAAGCACATGCAAGCGACTAAGTAATCTTACGTGTGGTATTTAAGCCAAAGAAAATTAATTCATTGAAGCAAATAAAGAGCAACATTGCAATAAAGTAGTTTATACGAATGATAATAGTCACCATTTCGGATGTACGTTGAAAAACTCCATTTCTCGAGATATAATACTAGACCGTAGTAGTTCACCGTTCACCAGCATTCCGAAAACGTATTGTTAGTTTTAAAATATTGTATTTTGTGGTTTCTCTATAATTACAGTCCCGAATTCAACTACTTCTACTTGTTGTATTAAGTTAGTAAACTAAACAAAAATTGTCGAGTACTCTTAACATGCAAGTATCAATTGAGTTAAACCAATTCTTTCACAGAAATATTAAACTACAAAGCTTTAAAATTATTCTGTAATGCTATATTGAGTATCGAACCGAATCTGAAAAATTGTAAATCAACTTGAAACTATGTAAACTTTAATGTTTTGTTAACTCGGGAGAGTTCAGAATAGTTTTTAATGAATTTAATTATAGAGATTTTATGTTACCTGTTAGCTATAGGGTTTTCAATCAATTCACTGCAGAGTATCCAATATTTATGCCGAACGAATTGAAAGTGAAGATTTTAAAATGAAGTTTAGATAATGTCGAATTTACTCTTGTAGTTTTTAATTAACTCTAAAGGAACATAAAAACATAGAACACAGATTCTTATCTCTAGAGAAAGTTAAAGCAACTCTAAATGAATTATACTTGGAGAAGTTTAACGCAATGAAGTTCTGGGAGAGAATGATAGAAGTAGGATTTACGAAAGAGATAGAAATAACAGAGAACCAATTTAGCTTCATGAAAGGACGATCGGCAATGGACAAAATATTTGCACTTAAGATGTTAATGGAAAAGTACTAAAAATGCTAGAAGGACTTCTGTATGATTTTCATCGATTTAGGAATAGCGTATTATACTATATGGAATGATCTGGAGTGTTTAGGGATCTTATTGGCCTTAAGTGAAACAAAAATGAGTTCCTAACACACACGTCTGTATAATTTAACCTACCTATGTTGAATGTAGGACAGGAGCGAGGAGCGCGTGTGAAATAACGGAAGATATTACAGTTAACCCTTATCCGGTCAACCGGGGCCTCCCAGGCCCAGTAGCTTCATTCTTCTAAAATTTCTCAATAACCATACATATTTCGAAGACATAAAATACTGAATTCTTCTATCTTTCGTCGAAGTTAAAATCATGAACATATCGAGTTGGTAAAGCTTTTTTTTTTTTATTTGAAAATGTTTTCCTGACGTAACCGGGTAACCGGGACCTAGGAGGCCCCGTATAACTTTAGTGAAATTCCTGTCAAATATTAGATCAAATTGCCACATAATTATATATTGAACACGTGACTATTGTAACCTTTAGTCGGAACAGTATGAGGCAACAGACATTGAATTTTGAGTGTTCTGCACTTAAAATATATACTGGGCCTGACAGGCCCCGGTTGCCCGTTTACGTTACACAAATGTCTGGACCGGATTTGCTATTCTGCTTGGTCGGCTTACAAAAGCGTGACACGAAGTTTCGCTACTTGACAAAAATATATACCGGCACATTCTAGACTAGTCTGAACAGTAAGTGACAATAGGCATTGATTTTGTGTATTTTGCACTTAAAATATATACTGGGCCTCACAGGCCCCGGTTGCCCATTTACGTTACAAAAATGTCTTGCCCGGATAAGGGTAAAAATAGAACTTCATCAGCAATCTAGTCTTAGCCATAACTTTTTGCAATTGTGATGGACGAACTTACAAAGGATATCTAAGAGAGAGCACCTTAGAATGTGTTATTTACGGATGGCATCGTGCTGGTGAGTGAGACGAAGGCTGGCAAGAGAAATTAGATGCCTGGAGAGGAGCACTGGAGAGCAAAGAGCTTAGAATTAGTAAAACCTAGACAGAATTTTTACATTACCCATCAAGGATAAATGTAATCGAGGATACAAGAATACGACTGGATGAAGAAGAGGCTGTAATGCCGAGGAAATTCAAGTACTGGGAATCAATACTACAGGAAGATGCAGAGTAGCGGTTGGACAAACTGAAGAGAAGCGGCAGGAGTATTGTGTGACCATAGGGTACCGATACAACTTAAAGAAAATGTTTACAAAACAGTAATGAGACCTGCCAGATATGGAGCGGAATGTTGGACGACGAAGAGAGAGAGGAACAGAAGTTGCATATTGCTGAGATGAAGATCCTGCGGTGGATGTGTGGAGTGACAAAGAAGGACAAAATTGAGAACGAAGTGATCCAGGAAGAAGTAAGGTTGAGACCAATAGTAGAAAACTACACGAAAGTGGACTGAGATGGTTTGGGCATGTAAGAAGATCTTTGAAATAAGTAGCTCAGAGAGCGGATGCATAACACTGAATGGGAAGCGAGATTTAAGTTGGTCAAAGAAGAGGTGCTGAGATTGTGTTCAGGACAATATGGTGCAGTGTGGCGTCACAGCGGATATCACAAGGTAGAAACAGATGGAATACAGCAATCCTTAAAGGCGACCCCAGCTAGTTTAAGAATATATTTAGAAGAAGAAAAAATGTAAATAAGTTAAAGGTAAATAGTTTTGAATTAACTCTAAGATTGATAAAATAACTTTGTAACGATTCTGTGCGCAGTTCTGAATAATCTCTGGTCAAACTTAAACTAACTGTAACTAATTACAAATGGAGAGTTTTGGATTAAGTCTAAAACCTTTTGATTTAACTCTATAGGAAACAAACTTAAAAGGTTGTGAATCACCTCTATTCATATTAAATCAAATCTAAACAAATTGAACATGGACGTGATGATTTTCGAATTAACTCTGCGAGATATTAAATTACCTGAGAAGAACGTTAATACTGAGAGTGTTGAATGATTTTATAATTTGTTAAAGGCTAGACGGAACCTTTTATTTAGTAAACCAAATGTAGGATGACCAGTTCTTTCTTTCCTGAAATAACTAGACATGCATTATTCATCTCCCTTAGTACAGCGTAAAATGGAGGGTAATACAGTGCTTGTATATATATGTGAATATTTTGAGAACATTTTTCCTCACCAATTTTTCCTTAAAAAAAATAGTGAATGTTTGAATTGCAAGTTATAAACACAGAAGAAGCAACAGGATTAGAAAAAAAAATTCTTATATTATAGAATACTTACCAGTTTTTTTCTTTTCTCAAAATATATTTCAACCGTATTAACATGCTCATGCTTTAAATAAATTCCCTCGCGATGCCTGGCAACATTTTAATAAAGATAAGGTATAAACAAAAGAACAATTTTCTTTCTTTTTCTGCCTTTTCTAGAACAATGAAAGGAAAAAAATGAGTTGAACAAAAACACGTGAAAGATGAAATCTTGGAGGAATTTGAAAGAAAGGAAATTCTGCAATTCGGGGGAAGTATTAAGTGAACAGAAGAGGGAGGGTTACGTTTTCCTAATTGAAATAAAAGAGAAGAGCAAATCGGATTTTGTTCTGCCTGGAGACAAGCCCGAGCATTTCATTCATTGTAAAGCTGCAGAATCGGAATGCAGATTAGAGCTTTTCTTTTTTGTGGAATACAAAAGCCCGGAGCTTGTTTCTTCTCGGAATATAAGCTACTTGTCACGCGAATTTGCAAAAGCGTGCAGATTTTCATCAAGAAATTGCCCATGGTCGCAAGATTTATGTCATTGAAACGATGAAATGGAGACAGAAATGCCACACTGAAGAGAACCAAATGCTAGTGTACCTTATATAGTCGGCAGAGTAAATGTAGGAATTCAAATATCCGCTATCCATTTCAACACAAATCCCTACTTTTTTTTTCCTTTCTTAGAAACGCTCATAAACCAAATAGACTTAGCTGTAATAATGTTAACATAACAAATGCTGGCAATCTTTAGAAGTAAAAGAGAAGGATTTGTGAAATTGTACAACTAGTTAAAGGTGTAACGGAATTCATTTTGAAGCTCAATGCTAAAAATAGAAGTAGTTCGTTCAAGAAAGCTTTCTCCTGGATTTAATGTTCGACGTGTTGGTATGTTTGTAAATGCGGTAAAGGCTGTCTTAGTTCCGCAAGAGCCCGGTAGTAAGGCGTGCATGAAAGGAAAGCTTTCTAATTCTCTCGAAATTTATAATTGTCCAAGCAGAAGGACAGTTTGATCCTGTTACTTGTTAACTTCGTATGATAATGAATAATTAAAACTAAAGGTTTATGACGAGTTGTATGTACGATGCTTACGATATAGACTTATTTTTGATTGATTTATTCTAATTTAGTGCCCGTTTTAGCACAGATTGTTGTATGAGACGTGGACCTACAGTTTAATGTGTAATGCGAACTATCATAATGCATTCAAAATTCAAGACTTTCCCAGTCAGAATCGAACCCGAGATCTCATACACCAAAGACGCTTATATTACTAATTAGACCAATACGGAAGAATGATATCGACTTGCGTAGAATATAGTATGAGGTCAGTAAAAAAAATCAAGTGCATTGTTATATGTTCTAAAAGCCATGCTGGAGATATAGAAGGTTATCAAAATAATGGAAGCACCTGAAAATAGAACTTATCTAATTAATATGGCATCGGATTACGCAGAATAGCTCTGATCCGTCGTGGAATTGAGGTGTAAAAAGACATGAATAATATTGTATCATTCCTCATGCAATACAGCATTCAGATACGTCAGCAAGGATAGGGGGAGGTATTTACTCCAGATCTGACCACAGGTTTTTAGTGGCATTAAGGTTTGGGGATAGGGTAAACAAGAAGAGATATTTTAGCACGTTTATAAGTTCATGAAACCACTCCTTAATAGCTCCAATAATGTGCATTTGCGTCTTGTGATTTTGGAAAATTGCCTCAATGACCGGAAGCATCTGGGCCATAGGTTACATTTAGAGCATTTCTCTTTCAAGTGTACCCTTGCGGACGCTGCTGTCGAAATGTGATTTCCCGTATCTCCCTCGGAAAAGGAGAGACAAGTTGCTGCGGCCGAGATCTTTCAATTCTTGGATGTGCAAGCGTTGCCATACTGAATTATACCACGGACTTCGCTGTACTCTGACTTGTTAGCCACTCTAAGTAACCTACAATCTTCACTCTTCAAGACCAAATGACTGAGTCACAAATTGGCAACACAGCTCAGGTCATTGACTTCTTTTCCCTAAGCAAAGGGAGGGTTTCATCCATCAGAGGGTGGCCAGCGTGGGGCCAAAGTATAGTTCGCATATTTTCCAAGGGCACAGGTGGATGAGACAGGCTTTAGTTACCTAAAATTTCCATATTGACACGGACAATAATGACAAGAACACTAGAAAATTGCAGCCTTTCAGCATCACTGATGTGCAACCATTCTTCGTGGTTGAAACAAGATAAATAGGAGTAAGCCCTATTAGTTTATTTGGACGTACGCCATGTATAAGCACGATGTATTGTTGGAAGTACATTGAAAGACGACTTTGGTCTCAGTATCATTTTCTTAGCGGTGAGGCGTTTGTTTGCGGAATCAGTGCTTTGGAAGTCGCAACCTGTTCATGAATATTTCAGATCGGACTGTAATTCTCGTAACAGCCTTTAGTTGTGCTCAGTGCCGGATTTACGTATAAGCCAAACAAGCTATAGCTTAGGGCCCCACTTTCTTAGGGGCCCCTAAAATTTAAAGAAACAAACTGCCTGTGATGCAATTTCCAAATAATGAGCAAAAGCAAATAAGATAAAACGCATATACAACAACGATATTTTGTACTGTTATGTATTAGGCTCTTATGAAGCAAGTAATGAAGCCTCACTTGTAGTGGGGCCTAATTCTCAGACCTGCTTATAAGGGTACCATGTTTTTCGGCCCTGCTTATAATGGAGTCCCTATGTCCCAGTACTGCTTGTGATGGGGCCCCTTTTCCCCAGTCCCGCTTTAATAGGTCTCCTTTTGGAACCGAAATTCGAAATAAGGAATCAGGTGTGTCATCTTATCTTTCTATAATAATACGTGATTAATTTATACAAATGATAGCAATGAAAGTAAGAGATTCAATTTTTGATGAAATGAAATGAAATTTTGAGTTTTACGTCCCACGGTTATGCCGGTTAGGCTAAAGGAGACGGTGATAATGAGTAATGAATGAAATGGTGGAATGAAGAAAGTGGGAGGAAACGGGAGAACCCCGAGAAAACCCACGCACACGGTGTCTGTCCACCACAAAGTTCACTTGGCGGGAGCAGGGTTTGAACCCGAGACCCCTAGCACCAGAGGTGAACGCTCTACCACTGAGCCACCGCGGCCCCCCAATTTTTGATGATTTAAAAGTACAGAATACTTCAGTTTATCTACAGATTCCACTTCTGACCTGTCCCATATTGATAAGCTTACTGCTATTGTAAGGCATGTCTCACCAAATTGACTCCTTATTGAACATTTTCTACCTTCCCTAGACAAGGTAGCCATACATGTAAAAGTATGGCTAAGATGGTGATGATAATCTTACAAAGGAATGTAAAATTGATTTTTCTAAGTGTCCAGGCTAGTCATATGATAATACTGTCAATATGTCTTTTCTTAAATGCCAGTGCTGATGTTGGTGCAGTTAAAATTAAGACTATAAGCCAAACTATGCTTTGGCTTAAGACAAATGAGTCTCACTGTATATAAATAAAACTCAACATATGACTCTTAGTTTAAGATAAACGCCTACTAAAAATAGCTCAACTTGAGTAAAGTTCTTAGGTATTTACATTGACAACAAGTTATCATGGTATTCTAATAAATGCACAATAATTATATTTGTTTGGTAGAATTTCAAGAATAATGTATTTACAAAGGCAACTGAAAGAAAAGTTTCTGATAACTATATTAGATCAGTTAATGTTGCTTTTCTATAGAGTATAATTTTATGTAGTATATTACTTTGGAGCTACAGTTGTCCTGTAAACAAAACAACATTCTTCTAATGCAGAAAAAAATCCCATCAGAATAATTTCCATTTCGCTGAGGTTAGGTCATTACAGAACCTTGTTATTTATCTTAAGATCATGACAATAATTAATTTGTATATTTATACAGTACTTCTATATACTATTATAAAAAATGAATCTTTATAATTGACACATTAGATAAGAGATTCATTTGTGTAACACTGAAGCAAGAAACATAAATGTTTCATATTAACAACATTAAATAGCTACGAGATAATCAGAATAAAATTGTGGAAAGCATTGTCTGAAACATTACTAAATGAACGTGGAAAGGATGTCTTTTAAGAGAGACAGAGCTTTGAAAGTTAAAGAAAAACATAAAAAGTAAGTTTGAAGTAATTTTTGTTTTCATTTGAAAGATAATTTTCTGATATTTAATTTTTGAAAATAATTTCCGACATATATTCATCACGATAGCTTAGATAAAACCGGACGATCAGTCCGTTTTTGTCATCAGAGTCCAGTGAATTTCACTGTTTGTTATGACTTGACTTCTATCGGCTAAAAAGCCGACATGAAACCATATATATGTTTACAATCACTTGCAACAAGTCGCAACAACAAGAAAACGTTTGAAGCGAGGTGTTTTTCGTGATCTTGCAGCTTTCTTTGGAGAAGGGTGGAGAATACTTTGCTTTCTAGGCCACAAACAGTTAATGCAATGCAAATTATCTTCTCTTCAATATCCAAAGCACGTTTTCCTCTGTCTCTTGTTGATGTCTAACTACTGCAGATTACCATGTTTTCTGATAGGACCAGTAGTTAGCTATTTATTTATCACATATTAATTTGTATCAATTTGAAATGTATGAAAAAATGGCAGTTGGGATAGGAATGCAGAATATGAATCTACTAGTAGTTTGTTTCGCCATACACAGGGTGTTTCAAAACAACACCGAAAACGTTTGGGAGGTGATTCCTGACACCAAGATAAGACAAAAAGTATAGACCAACTTGGGTGCACAAATGCTTATTTCGGAGTTACAGGCTGCCGAATACATGAAAAAAAAATCAACTTTAAAAGTCCATAGCTCCAATACTATTGGACCTACCGTAGTCGGGTCAAGACTTCACTTAGGAAGTAGTATGTGTGCCAACGAAAAATACATGTTTCAGAATCCTAAGGTACTTACTCGACAATTTTTTATAGAGGGACTTAGGCTACGAGCGTATAATTTAAAATACCGGTACTTATCAACTACCTCTATAGAAACAGTTGCTGGAGTGCCGCAGAATTCTAAAACATGGATATTTGGATAGGGCATCTACTAGTTCCTAAGTGAAGTCTTGAACCGACTACGGTAGGTCCCATAGTATTGGAGCTATGGACCTTTAAAGTTCATTTTTTCATGTCTTTGGCAGCCTATACCTCCAAAATTAAGCATTTATGCATCCAAGTTGGTCCATACGTTGTGTCTTATCTTGGTGTCAGGAATCACCCCCGAAAGTTGTCGGTGTTGTTTTGAAACACCCTGTATATGTACATATATATATATATATATATATATATATATATATATATATATATATATAGAGAGAGAGAGAGAGAGAGAGAGAGAGAGAGAGAGAGAGAGAGAGGGGATGGTCAAAATAAGTGTTACAAGCCATTATCTCGCGAACTATACATCAAATGCGAAGAATGTTGAGTGAATTTACAATAGAGAAGGGCCTAATATGTGTCAAACACGAGGTTCCCGCCGCCCCCCATTTTTGGGGCAGGGCGCGTACGTGAAATTTTAAATAGGAACATAGGTCGAATGATACCTCGTTCGAAGGAGCTTGGAAAATGGAACAATTTTTGTAGGAAACAATTTTTATATGGAACACCGTTTAGAAGATGGCTCCCAAAAATTGTCCTGTATCAGATAAAAATTTCCAGTACATATAAATCAGAAACTGATGAATAGAAAAAGATGAAACAAAAAATGTAAAAGGAAAACGCTTTATACAACTTGGTATGGTGTTGTCGCGGTGTTTCCAGGGCCCCGGGACGAATTTGAAAATTTCAAATGGGAATACCGGTCGAGGTCGAGTGTATAGGTCAAATGATACATTGTTTGATAGATCGTGGAAAACCAAACAGCTTAGTACAAAATTTGTTTTAATTTCGGGCAAGCCTGTTTCAAAATGGCTGCTGAATGTGGTCCCCCATTCGGATACAAAGGGCAGTGCTTCTAATGAGTGTTACAATCCAATATCCAGTGAACTATGTATCAAATAAGAAATATGTTAAGAGTCAATGTACAATACAGACAGGCCCAAAAAATGGGCTAAACACGAGGTTTTAATTTTGTAGTAAACTGTTTGGTATTTCACGATCTATCAAAGAAGGTATCATTCGCCCTATGTTGCACTTTAAAATTTCTCATGCACTCTTCCCTACAAAATGAGAGCGGGGTAACCATGTGTTTACCCATATTTTAGGCCGTCTGTACTGTACATTGACTCTTAACACTTTTCTTATTTGAAGCATAGTTCGCGGGATATTTGCTTGTAACACTCAATTTGAACACTGCCCTTCGTAACTGAATGGGGAACCATTTGGCGGCCATTTTGAAACAGGCTTGCCCGAAATCAAAACAATTTTTGTACTAAGCTGTTTGGCTCTGCACGATCTATCAAATAAGATATCATTTGGCCAGCGCCGAACCGTGGAAAATCAGCGCCCGGGGCGAGAGTATACGACGGCGCCCTCATACATATATTCCAAGTAATTTTTCCTATCTTCTTTCCTTTTTTCTACCGAATCTTTCGCCCCCTTACCTTGCGGTCCCGGGCCGTCGCCCCGCTCGCCCCCCAATGGCACGGCTCTGCATTCGTCCTATATTCCTATTTGAATTTTTCAAGTTGGTCCCGGGCCCCATGACGGGGGCCTCTGGGACACCGCGACAACAAAATTCCACGTTGCTTATGGCGTTTTCCTTTTTCATTTTTTTTTCATCTTTTTATACTCAGCCGATGGGGGCCATCTTTAAAACGGTGTCCCATATCAAAAATTGTTTCCTACAAAAATTGTTCCATTTTCCAAGCTCTTCCGAACAAGGTATCACTCGACATATGTTCCCATTTGAAAATTTCACGTAAACCCCCTACCCCCAAAATGGGCCGGGGGAACCTCATGTTTGATCATTTTTTAGGCCCCTCTCTATTGTACATTGACTCTTAACATTTTTCGTATTCGTTCGCGAGATTTTGGCTTGTAACACTTATCTTGACCAACCCTGTTATATACAGGGTGTCTCACTTAACTTTGCGACCTGAAATACTTCTGAAATTACAAAAAAATGTGAGAAATCAAGCTATGTAAGAGTGTACACATATCAGGAGCCTACAAAATTTTGTAAACAAGAAGTGTCCCTAGGAGTCCCATCATATGGCACCAGGGGTCAACTTGAATGTTTTAAATGGAAACTCTCTATTTTTGTGGCAGATTCCAATTTTGTCGAAAATACGTAAATTTTACTTGCAGCACTTTTCGTTATTCACCTATAAAAGAAGTATAATTAAGCTACCTGGGATTGATAATAAACTAAATATCTCGAGCAATACACGTGCAATTAAAAAGCAAGAAATACGTGACCAATATTTTAAAAAGGCTTATCATAAAACAAATAGCTTTCATTTACATTTCAATGCAATCGTGGTAAACCATTACGATACGGAAAGGAAAGCTTTTGTGTGCAACAAGAAACATCTTTCCGCGAATTGTAAAGGTCAAGTAGACCAATATGTTCGTTATATTTCACGTAACACAAATAGATTAAATAAAATCATCATTTCACACTAATATGTAAAAGCACAAATGACAAAGGAAATTTCACAGAACATATTTACAAAACCTGGAAAAAGCGCAAATAAACTTAATTCGTATGCAGGGCTATTGTAAATTTTCTTCCCGATTTCAAAGGTTAATAACTCACGTTTGGTTAGTCACAATGACATGCAGCTTATGTTAATAGAGAGAAAACTCTTATTTTATATATATATATATATATATATATATATATATATATATATATATATATATATATATATATATATATATATATATATATATAACACATGCTTGTTATGTTCCTTGTCAAAGTTGCTCAAGATGAGTGCCGTTTGTAATTCAACATACATCAGTTTGATAGTCTAATTCTTGGCACACTATATTTCACATCCCAGAGTCAAGAGATCCATCTGCTTATTAAATGCGTTCTCGAACTCCAGTTAAATTGTTAGGGAGAGGGACTGATACACTTGGATTTAGCATAACCCTAACTTCGTTGATAATTTCGTTTCACATGAAAGTAAAGAAAAGAAGAAAACGTCCTTTTCTCGTTTCTTGCTATCTAAATATACTGTCACACTAGTTATGGAATGCTCAACTACACATCAGCTTAATCGGTCACGTAGTCTTACTTTTTTTTTCTCGAAGAACTTGATTATTATGAGTCCCCTTGCCTCTCACTACTTGGTTGTCTAAAATTGGCAGATGAACAAAGTATAACTGATGTTTGATCATAACATATGCTTAAACTGCACACCTTTCTTGGTCTGACAGTAAGCAATTCGATGGTAAAACATAAATACTGCATTCCTGATGACGTCCAGTTCAATAAATGCAACTTCATCAATAACCCTTTGACGAAGATTTCCCAAAGTGGTTGGCATTGTTTGATATACTCGTATTTCTAGATAAACCCAGAAAAAGTAGTCTAGTGGCTATAAATCAAGGGAACAGAGAACAAGCGGGCCACACAATCTCACCTCTTCTGCCAATCCGTTATTTAGGAAATTCCGTGTTAAGAAATTCATATCTTCACAAAATTCTACACGCGATCAAGGACATCTCCATTCAGCTGGTGTATTAGATGAATTTTGTATGGGTGGAACTTCATTTTCTTCAAAATGCTTTTCGCAGACGTGTGACTAATGTCATGTTGCTCAGCATCTTTATGAATGGTAAGTATTTTCAAAAAAAAAAAAAAAAAAAAGGTTGTAACATCAAGGTGTTTGTCGCCGATTTCGGTCGACCAGGAATGTTACAATCCTTTACAGTTACCGTTTCCTCGACGCACCTTACGATCCACTCGACAGTAAATCTCGAAATGGGATTGTGTGGAACGCGATTTTTTTTTTCGTTAATTATTACCCTTACTTCAGCACATGACCTTTGGTGATTACCCCATCCTCGTATCATCGAGAGCGTTAGAACTTTACTTTGAGAGCTGTAACACAAACCAGTTGAAATACAGTTTGAGTGTTCAGAGGTTTTCTGTAATAATGCTTACTGCTACTAATACATAATGGCTTCTACGTTGCTGGACCGTAATTTACAATCAACCATAAGTAGTTACAGAACATGACGTAGGGGTGACATAAATGACACTGTGTTTCCAAAACGTGCTAAATCCAAATGTGTCCGATTTTGAAATGCATATGGAATAGTACACTAAGGAACCTCTTACGTTAAATTTTGTAATTATTATTATTATTATTATTATTATTATTATTATTATTATTATTATTATTATTATTATTATTATTATTATTATTATTACTATTATTATTATTATTATTATTATTATTATTATTATTATTTGCCAAAACGCATTATTTCTGTGTTAAATTCTGTTGAAATATCCCTTGCCATAGTGTTTCAATGTAAAAAAGACATAGTTTTTTGCCCTTTCGGAAGAACTCTACCAAGCCTATTTAGCATGTTTTGGAAATACACTCCTCATGTGTCTTCTGGTCTAATGTTATTTGTTCCACTAAATTTATAAGAGCACATTTGTTTTCTTAGGTCTACCGATCAACTTTACATGTTCATGTTTACTTTCACTTCTCAGATGCAATTACATGCAGTTTAGAATCAAATCGTAACTATGCACATCTATATAACTATAACAACAAAATGATGATGATCTTTTAAATTTTAATAGATCCGCAGATTAACCTTACGTGTTCACTTTCACTTTTACCTCTCAGGTGAAATCACATGCTCTATATTCAAGTCAAATCGTCATTATATATATCTATATAAACATAACAAAAATGAATAACTTAATTCTCTTTCGACACTATGTAAAATTATTAACTGAAACTTCATGTCCCAGAGGAAAGATGGAGTTAATCAACTTTCATAGTGTCCGCAAGCTCACAGAAAAATCTCAGTTCTTGAAGAATATTATTACAAACGTGTTCTAACTTTGTTTGTTTGCAAGTCTTAGCACCAACATCACACAGCATGTTCAGTTCTTGAACCATCTTTTCATTGACCAACCTCAGTGACGTACAATGATATTATTATTATTATTATTATTATTATTATTATTATTATTATTATTATTATTATTATTATTAGTAGTAGTAGTAGTAGTAGTAGTAGTAGTAGTAGTAGTAGTAGTAGTATTGCGACTTATGTGTTATCTAATAAGACAACGAAAAAATACCTAAAAGAAAAGTTATGTATTTTCGGACGCAGTATCCTAATGTAGAGGATTTCTATTTGAAATTTTGGAAAGATGAAGGAAACTTTATTTTAGGTTAGTTGAATAAATCTTTTAAAATGATAGGACACGTCTTTAAATTGCAAGTATATTTCTCGAGGTATTTAGTTTATCATCAGCCTTAGGTGACATACTTGAATACAATGGTATTCTTTTCTTTCTTTCTTTTTTCTTTTTCTTTTTCTTCTTTTTTTTCTTTTTTTCTTTTTTTTTGCTTTTGCAGTTCATCTAGTAGAACAACGAAGAGGTGCTTCAAGTAAAAGTTGTTTATTTTCGAACGCAGAATCAGAATCTGCAACAAAAACAGGGGGTTTCCATTTAAAACTGTCAAGTTGTCTCCCGGGGCCCTATGATGGCACTACTTGTTTACAGAATTTTATAAGTCCCTGACATGTGTATATTCCTACGTAACTAGATTTGTCACATTTTTTGTCATTTCGGAAATATTAGAGGTCGCAAAGTTAGGGGACGTAAGGACGATGGTATTCTTTTCTGCGATTACAGCGCCATCTATTAGAATAACGAAAAAGTGCTTCAAGTAAACGTTGCTTACTTTTGATCGTAGAATGAGAATCTGCAACAAAATATATATAGGGTGCGTCAAAAATGTATACCCAATTCGAACCGTCATAAAAAAATATGTTCCGTTCTATAAGGTTCAATTGCTGGAAATGGAAAGCTTAAAGTCCACTTTGAAACATAAATGCACTTTCTCACGCAAATGTGATTATTGTTGAAAATGGCGGCGTTCAGCAATACATTTCTGAGTACGAGTCACCACTGATTCCGTACATCGTACCGACGTGTCCAATGGGATTGCTGAGCACATCGCTTGAATCTCATTCCAAACTGTGCCTAGGCCACGTGGTTTACGTTTGTATACCTCATCTTTGAACCACAGCAACATTCTCAAACTTCCAGTTTCACTGCTTCCGCGCGTCAAAGCTTAAACGTACGTCCGCCATCTTGCAGTTACTTCCTTGCCACTAACTGGGTTGAGTAGCTAGAGTGACAATTTTGCTGAAACCTGTTGAAGAAATATATCATTACTTTCTCCCAGATATTCAACCTTGTAACACGGGAAATACGGTTCAAAGTGTGTATACATTTTCTGATGCACCCTATATATATATATATATATATATATATATATATATATATATATGAGGGCCATACTGAAAGTCGTGAGCAACATGTTTTCACAACCGCAAACTTTAGTTGTATGTGAAACCAAGAATATCATCTGAATCTCCAGACCTTTCTTTCTTTCTTTCCAGATGTTGACGCTGATTTTTGCTAGCAGGATTTTCAAAATGGTGGGCGGCAATGTTTCGTTTCGACAACATGCCGTGATTGAATTCCTTGTTTAAAAGGACCAATCTGCTTCTGAAATTCACTGTAAACTGCAGCGTGCCTATGGAGATGTGTAAATGGGTGCCAGTGTGACCGTCGTATTCTAATGAATATGAGGGTGCATTTGCCTCAGCAGAACGCATAGACAATTGCGCAAAAAGACATCGTCCAACACAATCGCAAGAATCATTTAGGGCAAAAGAAATAAATATTTTTGATGAGAGAAAGTTTATGTGAACAAAAACTATTGGAATTGAGATTACAAGAAAGCTTTGGGCTGAGGGATCGCATTACAGGCGAAATAGTAAAAGAAAAGTTACAATACGTATGTCCAAGATCCCTGCTGGTAGGCCATCTCCTTCGATTTCCCCAGCGTTGGCTGTCCTTGGATTCACTTCGAATTCATGTGTAGCAGTGTTAGGAGGTGGGTGTAACATTTTAAGGATGGAAACACGAGTATCAAAGATGAATTTCCAAGGAGACGAACTTAAACTACCTCCACGGAACGCAACAAGGTAAGGGTTGAAGCTGATTATTGGAGATAGGTGTATCATTATGAATAAAATCGCTGCAAAACTTGGTGTTGGACATAGTGCGATGCAAGAAGTGATTCACAGCTTAGGCTATCGGAAGGTTCTTGCCCGTTGGGTTCCACGTTTATTAACCGAGAACCACAAACTCGAGTGACGTTGCCCAAACCCTTCTCCAGAGATTTCGACATGAAGCTGACTTTTTGACGAGTATTGTGACTGGAGATGAAAGCTGCTTCTATAATTATGAACTTGAAAGAAAACGACAGAGTATGGAATGACACCACTTGAATTCGTCACCGAAGAAGAAAACGAAGACAGTGGAATCGGTAGAAAAATTTATGAGAGGCTTCTTCTGGGATGCAGAGGGTTGCATTCTGATTGACTTTCTTGAGCCTGGACAAACCATAAATTTTGCCTGCTACAACCAGATACTTTTGTCGATCTGTCGTGCCTTGCGTGTTAAACATCCTGGAAAGAAGCTCATCGTTCTACAACATAATGCGCGTTAGCATACTGCAAGTGCCACTATGGAGCAGATCAGTAGATTTGGGTGGAAAATACTTCCACATTCCCCTACAGCCCCGACATGGCACCCTCCGACTACCATCTTTTTAGATTTGTGAAGGAATAGATGCGAAGCCATCGCTACGAGACACTGGAGGATATTCGGCAAGGAGAGCGTCAGTGTCTACGGGCAGCTGGAAATACATTCTATCGCAAGGGTGTTTTCAAACTTGCTGAACGATGGGTAAAATATGTACAAAAAAAACAGAGACTATGCGGAATAGTGAAAACAAAAGGTCTGTAGATTGAGATGATATATTTGTTATATAAACTAGGATCATTTAACTCGAAGTGGCAACCTAGTTGTGAAATGGAATGTAGTGAATCACTCACCTCAAGAAGCTTACAGTCCTTCGTTGTAGTCTCCGCCAGCCTGTTGAACCCTTCACCAGATGTCTGGTAACCGTTGAATATCTGTCAAAGCCCCACTTTGTGAGAGGGTGTTGACAGTGCAGCCTGAGGCACGAACAATGCTGGGAATGTCTCTGAAACGTTTACCTCTGAGAGGTTCTTTCATTTTTGAGAAAAGATCAAAATCGCAGGAGCTCATATCCAAGGAGTATGGTGGGTGCTTCAGTACCTCCCAACACCATCGTCGTAACAGAGTCGGTACTGGATGGGCTGTATGGCATCTGGCATTGTCGTGTAGAAGAATTGGTCCAGTTTCCAGGAGGTGTGGACGTTTGCACCGCAATGCTGGTCGCAAATGGTCACTGAGCTATGAAGCATCGACGATAACGTCCGATGGAACTTAATGTGACACGATAATGCCTTTTTGGTCGTATGACATTATCATAATCACCTTCACGTTTGCTGGCTCTTGCCTAAGCTTTTTCGGTCGTGGAGATTCTGGGTGGCGCCATTCACTTAACTGACGTTTCAATTCAGACTCGTATGATCTTCCCCATGTTTCGTCACTTTCAATAATGCGGTGCAAGAAGTCATCACCTTCCTTATTGTAACGTTAAAGGTGTAGGCTCGCACATTCCAACATATGACACTTTTAAACCTCGGTCAGAGCATGGGGTGCCCATCTAGATGTAATTTTCCGCATCCCAAGATCTAGTGTTGACATGCAGAACACTGATCCGAAAGAAATGTTCATCTCCTGTACCAATTCACTACAAGTCTAGAGCCGACCAGCGTCAAGCAGTGTCCGTAGTTTTGCAAGATGAATTTCGTCAATAGCAATTCGCATATGTCGTCCATCGTGTATTTTGTTTGTTGACTGTCGTCCCTTCTGAAATGTATTGCTGCAACCCATCTCGCCACAATCCTATACGGTAGACCAGCTTCATCACAGGCCTCTACTAATCCTCTGTGAATCATCCTAGCATTTCGCAAACACCGAGTGCGCGGGTTTTCTAGGGGTTCTCCCGTTTCCTCCCACTTCCTTCATTCCACCATTTCATTTATTACTCATCATCACCGTTTCCTTTAGAATAACTGTCATAACCGTGGGACGTAAAACTCAAAGATTTCATTTCATTTTTCCTAGAATTTCGCCCTCGTGCACCTAGAGTTTCATGAACACACGCTGTTCTGCACGCGTGAATATTGCGTTAGGGCGGTATTTCACACATCAACTACTTTAACAATGTCTACTCGCCACACACACCATAATATGAGACCGCAGCAGCGTTAAACTGACTCGTACACATCCACGGAACACACTACGTTCGTCACTTGTCTCTTGCCCACACGACACTCCAATCGTAGCAGTGTTTCCATTTCGAGTTAAATAATCCTCATATATATATATATATATATATATATATATATATATATATATATATATATATATATATATATGAAACGTATAAATTAAACTACTGAACAGAAAAAAAGGCCGAAGCTAGTCCGATAGTCACCTAAGCATAAACCAGAATCCTATTTGGCTAGACTTTTATTTTTGACATGAATAATTCTATTGCGTTTCAATACCATAATCATACTTGACATGACAATGCAGTATGTATCTGTGTCCGAAAAATGGGTGCCTGAATCCAGAAACTCGAATCATGTATCACTTTCTAGAACAGGAAATCGAGTACCTGGATCCATTATTACCTGGACCTAGGTATTTCAGGAACTGGTTCTGGCCATATCTAAAATACAAGTCTTCTCAAGAAGTGGAAGCAGGCTGAAAGGAACTTTTGTAACTAGCAGAAACGAACGCATTATCTTCCTGTTCAGTAGTTTTTTCTGAGCCTACCTGATTTTGGGTTTTTATGCTGCTCCTTTGAGTCATCTGCTTGATACCGTCGTATCCAGTATCTAACACTCTTCGGTTCTATTAACTGCAATAAGAATATACCAATCATTCCCACATGCCAACTACACGGCATCTTGTTACTTCTTAAGTACAGCATATGGTATCCCATTAAGTTGTAGCCCACCTTCACTGCATTGACTTGCAATAGTTCCACTATATGGATTAACAGCACCATTTACGGTAATATCAGCATAGTTTATCAACCCAAACTATATTACGCAACCTTTTCTTAGTGAGTTCGTCCAAATTAATAGAAGTCAACAACAGAGCTCCAGTAGTTGAATTGGAAATAAATTACTACCCTTTTACTTGTATGCATAGACTTGTCTTAAGTATACTTCAATCTAGTAGAACTTATTTGTAATTTTTTTAATAGCTGGTGTGATTTTTGGCATCTTAGTTGGCTGCCAGTATGCCATAGCGATACAATTCGATCATTGTAGATTATTACTTCGATAACGATTACTCGAATGAAAAATCTTAGTGTGCATTGGTCGTTGACCTGTAGGTTCAATTTTATATAGTTAGTTGGTTGACTTGGAGTTTAGTTTTCTGTTCAGCACCAAGGCTATATCAGATGTGGACCTACAGCATAGCATGGGATTCGAACCACGTAAGTTTCACCGACAGTCAAACCCGGATCTCTCGCGGAGAAAGTGCGTACTCTAACCATTCTATCTTACGTATTTGTTCTGACAACATGGATGATATTTCAAACCAATCTCAACTTCAAACTATATGGTATTTTTTTTTTTACTTATTTATTTAGCTGTTAATCAGTATTTAAGAATTGCAATGTATTTTTTTTCTCTCCAGAAGATGATGCAGCAGTTAACGTTATAGCCAAGCAATAAGAATTGCCACATACTGGATAGCTTATTTGTTTGTACATATTTCTGGCGAGGAGAACACACAATCCGGAGAGGGGAAAGGAAAAAAGGAATGAAGAGTCGTGGGATCTGTCTAGTAGGTACCATTTCAGTATTTGCCTAGTGTCAATAAATAAAATTTAGAAAATGTCTCACTCAGGATGGCTGACATGAAAAATTGGACCAAATGTCCCCACCGAACACAGGGTATGAAACATTTTGATTCGCAAAACTTTGAATAAAAAGTTTAGTTGTAGTGTTTTATATGTGATCTGATTCTTGATTATTTAATGCAAGATAAAGACATCTGTGACCTTTTCCATCTGAAATATTGCAAAATAAAGTGATTCGTTTAGTTTGTGGGCAGCATAATAGTCAACCACGAAATCTTTCTTAGCCGAGTTACTTTTTTTTTAATTTACACTTCGAGACTAAACGTGGTTCTACCTTAACCACTACTATCACTCTTAAAGAATGTGTGGTCCAAACCTCCACCTTAACAAACAGAAATAATAATGAAACCTAGGGACTTAAACGCTTAAAACAGTAAAGGTGAAAATTCATGAGCAGCAATTAGGCAATAGATGGCTAGGATATTTTTAACCTATACACAATTTCGATAAATGAAATGCTTACAACTATGTTTTTTTTTTAATTGACTAAGAGTATTAATAAACTCATATACGTTATATTTACCCTTATGATGTTATTGTATGCATAAATTAGTGTTACTGATGAAATGAGACAAGAGAAATTAGTCCAATAGAAATAGGCAAACCTTTCTCTAAACTAAATTGAATTTTCGTGATACTTTACGAGAGAAGACTTTCTCAAATCTCATTTCGTAAACAGCTCCATCGAAAATCAAGAAGTTTATGGCCTGACTGCGTGGAATTTTGTTGTAGCTAGATAGTTAGAGTGCATGTTTACGGCTTGGGAGATCCAGGTTCGATTCCAGGTAAAACCTCATATTGTTAGGATACCACGTTGAACTATAGGTCCACGTCTTAAGCTGTAGTTAAGCTGGATACTAAACTCCAGCTATACCCATCAACTAACCAATTGACGTCACAATCGGGAGCGCCTTTTCCTGTCATAATTGGGGTATGGTGTCTCAACGATAGAGCATTCGCCTCTAATTGCAAAGTCATAGGTTCGATTCCAGGCTATGCCATGTAAGTTTGTGTCAGAGAGCATAGTATCTGTTAGTATTCTAAGATTTATTTATTTCCTTCCACTTCATTCATCAGTTTCTTTCAACATCCACTTTCTTCCCCTATCCCGTCTCTTTAGTCTGCATAAATAATCGTGAGATGTTAAAAATTTAATTATATTTCATAGTGGGCCGCGGTAGCTCAGTGGTAGGGCGTTCAGTCCCTGGTTCACACCAAGTAGACTTTGAAGAGGACAAACTCCGTGTACGTGGGTTTTCTTGGGGTTCTAATATTTTATTCATTTCACCATTTTCATTCATTTCTCATCACCGCCTCATTTATCATAACCGTGGGACGCAAAACTGAAAGATTTCATTTTCATTTCACAGTATTAGACCAATAATCCAGTCTATTGTATTTCCAAAACCACTTTCCGCTGTTCACTTCTCAGACGCTGATAAATTTACTTGTGAGTAGATCATGTAAATTAATTATAACAAGTAATGTGGCACTTGTGAACTACGCGTGAATTATTTTTCTTATTTTCCTAAAATAAATAAATAAATTTAAGTATTATTTTTATTCTCTACCTAAAACAACTAAACGTAGTATCGAAAAGAATGTTCCATTTCTGCAAATACTAAGTTTCTTTTGGGAGAGTGGTCTGGTTACAGACTTCATGTGAAGGCAACAAGTCTCTTGATGGAGTACATTACGTGAACAGGGTTGGAAATATGTTCCCTCTTTCGTATGACTTGAAAGGCAAATTGATTTCTTTTTTGAGTGCAGTACACATAAAAACGGAAAGTCTTATATACCTAGGTAGAAGCCTAATGTTTACAGTTGACAGTTACAAGAAACAAACAGTCACAGATAATGAAGAATGTTTTGGATATAGATTCAAAACAGGGGCGTCATTTCAGACTTTGCTTGGGGGGGCAAGAACACCACCGACATAAGAATTTCATGTTTTGTACTAGTATATTAGTAGGCATCGACGAAAGTATATGCATTTCTCAAACTCTTGGGGGGGGAATTGCCCCCTCCTGCCCTCCCTAAATGACGCCCCTGATTCAAAATGTTAGCAATAAGTTCCATCTCCACTCTTCTGCCTCTATTAAAGTGAACTGTGGTAGAAATAAACCATTTCTGGTTTCAGTATTTAATTTCGTTCGGGAACAAACAACGAAAGAGTGGGAGAAACAGTTGATATGGCTAGGCTACATTCTAAAATTATGGCCAAGACTGCATTCCTTCTCCACCCTTATCTCTCTATTTCAACCAAAAATGGTACCAACATGTTACTTCCTGTTTCAGTATTGTCCCAGTTGAGCAAGATCAGATTGTTTTGATGTAAATTCAACGTCCTAACAGTAGGTACCACCTCTGCTTTTATTAGGATAATAGACATAGGTCTTACGGGATGAAAATATTAGTACGTCTCTACTACGTAGGTAAATTACTTCACATGATAACCCGTGAGAGTCAATCGATTATAAGTGATCAAGTATGTGCCGCTCAACCATTTCCAAAAAAATCTAATTTCTACATAAAAGTTTATCCTATATTAGGGTACTTCAAAACCACAATCATTGGATTTTTAAAACATCTTGTAGCTACGCAACGGCTTTCTACATTTTGCGTTTTCTCGATTTTAAGCGTTTACGTTGTTTTGAAAATCACAGAATACATTTGTACTTCTAAAATAAAAATTGTTGGACGCCTCTAACTCTAAAACTTTGATTTTTTAACATTTTTGCCTAAAACCACTTGAAAGGGGAGAAATCAGGGCTTAGAGTAGCAACATTTTTGGACATTGAAAACTTGTTTGGGAAGAGGAAACAACTGACGTAGAGGTCCGAATTTTTGTGAGCATTTAGTCCGGAATTAAGTTAACACACAAAAAATTACAGACCTGTAGCTGCTCCCAAAGGCCTGAAAAAATCGTAAAGTTTGAGAATTATGCCAATTTGGCACGTTTCACCGTCCAATATGCCCAATGGGCCAGGATAAAAAAAAACTGAAATTTAGGGAATAGTTAGTCCTTTAGTATACCATAACACATAGCAAAACGCGTTTTGTGTTTTTGAGCAGAAGAGGATAAAATTATTAAGGAATGACGTCATAGTCTAGGAGGTGTTTTGTTCACAAATTCAACTGGAAATTCGTTGTTGTGAAGTAAAATAAAGTAGGATGAATGGTTAGTCCAGTCAGGGCTCTCAAGCTCCTGTCTTTCCTCTAGTTGTGACTCTCTGTCTTATCACACTCACAGCAGCACCGGTGAAGAATGCCGCTATGAAGCAGAAGGCGAGAAATGTCAAATTACACACTTGACAAAAAGTCCGTAAGTACTCATTGCTCTTCCTGTTTGCTATATCAATGTTATTTAATCATGTTTATTATTGTCTTAACTGTTAACTCGTGCAGGAGACTCTTTGTTCTTTTGTTTGATCTATATTCCCCAGTTAGTGTTCACAGCGAGTGAGCGTTCACTGACTCGCGAATGCAAATGAAACGAATGGACAACAGTCTCTTGCATAAGTTGACAGTTAAATCAAGAATAAACAGGACTGAATATCACTGATATAGCATGCAGCAAGAGCAAAGAGCACTTACGGACTTTTTGTCAAGTGAGCATTTCGACTTTTCTCATATTCTGCTGATAGCGGTATTCTTCAGCAGTGGTGCTGTCGGTGTGATAAGACAGTGAGTCACAACTAGAGGAAAGAAACGAGCTTGAGAGCCTTGACTGGACTAACCATTTATCCTTCTTTATTTTACTTCACAACAGCGAATTTCCAGTTGAATTTGTGAACAAAACACCTCCTAGAATATGACATCATTCCTTAATACTTTGACCCCCTTCTGCTGAAAATCACAAAACGAGCTTTGTTATGCGTTATGGTATACAAGTGGAGTAACTATTCCCAAAAATTCAGATTTTTTTTTTAAACCTAGGCCCATTGGAGATATTGGACAGTGAAATATGCCAAATTGGAATAATTCCCTAACTTAACTATTTTTACAGGCATTTGTGAGCAGCTACATGTCTGAAAATTTTTGTGTATAAACTTATGACCCCGATCCGCATGCACACACAAATTCAGACCTCTACTTCAGTTGTTTCCTCTTCCCAAACATGTCTTTATTATCCAAAAATTTTGCTACTGTACGACCTGATTTCACCCCTTTTAACTGGTTTTAAGCAAAAATGTTAAGAGCTCTACACAATATTTTAGCTCTACACAAGTTGGAGACGTCCAGCAATTTTAATTTTGGTAGACAAATACAATCTGAGATATTCAAAACAACGTAAAGGCCTAAAATCGAGAAAACGCAAAATGGTGGCAGCCGCTGCGTCGTCATGCAATGTTGAAAAAAATAATTATGGTTTTGAAGTACTCTTATATAGGATAAACATTCATGAAAAAATACAGTTTTTTTAAGGTCGAGCGGCAATTTTCCCTTTTTCTCGACCACTTAGCATGGATTGGCCCTTGAACGAAATACATTGTTTGAATTAGGTTTTCTTGTGAAGATAGCTAGAGCGATTATCTCGAATGAGTTAGATAACGGAGTTAATCCGTTAAAGTATTAATGAGTAACGGTGACTTATGTCCAACTAATATTCCCCTTGATAACTCTTGAGGGAAAAATAATTTTTGAATTATGTTTTTCTTCGCAAAATATACAGTTAGAATGATTATCCTGACCAAGTTCGTTAATGGCGTCACCTTCTCGGGTAACGGTGACTTAGATTCGTCAGTTACTCTATACTGTAACTCTTGAACGAATCTGATTTTTTGACAAAGAGATTTTCTTAGCTTGTTTTTTTAATGGTGTCAATCTGTTAAGATCTTCACGACAAACAGTGATTTTATCGATTGCTGGACCCTGTTTACAATCTATAATATTCCCTAACTGCTATGCAACTTGTACGGTAGCAAATAAATTTCACTTCCCGATAAATACAAGAAAGTTGAATCGCTGGATTTCTTTACTGTGTTCACCAGAGATGATTTTACTATTGAAACAGGACATACTCTATCACTTCCGGGTGGTCCTGCGTAGCATAGTCGACAAAGCTCTCTTTGGTGCGAGCGGTCGTGGGTTCGATTCCCGGTGAGGAGATACTGTTGAAAAAGTGTAAAAGCTTTTCCACGTCAGCCACCCTGATTTTCATGTGTTTTCCTCATTCACACTAGGCAAATGCCGAGATGGTATCTAATATACTGGTCCCTGGGTGCTCCCTTCCTTCCTCAATCCTTTCTTTCTTCACTTTCCTCGGATAGTGTGATCACCGAGGGACATTATCCTTCATGCGTGGAGGGCTAACATAACATTAGTTTCTGAAAACTTAGGAATATAATTCATAATCCTAATTCCTAATCTATCACTTCCTGTTACTATGTTAGATGCTTATATTTTTGTAAGTCTGCCTTTGTTTAACGTCGTGAATAGAAATTTACTTGTTTGAAATACGTTTTCTCTTTTCTGGAAATTACTAAATAAACTGTACGTATGGTGAAGCATGGTTATTAAGGTTACTACATGCACAATTATTCTCTCAAATTTAAAGACCATGATACACCAATTAGAATTCATATGTGCAGCATGTTACATCACATGAATATTAATGCAAACAAACTGCTTGCTGAAGTAGTTTCTCTTCCATTTGTGGACTTTTGACCCACACACACGAAAAAAAAAACGAATACAATAGATATGGTGTACGAAAACAACGCAATTCAAGCGCTGAAACACCTCAGTAACGAAGTTAAATCAAAATGATGTTGAAGGAAGAATTTAGAACAGTGTGGAGTCCACATATTCTAATTAAAGGCGATATTTTGTGGCAAATGCAAATTTATCAGAGCTCCATGCGTGGTAAATAGCACTTAAGCGAGATATTAGCCCAGCCTCATCGCTTCAATCACCCCATTTGAGCCGCCAATATTGCGTCATAATGTGAGACAATCTGTTTCCCATTAGAACAAACATTATGTGCTATTAGTTGAAGCAGTTCATTTCATAAATTGAGCTATGGACCAAAATTTCATCTCCATCGAGGAAACGTAGTTTGCATTTTTCGTGATTGCTTTTCCGGCAACAGTTTAATCACTAAGAAAATAGCCATACCACACAATTTTGTTTCAAAAAGAAGAGAAAATGGTGGAATATAATCGTGTCAAATGCTCAGACTAACTTTCGATTAGTATTATTATTATTATTATTATTATTAGTATTATTAGTATTATTAGTATTATTATTATTATTATTATTATTATTATTATTATTATTATTATTATTATTATTAATACTGGTAGTTGTAGTTGTTTTTTTACCCTATCACTGACAGTCAATGCATCGGAGTAAGGAGTCATTTCCATTACAATTATCTACTAACTTGTTCCAATTAACCAAATAATGTTCATCTTACATTAACCTTAATTAGGTCTAATTATTAATTAAAAGAGTCTTCTACTTTGCATTCTTTCTTCTTTTATCACACATTCTGTCAAGTATATATAATTATAGTTTATTTTCAGGTAATAATGTAACTCCTGAAAGAATACATTTGATAACACAATACGGCATTTTGAGATTAAGTTTCTGGTGACTTGGATTATTCTTCTATTTTTATATAATTTAAGGATGTTGGTTACCCAAATGAACTTCATTTTACGCCCGTTTTCATACGTTTTAACAATATTAGCTATAATTTGGAAAGTCGACTGCCAGGGACGTACGGAAGGGGGGGACACGGGGGTCCGGACCCCCCCCGAAATTTCGACTTTTTAAAAAATTAGCCTAATTTTAGGGGCAATTTTAGCAATTTTAATATAAAATACCTCCATATTTAGTTTGAACCCCCCCCGAAATAAATTCCTGGGTACGCTACTGTCGACTGCCTATCCTTACTGTTGTGGAGCAAAATTACTACAGGTAATCAAGAAAATGTCATCAAATCACTTGCCAAATTAAATTTGGTGTTTGCTACCAAAGAAGAATGATTACAATCGTAATAATAATGTCTTCAAACAGAATTCTTTAGTCATGTTATGTAGGGCTGCATGTCTATGCTCATGACTTACGACAAGAGGAGTCTCGTTTGTGGTTGAGAAACACTTCCAGATTCTCACTTCCAGTTATCAAAAACAAAGATATTAGCCATCGACCCTTCCAGGGCTTTTATATTAATTGGTTACTTCTATTTTGCAATCCTCGAGTTTTTAGGAACAGATTGCAATTAAGTTTTTATTAACAATAACAAATTTCTTCTTTGTAAATTAATGGAAATAAGCCTTAGGCTAGCAGCTAGCATCCTGTCTTTCGAAAGTTGCTTTTCTGTTAATTGCTACCACATACTTCCTTCATCCTACGTGCGTCATGGTAAATTCGGCTTTACTTTCATTTAGAACGTTATTGCACATTCTGTGTTGAATTATTTCCTGCTTGAGTTGTGACAATTCCACGTGTGGCAAGTGTATTTCCCAGAATGGCTTTACTGTATTTCACCATCATGAATCTGAAGTATCGATTTGGGAAGTACGTGTCTTTCCGCTATCTGTCCAAGTAATAGTCTTACTTCCGAATTTCATCCTAAAGAATGATGTGTGATTGTCCATCCTACCACATGCCAAAAACTGCAACTTAATGTCCGTCTTTAGTTTGAGTAAAGTAACCTAGGGCAACTCTGATAAAGCTGACGCCTAACTTTGGAACCTTCCAGGGTGTGCCAACATGGGCTTGACGTCACGTCTTCTGCTCCATCACCATACGTCACTACTCAAGCCAAACAAAACTGTTTGAATTCTCTTCGACAAGACTATTAACTTGGATTTGAGAAAGAAAAGACTTTACCTCGGGTGGATAATAGAATTTATTTCAATTAACAAGACTTAGGTGTGAAAGTGGAACTTAGATTTACATCGAACATGCATAAGGCTGGTGAGATAAGAACAATTAGATATTAGTTGCAATTTCTCAATAACCTCTTATATCTGAAATAGCTGCTGCAACTTTGTAAAAGGAAATGTGTTGAGTTTCATTTGTTTATTATTGGACTAACTTCTAGTATTTACTTCTTTTAGTATTTGTTTATTTGCCTTCAGGATTACGGTCTACTATGCCTAGATCTAAAGCTAGTGATGGATGTTCCCATTCCATTAGCTTAGTTAGTCATGTATATTAAGCTCTGTTACCATCTGTTACTTTGTCTCTGCCACATCCTAATGCATGTCTTCTTGTTACAGTAGGAAAAACGACATGGGTTCAATCGTATTCATCAGCTTCAGTTCTAATCATTAGATGAACTTTAGTATTATTCATTAGAATTATTTCTCTTAGAGTATCGAGCTTAAAATATCTGAAATATGTAATTTTTACTCTAATCTAAATTCATTATATACTGTCATTTTATGAGAGCTATTATCATAATGAAAACTTCATGAGCGTATATTTATTACCAGTATCATCTTAATTGGTGGCCTTGTTATATTACATTTACCAGAACTCCTCTATATATTGTAATGTATAATAGAGACACAGTACACAGGTTTTTCCCTTGTTTTTTTATCATAAAAGTTTCTATACTAGTTTACGAACACTGATTTACAAATAATGTCTCTAATAATTCTTCTTACTCTATGAGTGGACGTCCTTCCCAGAGCAGCGTGGAGGAATTGTAGTTTGTTAGGAATTCTCTGCCCAGAGTAGCGCGGAGATTTGAAACAAGAGGTTGCCTGTAGCAGCGCAGAGGTGGGATGGTATCTCCTCCACATTACAGCGCGGAGACTGGAAATGATCCTCTTGCCCAGCAGCGAAGAGGTGGGTTGGTCTCTCCTCCCGGTGCAGCGCAAAAAGTAAGTATGATCAGCTGGGAACTAATGTCTTCTGCCTCTTGACGCCCTCTTTTATAGCAAGTTTTGGGGACGGAGCCTGTTAAGGGTTGTAAGGCTAATCTTTGTGACCATTCGTGTCTTTCTCGTATTTCTTCGGAGTCTGTATCCGTCGGCTACTTGGTGATTCCTGTGCGGAAGTACATGGTGTTATTTGGAAATATCAGGAGATATTGCAATATTTACCCTGTCTCTCCATCTGTTCGAGAGACCAAAAGCCTCAAGAACTACTTCATAGATCATCACCAAATTTTGTCAGAATGTAGAAGGTTCAAAGTTAGAAGTCAAGTTCGGTTTTGGAGCCGATATTTAAACATAAACTTGTACAAATTAATCATTTCCGATTTAAACACTAATGGCTAGTAAGCTAAAATGATAATATCCAGAGCGAAGTGGTTCCCTTCAATTGATTATGTACCCAAAAATAGACTACAACTCCATTCTTAATTCTGTACTACGTTAATTTTGATTTGATTTGAATTTGAATCTAGCGTCCCTTTGGCAGGGAGGCTATATGAGACGTGGACCTACATCTTAACATGGGAACCGAACCACATGAGCTTCCGACGGGAATCGAACCGGGTCTCCCACGCCAAAAGTGTGTAGACCTATACCAACCGCTTAGCCGCGAGGGAGCTCTCCACTAAGTTAAGAATGAGTGCATCCATTTATGGAAGGAAAAACATGAATCCAAATCTTAAATGAAATTTGGCCGTAAACATGGTGCTGGAAACTGATTATAACTAAATGATTCAAATGAGAGGAAAGTTTAAAAACAATAAGTGGAAAATTAATTGTCTTTGTGTGTTTTGCGAGTTACAACCATTTACAGTAAACATTTCTTTTAAAAAATGTGAAATATTAAAGCCAGTAAATTGAGAGCGTAGTCTAACTACCTTTAAGATGGTATGAAGTAAGCAGTTAATTGTCCTCTTTATTCTGTAACACTTTCATCTCAACAGCGACCAAAAGCTTTCACTGATCAAAAGAAAAGGAAGAAAGTTAGTTTAGATGACACAGATGTCCCTCTCACAGTATGTGGCTCACATAATGTACATTAATGCGTCCTCACAAACAAAAGAGCATATTATTTCCGTATCTTTCCTCTTTTAAATTTTGTGTTTACAAAAGCGAAAAGAAGATGGTGAAAAAAAGAAAGAATAACTGCTCTACAGTTGTAAATCTTGGTAGGAAGAAAGGATGAGTGAACACAGTTTGGAGCTGAGAAGAGGTAATTTTGTTCCAACGGCACACGAGAGCCCTACTAGTCTCAACAAAATTGTTGTAAGGGTGGGGGAAAATGTGGTTGATATCTAAATTGCATCATTATATGGTTGAAGAGGAGTGGTTATTACCTTTTGTATGGGCAACACAAGTCGAGAAGAGAGTATTGCCATGTGAGAACACAATGGCGAAGTTAAGGGAATGCAGTCCAAATTACACCTCAAACTTCGTTGCTGTAAAGAGTACTGAAGAGGAAAAGAAGTTTGCGACCACAAATTGTTGAAAAAAAAAAACTTAAGTAATAACCCCATTATTTAACACTTTATTTGCTATAAATGAATTGATTCATCATAAGCCTTTGAACACTTGGTTTACCGATTAGGTATATATTATAATATTCTGTAGGAAAAGTTAATGAAGTAACGAGATTTAACCCTTCACCTTTTATAACACAATGTTATATTTAATTATTATGCAAAATCTCAATTAAAAATCCTCTCTAAGTCTTTAATTACTTTAAAATAAGTGTTTCCAGTATCGATAAACAGAGTCCCCCTCGACATACTATGTTGCCTCGGGTTGATAGGATCGTATCCTAGCCAAAAAAAAAAAAAAAAAAAAAAAAGCGGCTTCAGACGAGATCGGTGTGTATGTAGCACAAAACTGCATCGGGAGTAGGTATTGCAGGTTATGATCAGTACAAGGCGCTCATGATTTCTTGGTCTCCATGTGCTCTTTCATAGGCATCCTTTGGATGGAGAACCTCTGGAGTGTTTGTCGGAGTCCTTCGTGGTTTTCCGTGTCCTCTTCGTCTCTTCCAGTAGGTGTAGTTTTCTTTTGTCGTCTGCCACTACTGTATTTACAAATGGTGTACGGAACCTTGCGATATTATTCATAAATATTCATGCAAAAAAGTATATGTATATAGCTTAACCGAGGCACCATGTTTCTAGTGATCTAGTGAGTACATGTACCCCATAAATTTAAATTTCCCTTCCCAGTTTACAATACGTCATTATGTGCTTTAATAGTACAAAAAATTTAAAAAACAATATACTTGTAAGAGATGCTTTATTTTAAATTAATTTACACCTTTTAAGAACATATAAAATGAAAACTATCAATACTATGTAAAACGCGTCAGGAAGTTTGATTTATCATAGGATACACAACGTCTTCGGATGCTTAATAGACTGCAGAAAACTGTTTCTCGTTATGTACAGATGGTGATCAGAAAAATGGAAACACCTGAACGAAATTGCAACTTACCAGATTAATATGGTGTCGGGCCACCTTTTGCCTTCAGAACAGCCTTGATGCGACGTGGGATGGAGGCATAGAGGTCGTGAATGGTAGCAAGTGGAATTTTACACCATTCCTCGTGCAGGGCATCGACCAGTTCTGTGAGAGAGGATGGAGGTGGAAATCATCACCGGAGTCGGGTTTCCAAGACGGACCACAGATGTTCAATTATGTTGAGATCTGGGGACTGAGTGGGCCAGGGGAGGTGTTGAACTTCATCCCGATGTTCCTCAAACCACGCTGCAACAACGCCAGCTGTGTGAATGGGTGCATTATCATCCTGGAAGATGGTGCCATTATCCGGGAACAACATCCGAACCATAGAATGCAAGTGGTCTCCTAAAATTGCGACATGATCGTTGGCAGTGATTCATCCACTAAGTGTGACCACAGGACCCAATGAAAACCATGATATGGCGGCCCACAGCATCACCGAGCCGCCGCCATGTTTCACAGTTGGGCGGAGACACTGCAGATCATAAGTTTCTTTGGGCGTTCTCCACACATAAACTCGGCCCATGATTGGGAATAGGGTGAAGTATGACTCATCCGACCATATCACACGTTTCCAGTCCTCAACGGTCCAAGTTGCATGGTCGCGGCACCATTTGCGGCGTGCGAAAGCGTTATGGTCCCTGATGAGCGATTTGGTCCGTGCAACACGACCCCGTAAGTTCATGTCATGTAATTCGCGGCGGACTGTGATTCTCAAAACAGGATGGGGGAGGTGCTGATTGAGTTCCTCCGTCACTTGCTCCGCAGTAACACGACGATTCTGCGTGACAATGCACTTTAATACCCGGCGTGACCTGTCACTCATGATTTTCTTCCGCCCACTGTTCCGCTTCCCCGATGTGGTTTTCCCGTATGTTGTATAGGCCGTCATCACCTTCGACACTGTCCCACGCGACACACCTAATACAGTAGCCACTGCCGTCACACTCACTCCACATAACCGCGCACCAACAATTTGCCCTCTTTGAAAATCTGAGAGGACTCCCATTTTACACTACCTTCGTCTGCTGCAGCCACTGGACACTGCTGTTCCACTGCGCCTGACGTAGTATGGAGACCGACCTAACACAGCACCACCAGCGGTCTGACGCTGCGGGCGCCACGACACCACCGCCAACCAATACATCTGACGTGTTGCCAACTACAGCTGTTTCCATTTTTCTGATCACCATCTGTATTACCGCTTACTTTTCTATAGTGCAATATTTTGTTTGGTAGAGTCTTTAGATAACTAACTCGAGAATTAAACTCATCATCTTTTATTATAAAAATAAAATCTTAATAAAGTATTTTTTACAAAGTTCTTGTATATTTCTAAATGTTTTCAGTGTATAACAATTTCCCTTGGAACACAAAGTGGTCCCGGGATAAAGATATATCCACAGCCGTTTCAGAAAGTATCAGAAATACTACGTAGCTCGTGGAATTCCTGGAAATGAAATTAAATTAAAAATTTGAGTTTCACATCCAGAGCTGGGCTAAAGGAGACGGAAAATGGAAACCCCGGAGAAGGTGATTAAAGGATATCTTCTTTGCTCATAGCAGCCTAAGAGATGGTTTCAAAGAAAGCCTCCGTAGTCCATGGTGGTCCCAGGAGAAGGTGTTAATAGATGAGTGATCAGCGATAAACTAATAGTTTCCTCGTCTCGTCGTCGTCTTTTATAGATGTCTTCTTAGAGGAGGACCCATGATGGGAGGTCGGCCTTCTTCGTGCTTTTCCAAATCCTGTCCATGTCCCCTGGTGGTCTTCTGTCGTGTGCTATTGTTTGTGTATGAATGTAGAAACATGTGTTCAAAGCAAAAGATGTTGTTACTGTGGGTGAGGGTGTAGAACCTTACAATAGTAATCAACGTTAAAACTGGAAGTATTTGGTTTATGCTGCTTCTGCTTTGAATAGAAGGTTAAGATAAAAGATGTTATGTATCCTTAGAATACTAAATCGATTTTTAAAAAAAAAAAAAAAAAAAACACCTTTCGAAATTTCTTATTGTTTTTGATCCATGTAAAGCAATATTGAAACCGGCAGTTGTAGTGAATTTCTATCACTTTCAATGTTAGTAGATAATTAAATATGGAAGTTAAATGTAGTTCTGGAACCTTAATCGATTATAGGAAACTACTTCTCGCTATCTGTTACGGTTTCTGCTACATAGTGATCAATGTTGAAATAGGAAATGCTTGATATGTACCATTATCAGTTTAAATATCACCTCCATTAACTATCTCGATTTCTAAGTTTTGACTCTATATTCTACAAACGAACACACGTGCAGATAGGGTGAATATGTAAAGAAGTTTTGGTAATACAAACTCCTTATGAATATAGAAAAGTGTTAACAGTGAATGACAGAAAGAACACTCGTCTTTTCGTTCTTCACTTGATTTCTCCATGGAAAATAAAGTATTTGATATGATTTTGATTTTAAGGTCCCTTTCAGCAGCGCGGCTAGGCCTATATGAAACGTGGACCTAGAGCTTAACTTGGGATACAAACTACATGAACTCCTGCCGAGAATTGAACCCGGGTCTCCCACGCCAAAGCGTGTATGCTAACTGCTTAGCCAAGAGGGAGCTCTGGGAAATGAAATACACTTTGTATCATACGATTTCAGCCGGATGCATGTTATCGGAATCAATGTTTTATGGCGGTAGTCCTTAATTTGCTATATGAGCATGGCTAATATTATGTTGTTATGGATTTAGGTGTTTAGATTAGATTGGATTTAAGTTTGCTGTCCGTTTCGGCAGCGAAACTATGTGAGACATGGACCTACAGCTAAAGAAACAAAAGATATATTCCGGTCAGTAGATTCTCACAATAAAGTACTGTGTTACAAAGGTACTCAAAACCGTAGGCAACACCACACGTATATGAAACCAATACTGATATTGAACCTTTACAATGGTTTACAGATTATTAGTGACAACCCAGAGAGGAAATCCGTAAGGGTTTCTTTTTTTTAACAATAAACGGAAAATGGAATAGAGCCATTGTTTTGCAGACGTCATAAATACTACTGTATATCAAGGATATTGGATCAAGATGGCCTGTATAGGTCTTTTATCAGAAGATTTACCAGCAGCATTAGCAACTGATACCGAATCAGGACAGAAATCTTAGACCTGGATATGTGAGCTAAATTAAACTCTGTGCTATTGTTTTCGAAGCAGATTCTTCTGTAAATCATACATGAAAGTGGATCGAGAATGTATCGTGTGTTGCATTTGTCCCGAAGAAACAGGAAGGTCTATCACTATGATGGCATCTTGTTTTTATGTAAAACCCACAAATGCTAGTAAATATTGTTATTTTCATTTTGAAATTGCAACTTAAGAAAAAATAAAAGATACGGGTTACAGTACTAAACTTTCTCTCTCCAATTCCTTAAACTAAATCATGTTGTACTGGAGCTATTAATGAAACTTTTTTTTTCCAAACACGAACAAAATTGTGTCATTTTCGGAAAACTTCACCGAAAGAAAAGTCAAAAGTGAACTACTCCTAGGAAATTTCTCCATAAAAAAACAACTTATTCCACATGTTATTGTTACTAATGAAATATGTGCTTGCAAACTAATAACAAAATTTGCAAGAGTTGTTAAAAGTTGCAAAATAATAAATAAAGAAAAATTAAAGAAAAAACTCACCTTGAGAGTAAACTACCTTATGGCTATTCTAATCGAAATGATTCATGTAACATTATAAGAATAACAGTATTAATTTATAAAATACGCCCAAAATTATTAAAATATTCTGAAAAGAAACTCATCCTCGAGGGTAAAGTATCCCTGTTCTTTTTAAGGAATATTTTAATAATATTACAGAGTTCTTGATGAAATGTTTATTTATTAAATACAGTATAAAAATGTCAGAGTCTTTGAGTTTTTGTCAGAGTTTTTGAGAAAATCATCCGAAACTAAATTTAATTCCGAGAATAAACTATCCCTTTTCAATTTTTCGCTAAGGAATGACAAACCACACGATGGGGTTCTTTTTGAAAAAAATTATTTATGAAATATAAGTAAAAATGTTAAAGCCAATTTTGAGAAAATCACGATTTTTATGTTTTTATCCTTAAGTAAACTATCCATATTTTAGGAGTAGAAAGAAAATTTAAAAACCCACCTGGAGGATTACATAAAAACTATAAGTTAAAAATATGGTTGAGATATGTTGAACGACATGGCCTCTAGGTGAGTATACATCAAGACGAACAGATAAACAATGTCGAAAAATCACTTTTCCGGTATCTATGGGCTATGAAACGGTAAATATGTTAAAATCTCAAATTTTATTTATTTATTTATTTTTCACAACCACTATTCTTTGTTCTCTCCTTTCGTCGTTTGAAAGTAAAAACTGGATTTGTAACAACAAGATTAGATTTCATTATTGGTACATACATTGAACTTTGGACCTATGCATGCGCATCAATATGGATAATAAGAATTTAGGCATATCTATTAAACCTGTACGAGATTACTTGCTTACATAATAAATAGGAAAATAAATGCATCAATCTTCCATCTATTGATATTTGACCGATCTCGATCAAATTTTCAACATGGATGATGTTCGGGCCTCAAGTCTTCATTGCCATTTCACTTTGACAGTGTAACGTAGGGGACAGAGTGATATATATATATATATATATATATATATATATATATATAATGATCAAAAATGACTGATATCGGTGTCGAATCCGTAGTTTTTGGTGCCGCTAAGGTGAACAGTGAGACACCAATCCAAATTCAGCCCACCATAATAATACAGATGTTTTTTATTTATATACATTACTTATTACTTTCTGAATTTTCATTATATTTTATTTGTTTATATCGATTTAGTTTTTTAATCCAACAAAGCGGGCAATTGACGATATGTTTTATATGCTATAATACATATTCCTTAAGTAATCTAAATAAAAATTAATATTAACTTCCAGGCGTATATTTATTAACACAGGGGTCCAAATTATACATTTGATAGTTTTTGTATAAATTTGTTTCCCGGTAGTTCCAGTGTTAAAGTTTAGCGTATTTTTCTTCGCCGGCGATATATGATAAATAAATACACAAGTTAAGATGAAAGTTTTACCTTCGCAAAGCATTCTATACTTTCCCGAAATAAATTGAATCCAGGACCAAAGGCGCTCGTGCTTAGCACTAAATCAGCAGAAAGTATATATTTTTCACTAGTTTACTACATTGAAATTGAAGATATGAAGACATTTACATTTAAAGTTTGAAGAAATAGGATTGGAAGTAAAATTTTCAAGTAGCTTGGATAAGAAATTTCAGTGTATTTGTTTCTTTGTCTCTGTGTCTTCCTTGGTTTCACAAAAGGTTCTCATAGTAAAGCACCATGTTCCGTTGTGTCTCTTTGGTGATTTATATGTAGTTAAACACAACAATCTAGAGATGGCAATCTTGAATTTGTTCAGCCTGGTAAGTGAAGATGGCTCTTGTAGAGACAAAAGTTGTCCTCGGTGATTGTGCAGTATGAATATTCAGGAAGGTTTAAGCGTAAAACCACAGCATACGACCCGCTGAAACTTATTCGGGGAAGTTTCAAGTAGGCGAGGAGGCTGGAGTGCGAGGAGCATGCGAATCCAAGGGGGGAGGATCATCGTTATTACGCAGTCACCAGGCAGAACAAGGTCTCCGGAAAGGGGGACAAAACACCCGAAAGGTGCATATGTGAAGGACGACTGTGTGCTAAATTGTTTATCAGATGCAGACTCAGCCATTTAATGCAAAGGACAAATAGCAGCTGCTTAGTTCTTTAACATACAGCTGCTAACAGGGTTTGTCTTAAAGTTCTTAGGATAATCTAGTGCACTGTTCCTTTGTACACAAAGTGATAGTGTCATCCCCATTATAATAAAGGACATATAAGGATCTGTTAAAACGTTTATGTGTTAAAAGTATTCTAAAGTACATATTGGTTGCAAGTTAATCATATTTTAGTTTCTTCCCAAACAAAAATCTCTAACTATATTTTATACAGAGTAAGTTCAAATAGCATCAGTAACGAGAGAAACGCAAATTGATGGTGAGAAGCCTTTATAAGTCTACTAGTAAAATAATCGTTCTTCACATGGAGAGAATACGTTTCATTTTGGTCATAGAGAGCTGAATTTGGATTTAAACGGCATCAGAGGTGTCACTATTCAACTCAGCGACCCCGAAAACTATGCATTTGGCACTAATATCGGTCATTTCTGATCATTTGTATATATATATATCCCTCCCCTAAATTGCTCCGTCAAAGTAAAAATACAAAAACTATCCAAGGTGCAAATCTCATCTATGTTGAAAATTCGATCGAGATCGGTCTAGTGGTTCAAGAGGTATAAAGTCACAAACATATGTACAAATAAATTATTTACAATATAAAATAATTTCCGAAAAATTTCACATAATTCGTTTTATTTTCAAACATAAAAGTTTGCACTTTCTTTACTGTTTAGTTTATACGACAATGTTGTCACAGATTGAAGATGTTAAGATTTCTCGGAATGAATCTTCTATTTTACTTGTTTATCCTTTCCCTCGACGTTACTCTTTAGTTAGCTGGAGAATCCTTCAGACATGGATTCTCCTCTTCCTCCTTCACTCCCTCCAACCGTTTCTCGTTCTCCCATTCTCTCATTTTGTATGTTTCCTTGTCTCTTTTCATTCCTGCTCCCTTCTCTCTCTCTCTCTCTCTCTTTCTTCTGCTTTTCCAAACACCTGAGAAAGGGGCATCTTTAGCTAACTGGAATTATTTATTCATGTTATCCTGGCAAAATCTAGATGGGTATTAAAAAATTCCTTTCGAGCACGACTGAAAATATGAAGTGAGTGTCAGATTAAAAACGTTTTCAAATAATGAAATATCTTAAGATTCCTTGTAAGTTGTCTTTTATTTGTTTCTCAGTTCCATTTTTCATTTTATTTGTTCCGCCTAAGTTTTTTTTATTATTATTATTTCACTTAGCAGAATTTGCAAATGTTCAGTAAAAAAATCTGTTATAAGAAGTACGAAGAAACAACAGAACAAAAACTAAACTAAGTTTTTAAAGATATTTAATTATTAATAATTACTCAATAATCTTAACCTTTGAGTTGATGTGTCAGTATAAAAATTATGACACAAGTAAACTCCTTCTTTCAATCTTTCCTTTTGAGATTATTCATAATACGAGGAGTGATCATAAAGTAATGTTGCAAAGCCTCAAGTGAAACGTGTATATTTTATTTCATACAAACAATACAGCCAACATATATGAACAATAGGTTATCTTCCAACAGAGTCACCATATCATTTGAGACACTTGCCACATCGTGGGATGAGTTTAAAGATTCCCTCCTGGTAAATATCCTGTCCTTGCGTATTCAGCCAAAGTCACAAAGTGCTTCATCTACTCGTCTGAAGCCATGCGACGACCAAGTTGATTATGGTGGTACGTTCTATAGTGCGTCCCACTCTTAGATTGCAGTACAGAGTAAATGGAGCGCGCTGTTGCCACATTTCTTCCGCCGTATGTTTTCTTTCGAAGAAAGAACAAGAAAGACAGAAAGAGTGATAAGTCTGTAAATAAATCCTTCTTAAATTTATATATTTTCAACTCTTTTGTCATTCCAATCGCGCAAATTCATTTAGAACGGCGAACTGGAGGGTACGAAATAACAGTCTAAAAATTGTGTTAGAATTTTTTTTTTTTTTAAATGATGGTTTATAAATCGTTGCAATGAAATTTCGATGGAAGCAATACGAAATCGAGAGAACATATGAAACGAATAGAAAACATATGATTGAAATAAATGGCAGGCTAAACAGTTCTAAACACAAATTTACTGTACCGATTGTGCGGCAAACTAAGAAATAGCAATGGGTAAGATACTGCTACTGAAGTTGGATAAGAGTGAAAACTAGAGTAGGATGATAGTGATAAGTGACGAGAAAATGTGACGTACGAGAACGCTCACTCGTCTGTGTACGCAAAATATTCGCTTATCCAATTCCGTTTGTCAAACAAGTTACATCATAAAGTATATTGTGAAGGCGGCTTCTCCCCACTTCCGATGTTTAAGACTGTATCATGAAGGACGTGCTAGAGGATAATGTGGCAGGAAAAAGAGGGAGGGGACGAAAAGAGACTACAATTACTGGACGATATCAAAATAGAAAAATCATGCGTGAAGACGAAGAAGTTAACCAAAGACCGTGGATCATGGAAGCTTCTGAGTTGCAGCAAGTGGTCTGCCAATAAAATATGATTATGATGATGATGACAAATGCAATGGTGAAATGGGAACTGAACCTCCTTAGTTTCTATACTTACTTCTGACACCTCAGACACACAATATCAGTCTGGAAGCAGAAGAAGAATGAAAATAAACCCCATTATATCCGTTCTAAACAAACGCGTAAGTTGTGACTTTAAATCACGTATAGTGACAGCTAACAAGATACAAATCATTGGGCGAGGAAACCAAACAGAATTATCAAACCTGCTTCCTAAAGAAGCATGGGGGGGAGGGGAAGAATAAAGAGGCCTTTCATTCTGCTTTGTGAGCTCATAAAGTTATTTGTTATGAACGCTTTTGTCATTTTCATCTGTGTATTCAAAGTAAATAAGAGAAGTGGAATTGCAAACGAAACCAACTTTTATTGTCAAAATTGTCAGTATCTGAAACAGCATTAAGGACTACATGCGAACCATAAATGAATCAATTACAAAACTAATAACTTTTTATCACCAGGAATGAGGAGATTTATTATTAATAGATAATTTGTCATATTATATATATATATATATATATATATATATATATATATATATATATATATATATATATATATATATATATATATGTGTGTGTGTGTGTGTGTGTGTGTGTGTGTGCTTGCGTGCGTGCAACTCCAGGAAAACAAGCGAAGTAAGTAGTGGAACGTAAGATTGAGTGGAGTTGACGCAATGTTTATCGTAGGTGAGGTCCAGGATTCGATTTTGCGAATATGCTTCCGTTAAGCAGTAGATTCGTGCTCGCATAGCATCAACAGTAAACACTCATTGGTATAGCACAATACTCTACATCAGTAACTTTAAAACAAACATTATAAGGAAAATAGCATGGGCAAGATTTATCACTGCTTTTCTTCTGGTCAGATGCGCGCGCTTTGGAAAGTTGATGCTTAACACTAAAAGTCATAAAATCTAAATGAAGAAAGATATTGACCTGCGAATTGTTTTAAAAATTAATTTCAATCTTTTCTCAATATTTTTCTCGCTTTGCACCCCTTCTAACCTGAAAAATAAAAAAGTTTCTGACTAGTCAACTTTTTTAGATATTGCATTGCACAGACAGGTGAACAGACTTGTAATGTATCGAGTTGTCAAAGTGCAGAAACTCATAGATAAAAGAGGGCTCATTTATAGAGGAAATGTAGCAGCCTATAAACTGAAAGACAAAGCTATAGATCATGGAAACTTTTTTTTGGATATTATTCCTTTCTTAAGCAAATTTGATCTTCCGCTTAAAAGTATTTAGATAAGGTCACCGAGAAGAGTCATATACGAGGAAGTAAGCAGGATAGTGGTCGCATAACTTTTACTAAACACTGTGAATTATGTTTTGAGTGCTATCAGCACACTTATCAGAGAAGATATTTCGAAAGAAGTCTCTCAAGCTTCAATATTTTCTGTTCTATTAGACACTACTCAAGATATAGTAGTTTCAGGCCAGTGCTCTGTTGTTTTACGGTATGTTGTTAAAATGGTTGTTAAACAAAGTATTGTTGTCATTGTAAAATGCATATCTACCACAGGGCAGTGTCTTTGCGGTTTACTGCTGGAAATTCTGCAGAAGTCGAACCTTGGTATTAAGAAGTGTATTTGAAATTCAAGTGATGGCTCAAGTAACATGCAAGGACAATATTCGTATTTTTTCAACTCACCTATGATCAGTTACACGTGTGATTCAGTTGATTTTGAGTTTAACGGCCCTTTCAGCAGCGAGGCTATATGAGACGGGACATACTAATTTACGGGAAATCCGAAGAGGTCTCCCACGACAAAGGCGCATACGCTAACCGCTTAACTACTAAGAAACTCAGTTACACGTATGGTGTTACGCTCATATACTCAATCATGTTATATGTGATCTGACAAAAAATTGCATTGATTCTGTGTCATTGTTCTGCTGAATGACTGTGTGATATTTATGCGTGAGTCTTATTAGCGAATGTACATTTGGAAGATCAAATGTTAAGAAAGGCGTCTTACAGTTATTGCGGAAACAAGATGGTAGAAAACTCACTGTTTTTCAGAAAAAGTTTGGTCATTTTTCGAACCCTATAAGTGCTTTGTATATAAAGTTGACCATAACAATTAAGAAAATTGCTTCTACAGAAAATATCAAATCAAAAGCTAGGTGTAAAGGGAAAGGATATATAAAAGATCTTTTCAAGTTCAAAACAATTCGGACAACAGAAATGTTCCTTAAGATATTTCAAGTGACGACCTCTCTTTCAAACTATCTCCAAATAGAGGGTGCTGCTAGTGTAGTTCTATCGGATGGTGCAGAGTACTCTGTTCCAACTGAAAGAGTAGAGAGATGATTTTGAACCCATTAAGAATACAGCATTAAGCTTTGCAGAATGGGCCAATAACAAATTTGAAGACTTAGGATGTGATTTTTTTTTCTATTGACCTATCGACAATTCGCCTTCAGAGATGAAAAAAGATTTTTCCTGTGAATATGAAGATGAATCTGCTTCTATCCAATGATCAGGTATTGCATCGAAGCATTCAACACAATATTGGACATGGTAGTTTTGAGTATTTTTTCAAGATTCAAGAAGCAATGTACTTTATGGATTATTTGGACCCTAGCTACTTCAACAAAGTAACAGAATTTCCAGACTTTCGATAAACTTGCATATTTTCTGAAAAACTTCAGTTAAGAAGTTTCCAAGGATACTATAAATGTATTCTCTTGGACTTTTGAAGGACGTGGATATCCATGAAAGTCAGTCTTGATGACGAGCACAACCGAGGAAAAATGACTGTGCTGATGGTGCAAGTGATTCAGAATTAGGAGAAAATACATTTGTTTACAAGAAAAGCGAATGCAAAACGTGTTGCAAAACTGTCCAATGTGCTGCTTTTTAATTTTGCAGAATTGTACAGGGTGCGGCACGTAAAACCGGCCCGTCTTAATATTCTGGTATATTGCGTTTTTGGCAAGACTTAAATAATCTACCTTCCTCCCAAGAGATGGCGTGTCGAGGTCGGGTCGACTTACGTGACCTGCAGCAGTCACGTGCAGCCGCAGCCAGTGAAACTTGTCGAAACCAGTTGAGAAAAAGGGCTCGTTGTGTTAAGCCGGGTGAGTGTCAGTGTGTGATAATGCCGTATTCGATACCCGAGCGTGTTGCCATTGTTGAAGGACTCATTCTCACTGGATCTTTTGTGAAAACAAAGAATTTGTTTCGGGAGAAATTTCCAGGACGTTCTGTGCCATCAAAAAGCACCATTCAGGAATTGATTGAAAAATGGCGGCGTACAGGGTCGGTTCAAATTGCTTCCAGGAACAGACGACCATCTGTCTGCACACCTCAATTAAAGATGCAGGTGGAGGAGATAATGACAAGAAGTCCTCGAAAGTCAACCAGGAGATTGAGTCAACAGGTTCATTAGAGTGAGAGAAGTTGCAGACGTGCTTTAAGGGGACTGAAGTTAAAACTGTACCGGATAAGTGTTGTGCAAGAACTGAAGGAGCCTGACCTGCAGAAGAGGGTGCATTTCTGTTCATGGCTGTTGAGCAATGTTGCCAGTGGTTTCTTGGATCCACTAATGCTCATCATGAGTGACGATGCGTGGTTCCACCTGTCTGGGTACGTAAATTCCCAAAAAAACCGGTATTGGTCGACAGAAAATCCACATGCAATCCACCAGGTACCCTTGCATGATGAGAAGATTGGTGTTTGGTGTGGCATTTCCGCCACACGCGTTATTGGGCCCATATTCTTTGAGACGACAGTGAACAGTGACGTGTATATGGGAATCCTGGAGGAGTTTTATACACACTCGACCGAAGAGGAGCATCAGTTATGTTACTTTCAGCAGGACGGTGCAACATGCCACACATCAGCTGCACCATTTTCCCTTATGCATGAGATGTTTACACCAGAGGTAAGGCTTGTGGCCTCCTCGGTCACCAGACTTGTCCATGTGTGACTTTTACTTATGGGGACTGTTAAAGGGAAGAGTATACGAAACAAATCCACACACAATTGAAGAACTCAAGACCAGAATCCAGGATGTCACCAATAGCATTACAACACAAGAACTGACAAGGGTATATATGAATCTCCTCAATCGTGCTCATATGTGTGTTGAAGTGGGCGGAGGACACTTTCAGCACCTGTTGTGAAGGTGAGTAGTCATATTCAATACATTACATTTCATTTATGTGTTGTAGTTAATCATATTCAATACATTACATTTCATTTTATGTGTTCACTTTACGGGCCGGTTTTACGTGCCGCACCCTGTAATTTGTGCAGTAATACTTATCCAGGTTTCCAGCATACAAATTTTTATTGACATGCCCGTAACTCAGGTAACATGTGAAACATTTTTTTTTTTCAAAATTGAAATAAACTGAAATACGTTAGAAATAGGCTAACGAGTACCACGTCTCAGGAACATTTGAAAACATTTTGTTGATGCCTATTGAAAAAGATTTATTAAAAATACTTCGAATGCAAAAGTGATAAATACAGTAGCATCAAAAACTAGTACACTAAAACATCTGCAAATTTTATAATATAGTATACTTTCTTCTTGAACTTCATATAACATTTTCAACAATTCAGAATAATATACAGATGAAAGAATATCAGGTTTTAATTGTCAATTGTTAATACTATTGACTTACTGTAGAAAGAAAACTGCAATTGATTTGTGACATTGAGATGCTGGTGGCCCTTGTGGGAGAAAGCGCCCGCGCCCCTCTAATAATGCCTATCCGTCTCTCGTCCAAAGCCTGGATAAAGTGTGATGAAAATCAGCAAATATTCAAATATTGCACATGCAAGATTCTTGCTGGTCTTGGTCTGGCGAGAATCTTGCAGGTATGGTCTTAGTCTTAGTCTTGGTCTTACATCGGTACTTTTCTCAGCACCAATCTCTTCAACTTTTAACCTTATTTTGGCCGATATGTATATATACTTATATACCGTCCTATCAAGTGGTACGTTTTGTCGCCTGACATTATTTGATGGCTAATTGGAAGAGTCTTCGCAAGTAGCCCTCCTGGCAAGTAGTACGTTTTCTCGCTTGTCATTATTTAAAGTGTTTTTAGAAAACCCTTCACAAGCAGCCCTCAGGGTAAGTGGTACGTTTTGTCGGTGGTACGTTTTGTCGCTAGTACGTTTTGTCGCGTATTCGGTTTCCTGTATGGTTGCGAAACATGGTCGCTTACTCTGAGGGAAGAACGTAGACTGAAAATATTTGAGAACAAACTCCTGAGACTAATATTCAGACCCAAGAGGAACGGGAATGGGGAATGGCGGAAACATCATAACGGGGAACTACATAATTTATACCGTTTACCAATCCTTGTTAGGGTCATCAAATCTAGGAGGCTCAGGTGGGCAGTCCATATAGCCAGAATGGAAGAAAATAAGAACGCTTTCAAAGACATAACTGGAAATCCAACAGGAAAAAAGACCATTAGGTAGGCCTATGAGCAGATGGGAGAACAATATTAATATGGATCTCGTAGAAATAGAAATAAAAAGTTAAAACTTGATCCAGTTGGCTAAGGATGGAAGTCAATGGAGAGCTTCTGTGAACAAGGCATTGAACCTCTGGATTCCATAGATCATAGAGTTAGTTAATTAATTAGTTTAATCGTAAAAGAAAAATCGTACAGAAAAATCGAAGAGTTTAGCGGAAGACCGTGGAATATGGAAGTTTTTCAGTGACCTGCCACTAAGGGCAGAATACCCATGATGACGATAATGATATAATGATATGTAAAAACCTTCCTACAGTTACTACTAGTTTTGTGTCGTAGTATCTCGATTAACTCTGGGTAATCTCAATTTGAAATTCTCAATCAAATTGTTTGTTCGTTTGTTCCCTGAAGTTTAGTGCTCCTTTTTACCACCGAAGCTCTATGAAAAGTGGACTTACAGTTTAAAGTCTGATCAGACCCAACGTAATGTATTCAAATTTTAAGGCTTCCCATCGTGAATCGAACTCGGAACCCAATGCACCAAAGGCAAGTGCGCTACCCACTAAACCAAATTGATATTTTTTAAATCGAGAACGAGTTAATCAAATTGCAACTGGATGTACAGAAGTTATAATTAATTGAGATTTATGATAAAAGAGTCTGCAAATGAAGAAATGATTCTTTTAAAAAAATGTGTCAATCGTAACGTCCGAAAAAAGCCCTGAAATACTTACTAATATGCCAGTTCAAGAAAAGAATGAAGAAATTCATTACATTGCACATATCTACAGATGGTAATCAGAAAAATGGAAACACCTGTAGTTGGCAACACGTCAGATGTATGGGTTGGCAGTGGTGTCGTGGCGCCCGCAGCGCCGAACCGCTGGTGGTGGTATGTTAGGTCGGTCTCCATACTACGTCAGGCGCAGTACGGAGGTAGTGGGAAAAAAGGAGACCTCTCAGATTTTCAAAGAGGGCAAATTGTTGGTGCGCGGTTATGTAGAGTGAGTGCGACGGCAGTGGCTACTGTGTTAGGTGTGTCGCGTGGGACAGTGTCGAAGGTGATGACGGCCTACACAACACATGGGAAAACCACATCGGGGAAGCGGAACAGTGGGCGGAAGAAAATCATGAGTGACAGGTCACGCCGGGTATTAAAGCGCATTGTCACACAGAACCGTCGTGCCACTGCGGAGCAAGTGACGGAGGAACTCAATCAGCATCTCCTCCACCCTGTTTCCACAATCACAGTCCGCCGCGAATTACATGACATGAACTTACGGGGTCGTGTTGCACGGGCCAAGCCGCACATCAGGGACCATAACGCTTTCGCACGCCGCAAATGGTGCCGCGACCATGCAACTTGGACCGTTGAGGACTGGGAACTTGTGATATGGTCGGATGAGTCATCCTTCACCCTATTCCCAACTACGGGCCGTGTTTATGTGTGGAGAACGCTCAAAGACGTTTTTGATCTGCAGTGTCTCTGCCCAACTGTGAAACATGGCGGCGGCTAGGTGATGCTGTGGGCCGCCATATCATGGTTTCATTGGGTCCTGTTGTCACACTTAGCGGACGAATCACTGCCAACGATTATGTCACAATTTTAGGAGACCACTTGCATCCTATGGTCCAGATGTTGTTCCCGGACAATGACGCTATCTTCCAGGATGATAATGCACCCATTCACACAGCTGGCGTTGTAGCAGCGTGGTTTGAGGAACATCGGGATGAAGTTCAACACCTCCCCTGGCCCGCCCAGTTCCCAGATCTCAACATAATTGAACATCTGTGGTCCGTCTTGGAAACACGACTCCGGCGACGATTTCCACCTCCATCCTCTCTCACAGAACTGGCCGATGCCCTGCACGAGGAATGGTGTAAAAATCCACTTGCTACCATTCACGACCTCTATGCCTTCATTGCACGTCGCATCAAGGCTGTTCTGAATGCAAAAGGTGTCCCGACACCATATTAATCTGGTAAGTTGCAATTTCGTTCAGGTGTTTCCATTTTTCTGATCACCATCTGTATATACAATATAAAAATGAAAGTGACTATTTTTGCGACTTCATAACTCCTGAACCGACCTCAATTAAATTCTCAATATTGATGAGGTTTGAGTCTGGGATGGTTTTCATCATTTCACTTTGAAAGTGACATACGGGAGTTGAAGGAGGAATTAGACATAAAAAAACACTAAAAAAAGGGACTACGCTTGTAACTTAATACCTTATAAACCACACGACCAACCTCGATCAAATGTTCATTATAGAACAGATGAAGTTTGGACCTGAAAAGTTCTTCAATCATTTCACTTTGCCTGGGACGTTTTTTTATAATTCCTCTTTGACGGTGCAACTTAGGGAACGGAGAATGTATTTAAAAACGATCGAAAGTGATCGATGTTTGTGTCGAATCCATTGTTTTCGAGGTCGTTTAGATGAGCAGGGACACATTAGACACTTCCTATGCCATTTTAATTCAAATTTAGACCCACAACGTGGGGAAGGGAGGGGATGTTATATAAAAATGATCAAAAATGTGTGCCGAATCCATAGTTTCCGGGGTCGCTAGGACTAACATTTACACTTCCTACGCATTTACAACCAAATTAAGCCTCTTATATCCAAACTGAAACGTATTGTCCCCGTGCGAAGAATGAATATTCTGCTAGTTTATACTAAAGTGGTTCGTCCATTTATTTACATATCTACACCCAGATTAAACTGCTCTAGTTAGAAACGTAAAATTTGGATAAAATTATCCTTTTATCTGATGAGTAAGGAATGAAAAAAATCATTTTAGAAATGCGTGTCCTAAGCGGAAACAATAGAGGATTATATATTTTTGTAATAAATGGATCAGTTAGTTCGATTCAACGGAAACTGTTTCCAGCACCAGCTCTTTATGACAGGTAGTCCTACAATTTAAATGAAATTCTAATCACCGTAGTGCTTTCAAAATTCAAGGGCCAAGTGAGAGCTTTTTGGTGAACAAACACTGTGTGGGGGGGGGTCTCGGGGTTCTTCAGTTTCTTCCCGCTTACTTCATTCCATCATTTCATTTATTTCTCATCATCACCTCGTTTAGCCTAGCCGGTATAACCATAGCACGTAAAACTTTACAGATTTCATTTGAAAAGTCAACGTTCTTTCATCGGGAATCAAACCCGTTAACTTGTGTACCAAAGACGCACACAATAGCTATTCAACGAGAAAGAAAGCTGGTAAGACTAGAGAATCTTACTAGTTCTAGAAGAGATAACAATAATAATTGGTTCAAGCTAGGTTACTTTCTACTTAGTTGGAAAATCCTCGAGACATGGGTTATCCTCTTCATTTCCTCGTCTATCTTCCTTTCTTGTTCTTTACCACTTTCATTTTGTGATTTACTTGCCTTTTTATCAGGTGTTTGGGAAAAGAGAAAACAGAGGGAAAGATAAAAAAATGAGACAAGTAAATCACAAAATGAGAGTGGTAAAGAACAAGAAAGGAAGATAGACGAAGAAATGAAGAGGAAAACCCATGTCTCGAGGATTTTCCAACTAAGTAGAAAGTAACCGTGACGGAAAAGATAAACAAGGAAAGCAAAGATTCTGCGAGAAAAGAATATTAGCATCCTCAAACTGTGACAACACTGTCAAACAAAACAAACCGTAAAAAAGTACAAACGTTTATGTTTTAAAAAATGCGCAATTTTGTAAACCATTCCGTAACATACAAATAATCTATACTATTATACAGGGTGCCGTAAAGTTACTATACGCTATGAATGTATGCTTCCATGTATGACTTGCCAACCAAATTGCATCATTATATCCTGAGAAACACCTTTACTACAATAGTGTGCTAAAGTGTATTTTAAAAAAATGTGATACTATTTGGTTTACACAGTACAAAAATTGTGGTATTAATTCAACACAAGTGATGTGTGTTACCTGAATTGTGTTAAATTTTGACTTATGCCTAGTATTATTTGAACTCATTCACACTTTGAATTAAATTTTTAAAAATATATTGGTTAAATCAACCTGAAATAATTACCTAGAGTTTGAAGTGATTTTAGCAACACATAATTGGTGTGGTTCTTGTGTGCAGTTGCTCCCCCCCAATAGAAAAAAACTACTTTAAAAATAATAATGTTTCTAGTTAAATGGAAATGAATATTTTGAGAGAACATAAAGTACGTGACAGAAGTTATGTATAATTCGTTAAGAGGGCCGAAGCATAGTCGGCGAGGAAGAGTAAAATCGTACAATTCGATGTTGCAAATTAGCAACTATGGTTCCTAAATGAGAGAAGAGAATCGGGAAATGAACAGTAACGTAACCAAACATGATGGCAGATGCTCTTCTCTTGGCGCCATTTTGAAAAGTATGTGTAGGTTGAAATACAGTAGCGACAACAGGCATTTGGACAACATAAACTTGATTAAACAAAATGATTCACAACTGTAATTGCACTTTAGTAACAACACTAAATACGATATTATCACAAAATAAGAAACATTTTTTTCCATAATTGGCAAAATCACAAGTATTTGTATGAGAAATGCTGTATTTTGGCAAATGTCACTATATAACTGAAAAGGGTTTTTGAACTTGACTTGGTCCGGAAGAAATTATCAAAACAATATGAATAACTGCAAGTAACAATTAATACTTGGTTGTGTAACCTCTTATCTCAATTACTGCCGCACAGCGTGATGGCGTGGAGTCAACGAAAACAGCCAAGCGGCTAAAGGGTGCTTTCCACCATTCTTCGATCAAACAGTGCAATAATTGATCTCAGCTGGAAAATTTTTGTAGCCTCAGCCTTGGGTCTACTTCTTGCCACACCTGCTTGAACAGATGTGGGTCTGGGCTTTAGCTACGCTACGTAAGCATTCTCTTTAACTGTTTTCCAAAAAGTTTCTCACATGAACAGAGGTTATTGTCCTACTGAAAAGTTCAGTTTCGTCCCATTTTATCTTCACCATGGAGCAACATGTGCGTTTTCAAGATGTCACAATATTAGAAACGACACATATTTCCTTCAACAGGCAGCAGCGGGTCAACACATGAATGGGAAAAGCATCCTACACTATGACGTGCCAGCCGTCATGCTTAACAGTGGGTACTTAGTATCGAACATCATTTCTTGCATTGATTGGTCTTCGAACATATCTAATCCCATCGGAAGAAAATATATTGAACTTACTTTCATCGCTCCAGAGAACACGTGACCACTGTCCAGTTGTCAATTTCTTATGCGCTTTGACAAACTATTCTTTGCAAATATTAATGCCTTTTTGCTTGGACAACGGTCATGAAGATTCGACTGTCTAAGAATCAGTTGAGATTTCCACGTTGTGAAACGCATTCAGCTCTCTGTTGATATCAACAGCAATCCTCTTCAGATCAGCCTTTGACACCTTCCGTATGAGATTTTTGGTCTGGAGTGAGATTTTACTGGGTCTACCGGATCTTTGTTTGTTATCTGTAATCCCTGTTGACCGTTGTTTGTTATTCAAGCTAGTTACAGTTTGTTTGGACAGACCAAACTCCTTAGTAATTTCTCCCTGACACTTGCCATTCTGTAAAGCACCGATTACAGCATCTTTCAACTCTCCCGAAAACTCTTTGACTTTGCAATCTAAGTCAGAAACAAAACACAACTTGTAAATAAATTACATTTGATGTAATTCATAAATGCTTACGTGAGTGATATTTTATCAGCGAAAAACTACAGCTTCAAAATACTTTTTGATCAACCAAAGTGATATTTTTAGTTTTATACTCACCACCGTTTGCCGATTCCTGACACATATGTTTACACAGGCGTGCGCCACTGCAGACATAGCAAAGCTAGGCTGGCTAAGCACGTAAACGCAGTATGCGCTCCCTAGGGCGAAAACCCGTTTGTCAAAATATGTATTGTCGCTACTGTACAGCAAAAGCAATTGTAAAAAAAAGAACATAAGTCAGTACTCTCCGCATGTTTGGAAACAAGAATATTTGAATGTAATATGCTACCTTGCCCAATACATGATCAATCATAAACACTTCACTTCCAGTGTATTGTAGCTTTTATTTGAAATGTAGCAAATAAGGTAAGACTATCAAGTGCAAAAATATATAACACGTATGCAAATGCAAATGTTGGTAGAAAATTCATATGTTCATAGTACCATTTTCATGTGTCGTTCGTTACTTACAAGGGACATCACCCAATTGTCCGGCTCCGATTTCAATGAAATTTTTATTGCTGATAGAGGACATGAATTCATTACTTGTGATGACAGAAATTTTTGCCATGGTGCATGTTTTCTATTTTTTAATAATTTTTAAATGTTGTGATGTGGTTAATAGAAATTACTGCAGAAGTCCCATACTACCCTTTGTAAACGGAGTGTTAATGAAAGAACAACCATGTAGATACGTATAGGGCCTAGGGGGAAGTCGTATGGTATGTATCACCTTAACGGCAGCCATCTCGAAATCCGCCATTTTGAATTAAGGTCAAGTTTTTTAAATGGGAATAGGGTAATGTGATACATAATTTCGGGCTAGAATTTAATCAGAAAGACAGTGGTGAAGTTAGTTTTAAGATGCGCCCATTTGATGAAAAGTTACAGGCATATTAATTGTTTATACTTACTATGTGCGTAAGTCCCTTACCTCCGCTTCTAACCCGCGTATTAATGATAATAAGTAGATAATGGTTTCGGTAATACATATTATGCCTAGGGGGAAGTCGTATGGTACGTATGACTTTGACGGCAGCCATCTTGAAATCCGCCATTTTGAATTAAAGTGAAGTTTTGAAAACTGAAAACCATAGCATGTGGCACCAAATTTTAATAGTAAATTTTCCCCAAAAGCCAATGGTATGCTATTTTTTGTTCTATAGTTAACCAGTATGAATTTATAACTCTTCTAATGCACGAAACGTCCATTATTCGATCTTTCAAATTGGCAACACTCCTAATTTTCATCGCATGTTTTAAGATTCCAACTGGCCTTTTGCAATTGTTTCCATGGCTCATGTTTTCTAAATTTATTACATTTTTTTTTAAAGAGTTGCGATTTGTTAGTTCATGAATAGTGTTGGGATAAGCATCCAGCAATCTTTCGAATTTTGAAGATTTGCCATGTAATTATTAATTTCATAGGCAATGTAATTGTTTATTTCCTATACATGCCCTTCAAAAACTCGTTTACTGACATGAATCATCCCAGAACGAAAGAACTCCAACTTTGCATTCAGGTAATACCGGAGACGTAGCTTGTAATGGATATTAGATGAGATGAGAAATAAGTTGAAAATTCACTTCAAAAAAGGAAACGAAATATGATTGTTGTGTAAATCAATGGTCTTTTGTTTTGTTTTATATTTATTTGTTTATTGTATATTTATTTATTTATTTTCTATGGCAGTAGTTTAGCTAGTCAGACAAAAAAGTCATCCGTTTTCTACCGATTGTTGTCGATGGTTCATGTTTGTAAGGTTTATAATCAGTATTGATCGGGAACTCGATTAAGTTACACCTCTTTATAAACAAGTTACCTGTTTTCATATTTTGTTCATGGTACAAACATTGTGTTAGGAATAGTCATATTATGTCTCTTTGATATTTTCTATCATTCCTGCTGTTCCTCTAAAGTTGTAAAGTTGTATTTATTTTTTAAAAAAAAATTCTGTTTGTCGTTTGTACAACATGTAGGCTACATTTCATGATAATTTTGAGTTCGTGTTACACCAATTTCTTATAATTTCATTTACATCACATAGGTCCATAGGTTCCTCATGTACTCTGGGTTAAAATAAATAATTACACTGCCTAGAAAATTAATAATTACATGGCAAGTCTTCAAAATTAAGAAAGATTGCTGGATGCTTATCCCAACACTATTCATGAACTGACAAATCGCAACCCTTAAAAAATGTTATAAATTTAGAAAACATAAGCTATTGAAACAATTGCAAAGTGTTAGTTGGAATCTTAAAACATGCGATGAAAATTAGGAGTGTTGAAAATTTGAAAGATCCAATAATGGACGTTTCCTGCACATTAGAAGAGTCATAAATTCATACTGGTTAACTATAGAACAAAAATAAGCATACCATTGGCTTTTGGGGAAAATTTACTATTAAAATTTGGTGCCACATGTTATAGTTTTCAGTTTTCAAAACTTCACTTTCATTCAAAATGGCGGATTTCAAGAAGGCTGCCGTCAAAGTCATACGTACCATACGACTTCCCCCTAGGCATAATATGTATTACCGAAACCATTATCTACTTATTATCATTAATACGCGGGTTAGAAGCGGAGGTAAGGGACTTACGCACATAGTAAGTATAAACAATTAATATGCCTGTAACTTTTCATCAAATGGGCACATCTTAAAACTAACTTCACCACTGTCTTTCTGATTAAATTCTAGCCCGAAATTATGTATTACATTACCCTATTCCCATTTAAAAAACTTGACCTTAATTCAAAATGGCGGATTTTAAGATGGCTGCCGTCAAGGTGATACGTACCATACGACTTCCCCCTAGGCCCTATACGTATCTACATGGTTGTTCTTTCATTAACACTCAGTTTACAAAGGTTAGTAAGGGACTTCTGCAGTAATCTCTATTAACCACATCACAACATTTAAAAATTATTAAAAAATAGAAAACATGCACCATGGCAAAAATTTCTGTCATCACAAGTAATGAATACATGTCCTCTATCAGCAATAAAAATTTCATTGAAATCGGCGGCGGACAATTGGGTGATGTCCCTTGTTAGTATGAATATCAATTGTGTCGCGCAAATCTTTCCTCATAGGTAAAAAAAAATGTACAAATTCGCAATGTAAGTTACTCACATATCCATTTATTTATTATACCTGAAAGGCGGAATGCTCGCTAAAATTATAGTGTGAATATGCAACAGATCGGTTCGGAAAAAGTGAATTTTTGAAAATCGAATTCCAATAATGCGAAAAACGTTGAGTATTTGAATGCCAATAAAGATAAAAATATTGGAGAAAAAGTTCTTATGGTTTTTCTTTAGTTCGCGTAAAGGGCCTAAGGTTTGAATACGAAACGTGTCCACACTATTGGAATTTGATATTCAGTATTTCACTTATTTCGACTCACCCTTGTCTGAAATGCATTATTTTGAATGAGTTGTGAGATATTGTTTGTTAAGCTACTGTTTGCTAGGTTTGGTCATCAGTGACGAATAATAAGTAACTAATTCTGTGACCTTGGAACCCGAAAGTAACGAAGAATTTTAATACCTCAAGGGCTTACATCCATCATAGTAGCAGGAGTGTTACTAACAATACAGGCTCCTTTTGCCTAGCCGGCATAACCGTGGAACGTAAAACTCAAAAAATACAGGGTATATGTTGACTGTGATGGTGTTCCAATTTCCTAGTTTACTTGCTCACTCATCTAGTTCTTGTCGATGCGGTGTTATTTTTTTAATTGTAAAATAAATATAGGTCAACACTAGTTCTGTGTTATACCGGCAACACAGAGCCTGTGTTAACCATAACACCGATCCCTCCTGTTGAAGTATCATACTAAAGTAGTAGTAATGCTGCGACCAATTGGCCAGTGTTAAAATTGAGTTATACTAACACATTTGCTCCCATATCCAACTTTGGCCGTATTAAAATTGCCTACCATATCCGACTAAAGTACAACACACTATATTATCGCATTAAGTTATGTACAAATTTCCAGATCTTTCTTTAAAAAAAATAGTAAAGGGCTTTAGTTGAGCGAGGTTTCACCTAGAAATGACTGACATATCACTTAAATGTGGATGGTCTGGTGGGCATTTGAATACCTTGAGCAAGTGCTGGTTTTGAATGTGTTATACCATATATATATATATATATATATATATATATATATATATATATATATATATATATATATATATTCTGTGTAGAGACTTCAAATTATCCACGGATGTTGTCCGTTAATCTTAGTTTTATGGTAAGACAAAATTTTGTGAAAATGTTAAGGACAAGGAGAGATATATACGCTTAATCATTTCAGATAGAAGCTAAATACCGGAAACCGCTGGTTAAACATTCAAGATAGCTTACTGTCTTTTCCCTACAATTACCAAAATGTATGCCCAATTAATGATGTAGATATTTATACAGTGTTGGTTTGCGTAACGAACAAATATATGAACAGACATGCATTCATCTTTATAGATGAGATACAATAATATGAAGCGTTGATAACAGTTGATTTGAATAATGTACAATTTGTTAATGTATTGCATTTATAGTCATAATTTATTTAAAATGTTAGTATTATGAAGGATTATCTACCAGCGGAAGTAGTCATTATGACTAAATGTTGAGATAGATTAACAAGTGTCATAAAGATAGAAATTTCAGTTGTAGTTACGGTTGGACCTAAGTATCTTACTGTGTTTGTCATGATAGTTTCCCAGACAATAAACAAAAATTAAATCCACCTAATTCAATCAACAAGACTGACGAATTTGTTGTAAACAATAATATGAACGTGTGTTTTCTCGAAGTAATTCGTTTTCTATCTATTCATTCCAGGTATACTTCGATGGCATTTCAACGAATTAACCATATGATTTCCTTTGTTTAAAGGAGAGAAGCTATAAATGTTGAAGTAAGAATTTAATCTTCACGTATACGAAGTTTTTCTTATATTTATTTTTAAGGATTACCTTGATAAACTCTCCTCTTGTGCTCAATTTTCAGCAGGTCTAAAAAGAAAGATGTGTCGGAAGAGTAACCATTTTTGTTTCAGAAAAAAATAGTTAATTATCGTACGTTTTTATTCCCTTATTTGCAAAGGAATTTTTTGCAGCTAAATTATGGGAAGATATATGACTTCATGTTCCGCTCCTTCTACAGTGCAAAAGTATTTATGCCAGCAACTCTGCTTCGTGGTGCATTATTTATCTGCGTGTTTTGTGGAAGTGCAACTTTAACATCTTGCTGCTTTAACTAGAATAGCTGGCGAGACTTGGGAGCTAGTCTGCAGACCTGAAGGGATGAGAGAGAAGCAGAGAAGAGCTGTGTGCTTTTCCCAATTTGTTTCCGAAGCCACTGTGTGTATGATAACATTTGCTTCTATGAATTATGTAGCCATTTGCGGCCCTCAGTTGCACTCGTAAACCCGCTCCCAGCTCAGACGTGAAAACCGCGCCATTTCGAGAAACATCTCCCGCCTTTCCAGATCTCATGTTCGTTTTGTTTCCTGACATCTTCTTCGTGTTTTCTTCATTCTACTTATAAATGATTTCTTTACTTATTTCTCCTCTACATTTTGCATAGCAAACACTATTTTTTGTTTGTTTTATCATTCTCCTAGGGCAAGCCATGACGTTGTACTTTAAACGAAAATGTTCGTTGTAAACTTCTTTTACGGGCGTTCTTTGTCCCAGACGAATTCTACACAAGAAGCTTATGTGACTCAATTCTATGTTAACTGTCAATTTACTTCTTGTGTAACAGACACAGATAGCTTGTAAGTAGCTTCTGTAGGTAATCGTGAGGTTCTGAGTGTGAGTCTAATGTCACCTAATTTTGTGGGTAAAGCTTGTACGCTGGATGAACATTATACATTTCTTTCCGACTATTACTTATTCGGAAGTGCCTGAGGTACAGAAAATTTTATCATTATTACTCATACAAAACAATATTCTCTTAATTTCGATATGTAACGAACTATCTCTATGGCCTATGGAACCCGGAGGTTCAATGCCGCATTCACAAAAGGTCTCTATTGGCTTCTGCCCTTAGTCAACTGGATTCAGTTTCTACTTTTATCCCTACTTCAGCAAGATTCATCTCAATATTAACTTTCCATCTGTGTTTAGGTCTTCCTAATGGTCGTTTTCCGATTCTATTTCCAATTAAAACTTTGAAAGCGTTCTTATTTTCTTCCATTCTAGCTACATGACCTGCCCACCTGAACTTCCTAGACTTGATGACCCTAACAATGTTTAGTAAACGATATAAATAATGTAGTTTTTCATTATAAATTTTCCGCCATTCCCCATTTCCGTTCCTCTCTGATCCAAAAAATCCTTTCAGGATTATGCTCTCAAATTCTTTCAATCTACGTTCTTCCCTCAAAGTAAGCGACCATGTTTCGCAACTATACATAACAACAGGCATGATTACCGTTTTATATATTTTAACTTTTAAATTTGTCGACGTAATTCGCGACGACTAATGATTTTGAACTGAATAAAACACGAATTTCGATATGAAACTGTAGAAATTTGTAAGATCCTAACAGTATTCTTTCAATGATCAAGTGATTTTTACATTGTGCTAATATTACACTAGTTAACAAGGTTTTTGTAACATAATAGAAAACCTCTCATCTTGAAGAAACTGTGTGCGCTGAATTCGAATAGGCATTCAGTTTTTTCTCCATCACGTACAGTTTTTCTCCATCACGACAGTGGGATTTGTGAGAAATCCCCTCAAAAATTTTACCGAGTGTTCCCTAACTCTAGCTCTTGTCCCCTTATGAGTAATAACACAATAATCTTACCAAAGAAATCTTGATTGATACTCAATAAACCCTCCAAGTTCAGAACAATCATGTTATTATTTCTAGAGAAATAAATACATTAAATGTCTATTCTTCCAGATCTGTTGATTTGGTGAAAAAGAAAACGATTTACTTCATTACCACAAGCACTGAGATGAAATACAATACAATTTACATGTATCATATTTACATCTAAAATAGAATACAATTTACAATAAACCATTATCGGTTCGTCAGGTGAGGCGGAAGATGCCTGGCCTCACCTATATTTTTGAGCAAAACTAAGTGAACTTTTTGCAATAAGTTTCAAATTAAGCTAACATTTATGTGTAATATTAAAAACAAAACTTATTTCGAATTATTAAATGTATAACAAAACAGACATCTTAAAATTCATTTACTCAAGTGTAGAAAATGCTTGTAAAATATTACAGAATTCAATAGAAATTAAAGGCAAAAGCGAAAATTTATATCCTTTGGGATGATAACTTCAGTTTCAGAAAATTCAACCCTGTATTGAGGCCTGAAACAGATTTGGCGTCCTCAGCATCGAAGCACTGCTAACAACGAAAACACCCCTCTAGTAGTAGGAAAGAGGAGATGGGGTAATCTAAGAGGAATTGTCTTGAGTTAGGAATTACTCCAATGTTCTGTATCTCATGGGAGACCAATTTAAAATGTGCCTGCCCATACCTACTACGCTTGCTTGAACCAGAGAGTGACACTTGCCGTACTCTATGTTGTTCCTTAGATAAGGGTATGCAGTGTAGCAAGTCGAATCAAAGTAAATGTTGATTATATAGAAGTATTCAATTATATATACGAGGGTCACTACGAAAGTTTTGACATACATATTGTTGTGGCACAGTATTTGAAATTCCAACAATTGCGTTCGGTAGTGGTATCCAGAGCAAAAAAGCAAAGCAAGTTTCAACTCGCCTCGCTTATAGGCGTGACCGTATTGCCTTCAGTTGTTTGTTGATGTGAGCAGTATTCGGCTCTCTAGAATGGAGCTCGAAAGGGAACATTTCCGGGCAATGATCCTTTAGGATTTCAAAAGTGGTTTGAACGAGACACAAAACATTGACCATTTGCAGGGGGCAGTTGGGGACCTTGCTCCTTCATGTGGTACAATTTTTCGGTGGTTGGTGAATTCAGAAGAGGCCGGACATCGCTTAAAGATGAAGAGAGAGCTGGATGTCCGGCAACAGCTGTGTCAGATGAAAACATTGCCGCTGTGGAACAAATGATTCGAGAAAATCCTCGAACAATTTTTAAGGACATTGAATCTACAGTGAACATTGGATCGCCAGCAGTAACAAAAGTCTTTCATGATCATCTTCGGATAAGGAAGGTTTCATCTCGTTGGGTGCCTCACACTTTGACTGAACAGCAGAAGCGCATGTGTGAGGAATGGTGTGAAGAAATGCTTGCAAGATTTGATGGAGGCAATTCTCGACGCGTCTCTGACATTGTTACTGGTGATGAGACTTGGATCTATCAATTTGACCCTGAAAATAAACGCCAGTCTACAGTTTGGATCTTTCCAGACGAAAATCCACCCACGAAAGTGAAGCGACCGCGAAGTATGGGAAAGAAGATGGTCGTAACTTTCTTCTCCAAATCTGGTCATGTGGCAACTGTTCCACTTGAAAAACAAAGGACTGTTACTGCTCAGTGGCACACCACTGTTTGCCTAATAAAAGTGTTCCAAAAGCTTCTGGAGCGGCATCCAAGAACTGAATTGCGTGTGATCCTGCTTCATCATGACAACGCGTCCGCACACACGGCCAACATCACAATTCAGTTTTAAAATCTACAGAGGTCAAACTTGCGACTCATCCGCCGTATAGCCTTGACCTGGCCCCGTGTGATTTTTTTTTCTGTTCCCCAGGATCAAAGATCGCGTGCGTGGGAAGAGAATTTGCAGCCCTGAAGAATCTGTAGTGGCTTACGAGAATGAACTTTCAACACTTGAAGAAAAAGACTGGCAACACTGCTTCCAAAAGTAGTTTTCGAGGATGCAAAAGTGTGTACAGTGTAATGGTGAATACTTCGAGAAAATGTAAGTGTTAAATTGATTTTAAGTATGTAAGTTATTTCGCATCTCAAAACATTCGTAGTGACCCTCGTATCAACTCGTCTTGACGAACGAAAGCCGTCGGTACCGGAAAGGGTCTATTCCGGTCAACTACTTCCCATATAGGGATGAGCACGAGCGAGTTCGAGCGAGTATTTTTTTAAACTCGACTCGACTCGAAGCAGACGTCTTTGAGCTCGACTCGAAAAATTTCCAGGAACTCGACTCGAATTCGGATCGAGTTTCGAATCGAGTCGAGCCAAAACGAGTAAGTTTGAGCTAAATCCTTTGTGTAGTTCCAAGTACTACTCTCTTCAAGTATCCTACATAGTCAATATAATTATCAATGATACTACTACTACTATTACTGCTATAACTAATTATTATTATAACATCGTGTATAAACATAAAATATAGGCGGTTTGTATCTGAATACTAAAAAATAGTTGACTGTTGATCTCGGTCGTCAAGAAATCTTCAGGAAGCAAGGACATCGGTCACGAGGTTCTAGGTTTGAGTTTAGGAGGGTTAAGTATTCGGGCTCGAGCCAAAAATTGTTAAAAGTTATAGGACTCCGGCAAACATGTTCAAAACTGCTTGACCCGGGTTTAGGGTTGTCAACGACTCAAGCGGTTCTCTCTCAGTTCATTCACTATTGAGCCGAACCGAGAAGTGAGCCGAGCCTACAGCTCGCCCAACCGAGCCAGCTCGAGCCGAACCGAACCGAGCTGATTGATCACCCCAACCAAGCCGGTTCGAGCCATGGCCTCAGTTAAGTTGACTCGAACCCAGCCCATGGACTCGTTTCAACGGAACTGGTTCGAGCTATTAGCTCCAATCGAGACGAGTCGATGACTGGTCCCTACCAAGCCAGCTCAAGCCATCGGCTCAATTGAGCCCAGTCGATGGGTCATCCCAACCAAGCCAGCTAAAGCTGTTCGCTCAGTTGAACTGAGCCGAGCCGGTTGACATCACTATCCCGGTTGGTCATCTGCTTTGGCTAAAAAATTGGACCGTGCAGTTCTCAGCCTTGATGGTGAGAACTACAGTATATACTTATATTGTCAACGACTCAAGCGGTTCTCTCTCAGTTCATTCACTATTGGTGCTCACGGTGTCATTAACTTGTTCCGTGACCAACGAATTTCGGGGTGCTTTTTTGCATCTTTTGTGCGTGTTTTGTGTCGCTTTGTGCGCCTATTTCCACTTTTTGTGCGTCACCGGAAGTGAGTCAATATGGGCCTACAAATATGGGAAAAAAGTTATTGTTGTACCGTCACCAACGAATTTCTAGGTCGTTTTCTTCACATCGTTTTGTGCCGTTTTGTGCGTCTACTTCCACGTTTTGTGGGTCATGGGGAGTGGGTTGTAATGGGTCTCCAAGGTGGGACGAAAATGACCCACTGTTCCACCAACAATGAATTTCAAAGTCCCTTCTTTCACATCATTTAGTGCCGGTTTCTTGTTGTTTCGAGCGGGCATTTTCATGTTTTGTGCGTCACCGGAAGTTGGTCAAAACGGGTTTCCAAAATGGGACGAAAATGACCAAGAGTTTCGCCGCTATCGAATTTCGAGGACGTTAATTTCACATCGCGGACCCTTTTGTGCGGCTATTTCGACGTTTTGTGCGTCACTGGAAGAGGGTCAAAATGGGCCTCGAAAATGTGACGAAAATGGCCCACTGTAACGCCACTATCGAATTTCTAGATCGTCTCTTTCGCATAATTTAGTGCTTTAAAAAAAGTTTTGAGATGCAAGCTATAGTTGCATTCAGGGCCGGATCCAGGATTTTCTAAGGAAGTGCACAATTAACTACCAGTACATTTGAATAAAATTTATTTTTTAAAATGCCTTTAGGCATCTGTGGTGTGTATTAGGAATTGAATTAAACTATTGCTTTTGCAAAAATCCACTTTCTTTCAAGCCCGAAACGGAACAATAACATGAAATTTTCGGAAGGTATTTTTATTTTCTCTGCCAGATTTTCACTGTAGATACTGAATATTCACAACGGAGGGGGTGCACGTGCTTCGGTGCACCCCTAAATCCGGCCCTGGTTGCAGTATTGTAGAAGGAATATTGCCTAACTTATAATGCTTCTGAGAATTGTTAGGTTTCTAAAGGGGTGGACCTACTATTCCCACCTGGGAAAGCAGTAATTATGTAAATTTCTCTTTCACTCTACAGATAAAGCACAGTTTAGCATAAATGGCACTTGAAAAGGATTAAATTTTAAACAGGAAAGTAAAACTTTACATATTTTTTTTCGTGAAACAGATGATTGCTTAGCTTTACTGAAAACATGTTATTTTTGTCAAGAACATTGAACGTTGAAAAAAACAGTAATTGAACAAATTAATTTCTTTGTATAGGCCGAAACCTAGAGCTGTCATTTACAGAGAGAGCAGAAACATAGAAAGTGAATCGAAACCTCTGCTGAGGTAGTATTCACAGAACAGTTTGTTATGTTAGAAACATTTCTTTTAACATTTTGATTTTGTCTTAGGCCTGGAGGCACTTACAAGGTCAGTATAATATTGTGTCTGTTAACGTGTAAAACTTGCCTGAAGAAAAGTGGAACAGATGACTACATTAGATCTTATCCTTTGCTAAACAGTTGTGCAGTACTCACTTTAAGTCAAACAACACATATCGAAATAAGGAGTGGATCCTGGCTGTTAGCAAATAAAAACTACTATTTTATGAGCTGTTGGAGCAACCAACTGCACATACTCCTAGAAATAGAAGCTACTGCTAGAAATAGAAGAGATTCAAATGCTTCAGCAAAAGTGAAATATGCATCGTAGCAATTGAATACCGGCTGTGAAAAAGTATAATAAATGACTGTAGCAAGATTCGTACACGGACTCCCACGTTAGTAGTCTATGACTTTGCCGTCTGAGAAGCGACTATTTGCTTACTTTATCTAGTATATCAATGCATTTCGAGCAACGCTTTTTAACATGAACATTGATTTACATGAACATGGAAGTGAAATAATTAGAATGATGAGATTGACCTTTTGAACTGTGTACTATTGCAAGGCTAGTGGGGCAATACAACATTACGCAAACTCTCTTTTATATAAAACAATTATTAAACATTTCATTTTCACAAACTTGCTCTTATGATAACAATACCGATTTCCTAAATAAATTCAATGTATAGATACAAAGGTTGTTCAGTCTACTTTTGGCCAATTTCGACTTACGTAGAAATTTAGAAGAATCCAAGGCGTCAGGTCTGTAAGTACTCGATGTGTTTCCCTTGGTTGCTAACAATAGCCCGACAGCGTAATTTCCACTGTAATAGGCTTCTATGAAGAACTGGGAGGGGAATCTTGTCCCATTCCCTTTACATAATTTTTCAAAGTCCTTCCACAGTTGTCACACACCGTTTTCCCAAAGCCCGCTTCAGCAATCCAAATCCACAAAAGTTTATAGGACTTGAATCTGAAGATTTAACAGGTACCTCATTGAAAGGTATCACCTGTATACCACTTGCCTCCTCCATCTCCCTGTAGAATGCGAGGAACGATTGTGAAGTATATGATGAGGCCTTGTCCATGTGAATGCGCACCAGATTGGCGTCATTTCCGTACAATGTTGGAATCTCATGCTCGTAGATCGGCCGCATGATCTGCTCCTGAAAATACTGCGAAATTATTTTTCAGTTCTTCGCCACCCTACGAATCTTCAGTTTACCTCGGTAACAGTAGCCAGCAAAGACCATGAACCCTTTTGGGAAGGATTCTTTACACACACGGACCCAGCTTCTAAAGTTCTTGGCGCGTTTCTCTCGGTACATGATGGCTCTCGGTTTGCCGCAGTCGGAAAGGTAAATCCATCGTTTTTTTGTTTTCAATGTGTCATGTGGACCGTCCTCTTCCGCCAGCAGTAACCAGTTCACCTGTGAGTGTCGTGGTGTGAAAGTGGCACGGTAAAATGGGCGATTAGACAGACTTCCAAAGTGAAGACCACTGCAGTGAAAATTACGTCTGAACTCAATTCCGGCCTACAGAACCCGGTTTCATATAAAACAGTGCGATGGAAACTTCATAAAATGAAAATTCGTGACAGGGCCGCTATCGTCAAACCCCTGATCACAGCAGTAAATGCGAAGAGGCGTATCCAGTGGTGCAAGGATCACAAGGCGTGGACTCATGAGCAGTGGAAACACGTAATGTGGTCCTATTACTTGACCTTGACCTTGTTTCCAACAACCGGTTGTGTTTAAGTATGGAGAACACCGTCGCAGGCCTATGATATAGATTGTCTGCTCCCAACTGTAAAGCATGGGGGTGGTTCTGTCTCATTATGGGCAGTGATATTGTGGTTTTCTGCAGGTCCCATCATAGCCCTGCGTGGAATGATAAATGCTAAGGCGTATGAGACCATTTTGGGGGACCAGGTTCTAGCCATGGACCAAATATTGTTCCCTGATGGTGATGGCATCTACCAAGATGATTTGGCACCCTGTCACGCTGCAAAAACGGTGAAATCATTGTTTGAGGAGCATGATCAGGAGCTATCACACCTCCCCTGGGTCCCACAATCACCAGATCTGAACATCATTGAGCCATTGTGGTCTGAGTTACAAAGACGTGTTCGCTCTCATTACCCTCCACCAGCATCCCTTAAGGAACTGGAGCATGTTTTGCAGGAACAATGGTACACAATTCCACACACCACGATTCAGGAGCTGTATACGTCCACTCCACATCGGATCCAAGGTGTTTTGGACGGAAAAGAGGCCCCACACCATACTAGTTATGATTGAAATGAAATGAAATCTTTGAGTTTTACGTCCCACGGTTATGCCGGTTAGGCTAAAGGAGACGGTGATGATGAGAAATGAATGAAATGGTGGAATGAAGAAAGTGGGAGGAAACGGGAGAACCCCGAGAAAACCCACGCACACGGTGTAGTTATGATTGTTACACTTTTGCAAACGTTTTAGATTTTTGTCCAACCACTGTATATATATATATATATATATATATATATATATATATATATATATATATATATATATATATATATATTTGAATAGGTGTCAGGAGCATGAATAATTTTCACTTTGGACGCATGGTTTGAACTTGGTATTTAACTCAGAACTCTGTTCTTAATGAGCTGTGTTGATTTGGAGTTTAGCGTCCCTTTCAACAGCAAGACTATACGAGACGTGGAGGTATTGATTAACTTGAAAAACGAACCACGTGAACTCCCTCCGGGTGATGATGATGATTTTGAGTTTAACGTCCCGGTCAGCAGCGAGGCTATATGAGGCATGGACCTACTGATTAACGTGGAATCCGAACCACATGATCTCCCACCGTGAATCGAACCCAGGTCTTCCACGCCAAAGACGCGTACGCTAACTTCCGCCGGGAACTGAAATTTGTTCTCATTGTAAGAATGTTAACGTTCCTTATTTTACTTTCTTCGAATAATTTGATGGACATGGCGAGTAAATACGACTGTGCTTTGAGACCTGACAGTTCATCTGATTTTTTTTTTCAGGCACTTCAAAATAGAACTTTATATTTTAAAAAGAAGCCATCCCTATATTGAAAAAAGAAATTTGCTGTACTCAGGCTCGAACAGCCGTTTCAAGAACTTCAATAGCATTATGAAACACGCTTGACCACAGAGGTAACTCACGAAAATGCGTTTGAATATAGCTAATAGAATGGCTCCAAGCGCAGGTTTACGCTTGGAGTTTAAAATAGCCATCTTCTGCCTCTTTCAGTAATTTCAGCTGAAGATATTGACTGATTTCCCACATTGGAACCTTGCGTGAAGTGTGAATTATATGTTCATCTCAAAAATACATTATTTTCTGTTCTTTCAATTTTACGTATTTTTGAATGTTCCTAATACCTGAGCACTGTGTAGAGTCATTTCTCTTTAAATTTCCCTCGGAATATTCTTCGCGTAATTATCTGACAGACTAAAGTTTCATAACAATCAAAGTTTTTAATTATAATTTTCTCATTTTCTTTATTTTTTTCTTAAAAAATCATAATTATTCATTACTACACTGCTTTGTTGAGGAAATCACAAAGAAGCGATAATATATTAAGAAAATAGAGTTATTAATGAAAATGTGGAAGTTACAGTATATGCAAACTTTTTGTCGTGGGTGACAATATATTAAAAAAGTCCAGAACTTTTGTTTTCATTTTTATTTGATTTTGACCTGAAAAATCAAGGACGTCATATACAATACGAATTGAGCCGAACTCGTCCAATTAGAACCAGGTTTGAGCTATTATTAGAACGTGATCTATTATTAGAGGTAAAGGTGAAAGGCCTTGATCTATTATTAAAACTGACGAAATATTATGCTTTCCAGTCTTACGATTCTTTAGTTACGGAGTGTCGAATTTTGCGTCATATTTTCGAATGTAATAAGCCACCCCATGCCGTAAACGTCTCCAACACCTCGTGGCCCACTTGCCGGTAAATGTCGATCGTTACTATAGCGACGCGTCGAAGGACTGCCGCTAGTGTGCCACTGGCGAAAGGGTTTCGTCGAGTTGAGAGATATATCTACAGTCGGAGTATTGAAGTTACCACCGCGTAGCAGCGAGGACTTCATTTTGGTCCGCGCTTCTTCGATTCGTCACGGAGAACCGCGAAGGGACCAACACGAACTATCGCCAGTCATGTGCATGCGGTTATTGTTATATATTATTTTTCCTGACGAATTGTTCCTAATGTGAGCTACGGTGGTCAAGAATAACCCCTTCCTCTACAGCATGAAGTGAAAAATCTTGAGATGACTGCGTATAATTGGATAAATTTAGATGACAACTGTAGCCGATCATTTGAAAGTGAATGTGGGAGAACCACGCAATAAAGTAAATAGACGCGCGCCACTTTGTTATAAAATTACATGGCGAACGGATTTTATCTAATCTCAAACGGTTATCGTCAAATATACACGGTTGTAGGAGCACTCTGGTTAGCTAAATTAGAAATAACTCAACGATTTATGCCTCTACAAGCGAGGTTTTCTCCATCGCTTCCGTCGCCAAGTCGAAAGAGCACGCACCTAGTAATCCAAAGCTTGGTGGTTCGCGTCTACCCTGAGGCACGTATTTTTTTTTTTAAGTTTTTTTAGACTCTCCTTAATGTAACAAATTACGCATATAGAAGATTTAACATATTTTGGGGAAGTAACTTTGTTGTTCATTGGCGTTTCGTCGCGTCTCTGCCGCTGGTGGTATAATTTTCAAAACGGAAGTGGGGTCACCGTGGATCATCGCTGCGGGACCGCCATTTTTTGGCAAGATATCTCTAGTTGCTCATCGGTGGTCCTCCGACGCCTACGGCATGGGGCACACATCTAACTCATTCAATCAGGATTAAACTTGGCATGGTTGTAGAACTATACCTACTACAAAAGCGTTTGAAATACAACTTAGTGCAGTTTTACGGTTCCCCAGTTATGGGCGAGCAAATTTTGCATAATATTTTCAGAAAACAAGACCCATACGTACGCAAATGATTCGATAGGAATCGAATTTGGTATGATAGTAGACCACGATATACTATATAAGGATTTGAAATATTGTGTTGTGCAGGCTCACAATTCCTGAGTTATGGGCGATTGAATTTTATATTATATTTTCGAAAACAAAATCCTATTCACGGAACTCATCCGATTAGATCAGACTTGACATGGCGGTAGAATTTGACTTCATATATATGTGTGAACTAATATGTTGGGCAGGTTTACGGTTCCTGAGCTATGGACGATGAAATTTTGCGCCGTAGTCTCAGAGTAAAACGTATACCTATATGTAAATAATCCAATTATGATCAGATTTTGCATGTGGTAGAAGTTTACCTACTGTATAAACGTGTTAATTATTATGCTATGCAAGTATATGGTTACTGAGTTATTGGGCGCTACAATTTTGCGTCATCGTTTCAAAAACAGGAACTCATCTAAATGATATAATCGCGATCAAATTTGAGATGATTGTACGAAAGATCTTGAACTGATGTATAAGGATATTTTGATTTATGGTTTCAGAATTATTTATATACGGATTTTGCGTCAAGCAAAACACCAAACACATTTGATTGTACCAGACTTTGGAAGGTGGTACAACTTCACCTACTTTATAAGTGTGAAATATTACGCTGCACAGACTTAAGATTCCTGAGTTGCGGGCGGTAAAATTTTTGGTGTCCCGACAAAACGTATCAGCGACAAAATGTACCACTTGAATTTTCGCGACAAAACGTACCACTTTTGACGACCTGTCATAAATGACAACCTGCCATGGATTAATTAAAGCATTTCTGATATTTATTCCACGACAAAACGTACCACTTATATAAATTACAACCTGTCTTGGACTAATTAAAACATTTCGGATATTTAATCCGCGACAAAACGTACCACTCCAAGTTTTTTTTCTTTCAGTGTGTTCACAGATTATTCTCCAGATCAAACAAACTTCTCTTAAAGATTCTGTACGTGACAAACGTAACATTAAACACGTTTATCAGCGAGTAAAAGAACACGAGTCTTCCAAAACACATTAGACCAATGTGGGTGCTTACATATCTAACAAAAGAGAACATAATGTTAAGAAACTACTTCCTCATGAACAGGTTAAACAACGGCAGTATAAGGTTGAGAAGAACAGACAGTTAATGTATCGAGTTGTCAAAGTGCAGAAACTCATTGGTAAAAGAGGGCTTATTTACAGAGGAAATGTAGCAGCCCATAAACTGAAAGACATAGCTATACATCGTGGAAACTTTTTGGGTATTATTCCTTTCTTAAGCAAATTTGATTTTCCGCTTAAAAGTAATTTAGATAAGGTCACCGAGAAGAGTCATATACGAGGAAGTAAGCAGGATAGTGGTCGCATAACTTTTACTAACACTAGAAGCACGAAGCAGTCATTTTGACTGCTTCAAGAAACATAATTTCGTATCACTTCTGTAATATTTTCGCTAAGGCCCTGAAATTCATTGACTTTTAATATTTTTGTGCACACTTCTTGGTAGCATTAATGATAAGTTTGTGCTTCTTTTTACAGGGACGCTATTATCAGTTATACCTAGAAGCACGAAACAGTCATTTTGACTGTCTTATAAAGAGTATAGAAAATTAGTGCTTCTGTTTGTAGGTTACATATGATAGTATTAAATATTTCTTATTTTTAGTCAAAGAAAAATGACGAGGCATATCCTAAAGTGCGCCGTTTCTGAAGCATATAGGCAATTGCAGTCAGCAACATGGACTCGTAACTCTTTCAAAACTACAGTCTTATTTGGGCATTATTATTTATCGAGGTGTTTCGGCATTGCCCACTAGGATCTTGTGGAAAAGATCAACAGGGCCACAATTTATAGGAAAATAATGAGTAGGGATATGTTCTGTGAAATAAAACGGTACTTGATACTTGATGAAAAGGAACAAGATCTGCATGACTTCAAGGGAACAAATTCGCACTGGAGCTGGAACTGTAGGATGAGTTTATTGAGAACGGCATAAAATGTTATGAACCACATGACAACGTGAACTTGACGAGCAACTTTATCCTACGAAAGACAGAGTTCGATTTCTGCAATATACGCCAAATAAACCCGATAAATTTGGCATCAAAATCTGGTTACTAGCCGACATACAATCAGTCTATCCTCAATGGATTTCCATATCTGGGCAATTATTTGTAACATCATGCTGGGACACAGTTAAATGAAATTCTAGTGTCTAGTTTGATAAATCCTTTCACTGGAAAAACAATAAATGTGACAAATGTAATAACTCCTTCACAACAAGGAAACTAGCTGTAAGGTCTGTATCACTGTGATGTTTACCGCGATCAGAGTGGTAATGAATTAGCTGTCTACAAATGTAAAAGCAACAAAAGTGTCTGTGTGTTGAGTTCCATGCGTGAGTCAGTGTCAATTTCCAGGACACTATAAGAAAAAAAATAAAACGAAACTATGATGTATTGCAATCAGGTGAACTTTAGTGTGGACATCATGGATCAAATGGTGAAGAAACACAAAATGAATTGTGAGTATTGATTCCTGGAAGATGTACAAAGAAGCTACTGGAAAGGAAATCAGTAGTTGACAATATCTCTAACGGTTTTCCGAAGATTTGATTGTCAATGTCACTGCGTTTCCATACGCAAGCAAAAAAAAAAAAATGTCAAGAACGATTGTGTAAAGAAGAAAAGAAAACAGCTAACATATGCTACAAATGTCGAAAGTATGTTTGTGAAAAGTATGTACTGCAGAGATCCGAAAGCGAATTACCTGCTCCAAATGTGGTTGACTTTGTGATGGTCTTCTCCTAAGAAGATATTTTCGCAAGATATCATAGCAAATATTATTTTACAATTAAATTTAAAACTTAAGAGTGGCAGTAATCTTTTGTTTCTTTCATTATTTAGAAATAGTGATATTACATTTATTATATTAATAAATATTTGTAATATTACATTAATGCCCTTAGTGTTTATAAATAAAAACAATGAAACAAATAATACGCTTTCTAGGCTTACTTCTAGATGTGTTACATTGAGAATGTCAAGAAATACTTTTCTCCGGTGTCACCATACTTTTCTATTTTAGTCAAAAGCCGAAAGCAGTCAATTTGACTGCTTCGTGCTTCTAGGGGGTTCAAAATGTCCGTGCTTCTAGTGCTAAACACGATGAATTTTGTTTTGAATGCTATCAACACACTTATCAGAGAAGATATTTCGAAAGAAGTCTTTAAAGCTTCAATATTTTCTGTTCTATTAGACACTACTCAAGATATAGTAGTTTCAGGCCAGTGCTCTGTTGTTTACGGTATGTTGTTAAAATAGTTGTTAAACAAAGCATTATTGTCATTGTAAAATGCATATCTACCACAGACCAGTGTCCTTGCGGTTTACTGCTGGAAATTCTGCAGAAGTTGAACCTTGATATTAAGAAGTGTATTTGAAATTCAACCGATGGCTCAAGTAACATGCAAGGACAATATTCGGATTTTTTCAATTCACCTATGATCAGTTACACTGTAATTCAGTTGATTTTAAGTTTAACGGCCCTTTTAGCAGTGAGGCTATATGAGACGGGAATACTGATTTACGGGAAATCCAAAGCACATGAGCTCCCGCCAGGAATCGAACCCAGGTCTCCCATGACAAAGGCGCATACGCTAACCGCTTAACCACTAAGAAACTCAGTTATACGTGTGGTGTTACGCTCATATACTCAATCATGTCATATGTGATCTGACAAAAAATTATATTGATTCTGTGTCATTGTTCTGCTGAATGACTGTGCGATATTTATGCGTGAGTCTTATCAGCGAATGGACATTTGGAAGATCAAATGTTAACAAAGGCGTCTTTCAGTTATGGCGGAAACAAGATGGTAGAAAACACACTGTTTTTTTCAGAAAAAGTTTGGTCATTTTTCGAATCCAGAAAGTGCTTTGTATATAGAGTTGACCATAATAATTAAGAAAATTGCTTCTACAGAAAATATCAAACCAAAAGCTAGGTGTAAAGCGAAAGGATATATGTACTGTGTCCTGCGAAAACGAACTAAGCGCCACTTTCATACTTTTGAGAAAATTATGTTTAAAGGCTGATGTCCAGCATTAATGTAGCCGTAATCGAAAGTGAAATTATGTTTCTTTTTTGGAAATTTGTTGGTTTTCCTCTCTTTTCGATTGTGCAATACGTTCTAATGCTTATCAGGAACCAATCGTCACATTTACGTGGATTTTCAAAGTTTGGCGCTTAGTTCACTTTTGCATAACACGGTACATATAAAAGATCTTCTCAAGTTCAAAACAACTCGGACAGCACAAATGTTCCTTAAGATATTTCAAATGACGACCTCTATGTCAAACTATCTCCAAATAGAGGGTGCTGCTAGTGTAGTCCTATAGGATGGTGAGGACTACTCTGTTCCAAGTGAAAGAGTAGAGAGATGATTTTGAATCCGTTAAGAATGCAGCATTAAGCTTTGCAGAATGGGCCAATAACAAATTTGAAGACTTAGAACGTGATTTATTTTCTTTTTTCTTTTTTTTTCTGTTGACCTGTCGACAATTCGCCTTCAGAGGTGGACAAGATTTTCCTGTGAATATGAATATGAAGCTGCTTCTATCCAATGACCAGGTACTGCATCGAAGCATTCAACACAATATTGGACATGGTAGTTTCGAGTATTTCTTAAAGATTCAAGAAGCAATGTACTTTATGGATTATTTGGAACCTAGACACTTCAACCAAGTAACAGAACTTCCAGACGTGCCTAACGATAAACTTACATATTTTCTAAAAAAAACTTCAGTAAAGAAGTTTCCAAGGATACTATAAATGTATTCTCTTGGACTTTTGAAGGACGTGGATATCCTTGAAAGTCAGTCTTGATGACGAGCACAACCTAGAAAAAATGACTGTCCTAATGGTGCAAGTGATTCAGAATTAGGAGAAAATACATTTGTTTTCAAGGAAAGCGAATGCAAAACGTGTTGCAAAATTGTCCAATGTGTTGCTTTTTAATTTGGCGGAATTGTAAATTTTGCAGTAATACTTATCCAGGTTTCCAACATACAAATTTTTATTGACTTTGCCCGTAACTCAGTTAATATGTAAAAGAAATTTTTCAAAACTTAAATAAACTGAAATACGTTAAAAATAGGCTAATGAGTACCATGTCTCAGGAACATTTGAAAACATTTATGTTGATGTCTATTGAAAAAGATTTATTAAAAAATATTTCGAATGCAAAAGCGATAGATACAGTAGCATCAAAAACTAGTACACTAAAACATCTGCTAATTTTGTAATATAGTATACGTTCTCCTTGAACTTCATATAATATCTTGAACAATTCAGAATAATATACTGATGAAAGAATATCATGTTTTCATTGTCAATTGTTAATACTATTGACTTACTGTAGAAAGAAAACTGTGCAACTTGATTTGTGACATTGAGATACTGGTGGTGGTGGGAGAAAGCGCCCGCGCCCCTCTAATAATACCTATCCGTCCCTGGTCCAAAGCCTGGATAAAGTGTAATGGAAATCAGCAGATATTAAAATATTACATATGCAAGATTCTTGCTGGTATTGGTCTGGCGAGAATCTTGCAGGTATGGTCTTGGTGTTGCGAGAATCTTGCAGGCATGGTCTTAGTCTTAGCCTTAGTCTTAGTCTTGGTCTTGCATCGGTAATTTTCTCACCACCAATCTGTTCAACTTTTAACCTTATTTTGGCCGATATATATATACTTATATGCTGTCCTATCAAGTGGTACGTTTTGTCGCCTGTCATTATTTGATGGCTGATTGGAAGACTCTTCGCAAGTAGCCCTCCAGTCAAGTGGTACGTTTTGTCGCTTGTCATTATTTAAAGTGTTTTTAGAAAACCCTTCACAAGCATCCCTCAGGGTAAGTGGTACGTTTTGTCTGTGGTACGTTTTGTCGCTAGTACGTTTTGTCGCGTATTCAAAATTTTTGTCGTAATTTTGTAAACAAGAAACAAAATATATACGTAAATAACTCGATTGAGATCAAATATGTGATGATGGTAGATCTTGATACGCTATATGCAGGGCCAGCTCTACCATATGTGCAACACGTGTAATTGCACGGGGCGACAAGTTTCGAAAGGTGGTGGTAGAAGTTTACCTACGATATGATCTCTCATAACTATGTTATTTAAAATTAATATTTCTTGTTGGAAACAGACTTTATGACGATGGAAGTTACATTTATTAAGCTGACTTTCTATTTGAATACTACATTCATAAATCATGCATAGAGCGGATTAGTTTAACACTTTCACTACCACTTTTTTCGGAGTGAAAGACATTAATATATGGTAATTTTAATTAAAATTGTTGTCAAAATTATAAACATAAAAATACATTTCCCGCTGTTTCGTTTTTCAACGTAGGGAGGGTTGGGACATATGTGTCCCAATGGTATTTGTACGTGGGACCTATATGTCCCAGTGGTAGTGAAACGAATGATCATCCTGTATTTTGAATCATGATATATTGTCAGAAAAACGCCTGCATCGTATTTATGTTCACAGATTTTTTTACATTTCGGTAGCTTATTCCAAATTGCAAGATCTTTATTAGTGCATGCAACCACTGCTTTATCGCTAGCAGCTTGTTCTTCACTTTCATATGTTCCATTATCTCCACTTTCATCTCCGCTGCTGTCTAATTGATAATCTTCATCAGTTATGGCGTCATCACTTACACAGTCAACGTCAGAGTCGTTAAAGAATCTTTGAATTTCATCTGTATCGTGCTTACATTTAGGACTTCGTACACCACTGACATCTGAACTCATTTTCCTAGATGATCAAAAAAAATTCTTTATAAATAGGTATGGTTTTCACAACCACTGGAATAAATATGTCCCACTAAAATACCGGTAGGACACAATTGTCCCGAATGTAAAAAGTAGGTAAAAAGCATGTTCCTCCTGAGTACATGATTTATGTATAAATTAAATAGTTTGAAAATATTGAAATTTAAAGTTCGCTACAGATACATAAAATAAAACGCGAAACAGTTACCATATTGAATAATAAGCATGAAAATATCTAGTGAGCAAATGGTTAACAATCAAACTTGACAACACCCGACCTACAAGTGAAATTTGTAATTATAAGAATTCTGTAAAATATTAGCAGGCTTCTATTTAGCAATCGGATATTGATTCATAGCAATAACACGCGACAAATTACAACTGGTTCTCAGAATATATCGTGGGACACATATGTCCCAGTGGTAGTGAAAGGGTTAAGGTCACATGGACATGACCAGTGGCTAAAGCAAATGGTCAAACTAATTCCAACATGAGTTGCTTGACGTCTAATACAAGAACTCAATTCTCGAAAAGTAACGAACACCTGTCCCATTTAGTTATCACAATTTGAAATGAAAACAAGTATTGTCTTTGTCACAAACAAGTTCCTTATCATTGAAGGTGGAAACAAATACAGATAAAAGAGTTAGTTACACTGGCAATACAAAATTGTATATTGAGAATGAAGCTAGATATTGAATTTTATAAAAAGGATTACCATCCTTCCTCTACAAGTGCATTTGCTTTATTTGTCACTAGCATAACATATTATTATTAAAAGAAGAAAAACCGACACAACGATATTGTACTTGTAGTGTTTATGCATTTCTGAGTGCGAATGCACTTTCCCTCCTCTTCGTTGTTCATGATAGGATAACATACTTAAAATCGTGGCTTTTAAGACTGGTTCCTTCTGGTGAAAGGAGGGGAGGCAAATGATACCATTGTACGATGCAGCAAATTGCCTAGGGCCGGCCCTTTCTTTATACGCGTCTTAAATGTTATGTTGTGCAGGAATACGATTTCCTAGCTATAGTCAGTCAATTTTTGTGTTATATTTCCAAAATAAATGTCTATATATCGAACTCTTCTGATCGACATATAGGCATATGGTAAATTGCCGTGGTGGTAGACCTCCAGTTGTTTATTAGCATGCGAATTATTAAATTGTTCAGACTACGCGACCCGAGTTATACACAACGGAATGTCTAAATCATTTGACTTAACAAAAGTAAAATAAATGCCGTTTAAATAGTAATTGAAGACCAGTCTTGGACAGAAAAATTAAAAATCTAATAAATGATTATCTTTTCACGACTATGCGAATTTCAATTGTTAATGAAACCAGACGAACTAAACCAAGTATGACTATATGAGGATTGCTTTGTTTGCCTACACAAAATGAGCGTCAGATCTGAATTCCTGCTATCTTACATATTTTTTTTTTAAGTTCTTACACACCATATCTGTTAGCAAAATTTATTCGTCTAGGAAAGGATAAATTGTCAATTATAAAACACTAATTATTCTGTTCTTGATGTTAATTACAACTTCTCATTACTTTAATTAATATTATTTTATTTAGATTTCACTGCTTGGTTGATAAATTAGAAAATAAAGAACAACCTATTAACTTGATCGCCTTTCTTAAGTTAGCCTCTGTTTCCTGGAACATCCATTTTCCCTTTTTTGAATAAGACGTAATTATTACCTTGTAAATTAGCCATTTGTCAATCTTAAAAATTAGCCAAAATTAATTAAGGTTATTCTTACGATGCTAGTGTTGAACTTGTCTCTTTATATTGGACATCTGAACACTCGACACTGTATGTGATTACGTTAATTTCTTAGAAAGCGTTGAAGAATTTTTTTTTTATTGTTAAAGTGAGGTGTTTTACATTTATCTGCTGTTGATAAGTCTGTAAGAGTGTTTATTAGAATGTTTTATATCGTTTGAAATAAAAAAATCAGCTCCTAAATTTAGTACATGCAGTTCATTAACACCCTATATGGAGCTGCGGTGGCTCAGTGATAGAGCGTTCACCTCTGGTGCATGGGGTCCATGGTTTTATCCCAGCGCACTCCAAGTGAACTTTGTGGTGGACTGACACGGTGTGCGCGGCTTTCCTCGTTCTCCCACTTTCTTCATTTCACCATTTCATTCATTTCTCATCATTACCATCTCCTTTAGCCTAGCCGGCATGAACGTGGGACGTAAAACTCAAAGATTTCATTTTATTTCATTAACACCCTGTATATTTTAAATGTTAAAGGTCCCAACATAAAAGATAACTTTAGGATTAAAATGTATTTTTACAGTTCCAGACACATAAATTACATCACAGCGTTGCTTTTAAAATGAATTTGGCCAAGAATTATCGCTCTAAAATTTTTTATGGCTGTTGTTTTAAAGGTGGGAGTCGTTGAAGAAGCATTCTCATGTTGCATCTCCAGCTAGCAAACTCTACCCTCATTCTCTAGAGAGGCAACTTAGTAATACACTTACGAAACGTTGGTTCGTTTCCCTCGTGAAACAGCAAGATCATTTCCCCGTACCACCTACATTAACACTTGCCGCAATGTGCTACATGCACCAGTGTATGTTGCAAATGAAACTTTAAATTTTCATTAGGATTTTACTTGTTTAAAACTTTCTAACATGAGCTCCTTAGCCAAGAAATTCACGACGGATAATAGTAAAACATTAGGAGTAGTTGTCTTTTTCATGTTTTATAAGCAAAGGCCAACTGCAGGTTTGGATTTAGGGCAGTAGAAGAGGTATCTCCCCTTTGGTCTCAGAACGAATGTGAGGTTCAAACCAACCGATTTCTTTCCTATTTTCGAGCAACAATAATGAGAAATAATGTTGTAAATTACTCAAAACTATGAAGATGCAGTGTCTCAGTGGTAGAGCACTCACATTGCTGAGTGGTGTCCCTGGCTCGAATCCAGGTTATGTCAAATATACTGTACTTTGTATTGGACAAATACCACGTACCAATTGTCGAGGTTTTCCTATTCCCTTCTTTTTGGTTGATTCCGCTATCTCATTCATTGTCACCATCTCTGCCTCACTTTTCCTCGGTGCATAAACATGGGCGATAAATAAGGAAAGGCATTCAAAATTAAATCATAATCACTTGGAAACATATTTTGGAAATTGTTTAAAAAGTTAAAGCTTTAAACAAGTTATTTCTTTCAAGAAATACAAGGGAGTTGTAACTATTACGCAACAGGCGTAAAAATAATTTTAAATTAAAAAAAATAATAAATGCGTGGTAAGAATTTTTATAATAATGCTTGACTTAAATTTAATTATCTTGGGAAGAACATAAAATAGTTTAGGAAGTAAAACATAAGTGTGAAGTAGAATAAATGAAATGAAATGTCTCAGTTTAACGTCCCATGATTCCCTTTTAGGCAAAGAGAGACGATGATTAAAGTAAGTGAATGACAAAGGCAGAACAAGGGGAATGATAAAGTGGGAGGAAACGGGAGTACCCACAAAAAACCCACGTATATGATGCTGTTCATCACAAATTTACTTGGCTGATTGCGAACCAGGAACCCCACGCACCAGAGACAAGCACTCGACAACTGAACCACCGTGCCACCGTTGCAAGAGCGTCAAACAAGGAGATAAAGTTTCAACTGTTATTCCTCAAAACAACTCTATGATTGGAGGGAACAAGTACCCTCCTTCGCTGTGGCGAACTCGCTAATTGGGTGGCCCCAAAAATCTCTTGTTGCGCTGGAGCCCCGTTTCTTTTTTTTTATTAAGAAACTGACAACTTATGTTTTATTATGGAAACATTGTGAGTATGTTATGCAATGTTCAAAACGGGTCATATACTCCGGCATGATATACTCTGATAATTCTTTTCATTTAATTTTCATACCGGAACCTTTCATAGTGAGAACGTAGATGTAAAATTATGAATTGGGTAGTATACTTGAAAATTCATATACAAAATATATAGGTTACTGGCTCTAGCCTAAAACATTTTTCGTTTACAGCACTAATTATATAGGTAATGTTTTATAAACTAGGTAATCTTAAGGAAATGAGAAGAAAGGGAATGCCATTACTTCTAGTTCGAGCTCACTTATATGTGTGAAAGTATCCTATTTTTGTAATTAAGAGACAGTAAAAATCAATAATGGTTGTTACATTCTGAAACCGCGGAATTCAAAATGTTTGTAGGGGCCGTGGTGGCTCAGTGGCACAGCGTTCACCTCTGGTGCTAGGGGTCCCGGGTTCGATCCCAGCCCCTGCCAAGTGAACTTTGCGATGGACAAACACCGTGTGCGTGGGTTTTCTCGGGGTTCTCCCGTTTCCTGCCACTTTCTTCATTCCACCATTTCATTCATTACTCATCACCACTGTCTCCTTTAGCCTAACCGGCATAACCGTGGGACGTAAAACTTAAAGATTTCATTTCATTTTTTTTTCAAAATGTTTGATTGCAAATAACAAAAAATCTATTTTCTTGTGCAAATACAAAAAAAAAAAAAAAATCGGTTTTGAATTTCAAAACCGAAAAATCAGTTTCACTTTTTAAGACCGATACTAAAAATCAATTAGGATTAGGATTAGAGTTAGATTTCTAAGTTTTCGGCATCTACAGCCATGTTAGTCAATCACGTATGAGGGACGATGTTCTTCGCTAATCACACTAACCGAGAAAAGGGAAGGAAGAAAGGATTGTGGAACTAAGGAAGTAACCCGGGACCTGTATGTTAGGTACCATCTCGGCATTTGGCTGGTGTGAATGAGGAAAACCCGGGAAAACCTCACACAGGATAGCTGGTCTGAGAAAGCTTTTACACTTTTTCGACCCCACTGGGAATAGAACTCGGGACCTCTCGCATTAACGACGAAAGCGTTAATGACTACGCTACGTGGGGCCACATACTGAAAATACATTTTCAGATATTTAATTTTTCAGAAAACCGAAAACCGAAAATGTCATGAAGTGTGAACAGCAGTAATGTTGGTTAATTACGATGAGAAATCACAAGCGAAACGTTTACTTTGTAAAGCTATTGTTTTGTAAAATTGTAATGTATCATGTTCCATAATGTCCTGAATAAATTGGTTCCTTTTCTTATTCAATGCCTCAATTGTCTAGGATATAGTCTCGATGAAATGTCTCGATCTCATTACGAAAAAGAAGTACAACATTGTTTAGATAACTTGTTTTCTAAAGCTAAAACAATAAGTTAGTGTTCTATGATAAACTAACGATGTGAAACTATGTAAAACTAACTTAAACTAACGATAAACTAACGATATGAGTCGGAATTTTATAAGAATTCAATATGGGCGGGCTAATTTACAATTGGCGGGAAACTTTATTTCTGGAATAAAATCATTATTTTTGCGAAACTAACGATAGTTCTAGCAAAACTAACGTAAACTAACGATAAACTAACGATGTAGATAAGAAAAAGAAAAATTCGTTAGGTGGGCGGGGCAACTTCACAGACGTATGGACTTTGCCAGATAGTAAATTTTGAAATCTCAAGTTAACTCCAGAGTGATTGAAAATAACTCTTTCTCGTCATTCAAGTGGCGGAAGTGCGAAAAAGGTTTGCCCATAGGTTATAGCTTCACACTCAAGAAAACATGGAACAATATTTCAGGAATAGTAATTAGATTTCTGAGCTTTCGGCATTTTTGACCCAAGTGTGAGTATGACGCCCCTCGGTGATCACACTATTCAAGGAAAGGAAAGAAAGAAATGATTGGGAACGGAGCGGAGCAGCGTGGGACCTGTCTCTATGTTAGGTCCATCCCGGCATTTTCTGGTGGACATGAGGAAAACCCAGGGAAACTTCACTCAGGGTGGCTTGCCTGAAAAAGCTTTTACACTTTTTTCGGCCGAGTATTCCCACCGTGGAACAATATTTTCTACGTTTGTCAAGTGAATAAAAATCATGTAAAGCCCGTGCATATTTTCCATATTAGTATACAGTAATGAACTGATAAATATTTATTTTATATACAAGGCTTCTAAAACATACCCAATATTTTTTACACTTTTGGTCTAGTCGCTAACGCATTCACATAGCATAAGGTTTGATTCCTGGTGGGTAAACATTAAACGTTCTAATGTAATTCGTGTTCACTTTAAACTATATATTCACATCTTTCATATACTTGGTGCTGAACAAGGATGCTATTCTCGAACAAACAACAAAGGAACAGATAATGAAAAAAAAACAACAAAGCTTTATTAGATTGTATTCACATTTTGGTGTCCACTACAAACGCACGCACAGTTTTCAATAGAATAAGTATCTATAGTGGTCGCGAGGACTCGTGAAGCTTGACCGTGATTTAACAATTTTACCACTTAGTATAACGCGAGGATTTGTCCTGGTCCAACGCCCACCCATGAAATTTTGCCAATGTCGTCTCTCGTACTATACGGATAACATATGACGGCACAGTGTTGTAAGATAGCATAAGTTTCGTTTTATTGTTATTGTTGTGGTCAATATTTTATATTTGTGGTATTATTATTGTTGTTATTTAATTCGAATAATTGTTAGTGCTGTTTTTCGTCGCTCGTTTGCCATGTTTTCTAAGTTTGGCAATGTTGTGGTGCAACTCTCCTACTTCACTTTTTCTCAAATGTGCATTCGAAAGGCAGTTCTACGAATCGTACCGAACTTCGCCGATGCATCACACGTGAGAGAAAGCAGTTCTGTGATTGGCGTAGACTCCAAGCTTCACGAGTCATTGAGGTCACTATCATTGGTTACTTCGTCAATTACATGCGATTTTTTTCAGTTTATTGTATAACGAGAAAAGTAAAGAAAGAATTTTCAAATGGTAATTTAAAATGTTGACAAACTATAAAGTACTTTTCTAAAATACACATACTATACATACACAACTATTTCGCTGCATTTAATATCATTATTTATTAATGCATCTCAACCAGCTACATTAAATAAAATTATAAATAAAATATTCAGATGACGTTTGGTGTGTATTGCAATCAAAGTTTATTTAACCTGATATATGTATTTTTTTGCTGTTTCATTTGTTGTTAGTTACTGGATGTTGTACACGAAACACGGTTTACCACTTGTGGTATTCTGAATGTTAAACATATATTGATTTCAATATGTTCTTCTTAACCCTAACAAAAAAAGATTAATTTTGTTTAATTCATTACAAACGGCATGTTTATAAAAAATAATAACAAGATATTGATTGTTAAAAAAATAAACTAATTGTTTATATATAGACGTTTTATTGGGTTATTGCTATATTTTATTGTTTGTTTCGTGTTGATTTGATTCCTCGTTAAATATATATATATAGCCTATATATATATATATATATATATATATATATATATATATATATATATATATATATATATATATGGGATATAGTGTAATTGAAACTGTAAGCTATAATGAAACAAATCCTTTACCCTTGATGATTTGATGTATGATACAGTTCTCTTAAAGAAAAAAAAAGTTCAAATCATGGTGATAGAACAATAATTATGTTATTGTTCTTGAAATTGTGTAAAGAAATCGCTAGGTTGGTTAGACTTGGGTTTAGCGTCCTCTTAGCATCAAGGCTATATAAGACGTGGACCTACAAGTTAATATGGAAAGCGAATCACATGAGCTAAGACATGGAATCGAACTCGGATCTCCCCCGCAGTAGAAATCACTAAAGCAGTACGTTCATTATAACTGAAGTTATATCTCCAGAAATGCTTTCTCAGAAATAAACAAAATATTCCTATTAATATATTTACGACTTCTATTTCCATTCAATTACTTGCATAGCACTAAGCAGAGTAAATATTGACCTTCAATATTAATCCTACATAAAGCTATTTAACTTTTAAAACTGGGTGAAACTTAATTTACACTGATCAAAGGATACAACTTGTTTTACACTAAAAGTTCATGCAATTAATATAAGTTTTGAAGTGGTTTTGTGAAATAGGGTAAAGCATACAGTCATTGGCCATCAAATAGTGATTGGCCACATTGCGATTAAAAGTACAATAATAAGGACGTGCTTCGAAATTTCTCGTAATTATGTTGCTGAAGCGGACGGCGATTGTCTTTTCTTTGTTTGTAAATCGGCATTCTTCCGCAAGATTGCGCCTTTGTAATGCTAGAGTTTCGGAAGTGAAGACATGTGCGGATCAGTCTGAAATTCTAGGTAAGTCTTATGAAATTCTTAAGGATTCTTCTAACAATAAAGCAATCGCTTTCAGGATTTAAAGTTGTTTTGCTTGTGGTAATTGATGATAATGGATTTCTTAAGCTTTGAAGCACCATATAACAGAATTTCTTATATCTATTTTTTTATTTTCTTCATTTTCGGGTGGTGGCTAATAACTATAACCTGATTACTCTTCATTTACAGTCATTGGCCACGTATGCCAATTACTATGTATTTGCGCAGTTAATAAATGTGGCAATTTAAAAGTATTCTTAGCCTTTATTATGCACTTTATGAAACATATCTTTTTCTCACGTTAATCTGAATGTATTTACCAGTTGTTGGCATGGCGGCCAATAACTAAATATATCGGGTGGCCAATCACTATGTACAATTCTGATTTCTCGATTTTCTGTTTCTGGCTTTGCAGTCGTACTCGCAAGAATGCCAAAAATTGCTAAAATACCTTACGATAAGGACACTATAGTGAAGGCTCTCAGTGAGTTACATGAAACAAAAGCATCTCAGAGATCCATAGCAAAGAAACATGGAATTCCAAGAGCTACGTTACAATATGAGATAAAGAACTCTGATTGCAACAACAGGTTTGGTCTTTCCCCTATTTTATCTAAAGAGAAAGAAGAGACTATCTGAGTCAGCGCACTGCAGAAGATGTAACATACGCCAGTGCTTGTATAAGTGAGAAAGACATTCGCAGTTGGTTACAGGAAATATACAGTTATTTACAGGAATCAGGACTGCAAGACATCCTAACACAGCCATGGAGAGTGTTCAACGGAGATGAAACTAATTTTCATGTTTGCCCTTCGAGTGGTAAAGTTCTTGCATTCAAAGGTGATAAAAACGTTTACGACGTAAAAACGTTCTCTTCCAAAGAAAATCTGACAGTGATGTTCTGCTTCGCTACCGCCGATGATTGCCGATGTAAGTTGTGGCCGCCGATGATTGTTCATCCATATAAAAGAATTCCAAGTGTAATAATAAACTCTGTTCCTGAAGGTTGGGGAATTGGTAGAAGTGAAAACGGTTGGATGAAATCTGAAGTGTTTTATGAATATATAGCAAATATATTTTATCCTTATGTTGTAAAAGAAGGGATTCAGCTCCCTGTCATCCTCTTCGTTGATGGTCACAAAACTCACTTGACGTATCAGTTAAGCCAGCTTTGCAGAGAACTAGGAATAGAACTTATTGTCCTTTACCCAAATTCGACACGTATTTTGCAACTAGCTGATGTAGCTGCTTTTAAGCCAATAAAATCTGGTTGGAAGAAACCTGTTAGCAATTGGTACAGGAAAAATCCTAATTGTGTACTTACAAAGGTAACCTTTGCCGAAGTATTACAGAATGTAATACAAAGTTATTTAAGACCTGCAGTAATCATTAACGGTTTTAGAGCATGTGGGTTGATACCTTGGGATCCTAATGCCGTTGATTATTCTAAATGTATAACAACTTCAGGAACAAAAGTGAGCACAAAGTTAACAGAAAACACTCCCGTTCTTTCATTTGAGAAATTTTGCAGTATTGTAGGTAACAATAAAATTCAAAAATTTGAAGAAAACTATAGAAATGGCCTTCAACAGAAAGATGTAAATGAAGACAACAAGTTTGTCATCTTGTACAATATATGAAAATTTTTCAATCAAAACCACTTGAGTGTAATTAATAGTACTGATGTGGAAAGCAGCCCGAATGCAACACAATAAATACAGACGAATATTGAGAACGATGGTTATGTGCAAGATGAAAGTGTTCACGAACAGAGTGAAAACATTGGAATAATCGATCCTTTACCAAGCATTAGAAGTGCAGTTTCACCTAAGAAACAGAAAGCTCTCTTTTGGAAACCCAGCATTCCCAAATAATTGTATACTTGGCCTGGCCCGAAACCCCTAAAAGAAAAGGAAAAAGAAACATAGAAAGAATGCCTTATGCAATAACGTCAGAAAAATACAGGATGTTATGTGAAAAGAAGCTAACAGAAAAGGCTAAATTAAATGAGGACAAAGAACGCAAAAAGAGAGAACGAGAGGAAACTAGAAAATCCAAAGCAACGATGAAGTCACTAGCCCCAAAAAAAGAGAACAAAAAGAAAATTAGATCTCAGTAACACTTTCGAAAGTGGTAAGAAATGTTGTTTATAAAGGTAGCGATTCTAAGCATCTGTTAATCTGTAGCGAATGTGATAATGCGACTCATGAACCATGTGTCCCCAGAAATCATCAACCAAACATTCCACTCTCACCAGATGATGATATTTATGTATGCCACAAGTGTTTCCACATTGATGATGAAAGTGATGTACCTAGCAACTTCGAGATTGGTGACAGTGATACAGAGTCATTAGCTGAAATATTGGAACTAATTGCAAAAGCTAATTGAAAGAGTGTTACAAAAAGTATGATATGAAAGAAGGACTAACTGTAAGAACTGTTTATTTATTTTTATATTATATAGGCCTAATTTATATAATATTCAAATATTTTTCAAGAAAAGTTACTTTTGTATTTCTCATAATTTCTACATTGTAAACTTTTAAAACTGTAAAAGAAACATAATACATAGAAATTAATATTTTGTTAACTAGAAATTAATAGATTTTTTAAAAAATAACCACAAAATGCATTGTTTCATTTTCACAATTCTAAACTACTTTTGTCAATATAATAGTGACCTTGGTGTTTAATTTCTAGCCCGTAGAACAAAATTGTACTCATATTAAGCTCAAAAATTTTTAATTGCGTTTAGTGGCCAATCACTAGTACAAACCCCGGCCAATCACTAAAAAATGTGGCCAATTACTGTACATTTTCGCATATTTTTACAAAAAGAGATTCTGTAAAAATGCTGTATAACTTAGAGTAAAAAGAATAACCGAAATCGAAAGCTAATATCCCTATAAGTCCACTTAAAAAAGATTAGTTTTAAATTGCAAGAAATAAGGGCCCCACTACACGACAAAGTCAAAATTTCCCTTAAGTGGCCAATAACTGTGCATTTCACCCTAGTTATTAAAAATATCAGTTTCAATGCAAGTCTTTCATATTATTTTAGAGTTATTCTATTTCAAATCAACCAATGATGAAAAATTCATGTCTCGGATTTTGATATATATATATATATATATATATATATATATATATATATATATATATATATATATTGAAAGACGTGTTTAAGAATAGTTATTTCCCAAAATAAAACTTTTCCAGCCCTTATAGTTAATTAGTAATTAATTACCAATCAGTTTCAATGTCACGATTCAAAAACATCTAATTTTACATTTTATTGTTTATTTCAGTAACAATAAGAGCTATGAAGCTAAACAAAAAGCTTCCATATGTAATTTTGGCTGCAAATTTTAAATCTGCAATTAAAACTATTGAATATTGTGTAGGTGTAGTCATAGCAGCATTTATGGTCCCAAGTTCAGGCCGCGGAATGAGCATGTGGTGAAAGTTGTTCATGTGTGAAATGTTAACACGAAGTTAAGAAATAACTATATTTCGTGTGAAACAAATTTGATTTTGTGTATTTGAAACTAATTCATTCCAAAAATCTGAATATGTCCTTTGTCTCATAACGAGCTTCTGAAGTAATGATATAGAATTTATTACAAGTATTCCACACAGTAGCCTAAAATTATAGCAAAATAATAATAATAATAATAATAATAATAATAATAATAATAATAATAATAATAATAATAATAATAATAATAATAATAATAATAACAGTTACTTACCTACTACTAATCATCAACATTGTATAATGTATCAGTGTTTACTGGAAATCTCGAAAAACTGGTTAATTTTATTAACAATCTCATGTGATCTTCCACTAGCTGTGATAGAAATATGATCTGTTGCGTCAATAGGAATGTGATCGGCTGGTACTCATACAATATCGTCGGTTCATGGCAGCAAAAAGTAGAAGGGAGCCATGCATTGTGTAAGAACTTTGTGTTGTAGTCCTGATATTCCTCAGAATATTTCAGCATCATCCCAATCCATCATTTGTAGCCATAGACACACGCTTCAAACTTTCCTAGGTCCAGGACTTTTACTTCTGGTGTCTTCTCTTTGTATTGATCATCTATCTAAATTCTATGTAGGTGTTCCATTAGTGTATAGGAAATTAGTCCATTTTAAAAACTTATTTCACTGTCAGGAATGAAAGCCTGATTATTTCATGTTCCAGGTATTATTTTCATTGGGGTAAATCTATTTCCTTGAATCGTGCAATGCTGTTGAATATCTTCAGTCGACACAAAAAATGTGTAATGGATGTGTGTCCATAGCCTATTTGTAAAACTCCTGTGCATTTAATAGTTGGTTCATTGTTGTCTTTTGTAAACTCGCAAATATTAGAGGTTTTATTTTGGCTCTTAGATTAAAGTACCCAAAACCAAATTTGGTTCACACGAAATATATATATTTGTAGCCCTGTGCTAAAATTTCACACACGTACAAATTTCACCACATGCTCATTCCGGGGCCCGAACTTGGGACTATAAATGCTGCTATAACTATACAGCTATACAATATTCATTAGTACTGATTACAGATTTTAAATTTACAGGAAACTTTACATGCGGATGCAAAGTTTTAGCTTCGTAGCTCTTATGGTTATTGAAATAAACAATAAAACGCAAAATTTGCTGTTTTTGAGTCGTGTCGTTGAAGCTGATTGCGTAATTAATTACTAATTAATTATGATGGCTGGAAAAGTTTTATTTTGGGAAATGACTATTCTCAAACATGTCTTTCAATGTGCAAAAATTTATTAAAATCTGAGACATGAATTTTTCATCATTGGTTGATTTGAAATAGAATGACTCTTTAAAAAATATAGTTTACAGAAACAATTAAAAAGAATGTGTCATTTAAGAATACAAACTGAAATTAATGATTACTTGAATTGAATATAATACTTAATTTGGATTTTGAAATTTCAACTGAATAGGAAAACTTTCCAGATTCAAACCGTTTTCTTTTTTACGTGAAATTTTGACATGCGATGTGTGCATAGCATGCAATATAAACATAACCATATTTCTCTTGAGATTCATTACGGTTCACTCTAATTGGTGATGACTGTAGTTCCGTGTAGAAAACAAGTCCAGGTTATTCTCTAAAATTTAGTACACCCTCCTTACTTAAATTATAATACATTTAATTTTAAGGTCGGATATCGAAAAACACATAATAAGAGAATAACTAAAATGTAGCAATATTAGTAATACATTAGAAGTGAAATCTGGGCAGGAAAGTCTCAGAGAACGTTAACCAGGGGTGCCCACAAGAGGGAGCTATGACGCAAACTGCGTCATTGAAATATTTGGGGGGTTAAAAATCTATATAAATATGTTTGAGATGGTGTAAAAATTGATCATAAAGATTTTTTTTTCATGGAAGAACACCTACGGATAGGCAATTGAGGGAGGGTGCGTCATTGACATGAGGGGGGTGGGTACCACTGCGTTAACTGTTGCAATCTCACAGATAAAAGTAAAAATATAGTCACTAAAAAAACGCATTCTTGCTTCAAAACCTGGGAATTTTAGACACTTCAAACACTACTTCTGATTCATTATTAACACCCTCATAATTAGAATTTAATAATCCTTTATCACATCGACTATTATGGCATGTTTAATAATGACACTGTTAATATGCAACAAAATTTAAAAGTTACAATGTTGACTAAAAGGAGCGAAGGAAACAATATATAGTGTTTTTAAAGATGGCGCCTACGGACCATGAAAATGTATTCTATAACTTATAATAAAGCAATAATGCTGTATAATTGTATAGTCTCCGGAGCCTTTTACAGACCCTATGACCAACAGTAATAATAATAATAATAATAATAATAATAATAATAATAATAATAATAATAATAATAATAATAATAATAATAATAATAATAATAGTAATTCACCCGAAAAGACTATAAGTAAATATTAAATAGTGTCACTTATATTCTCAGAAAGAAATGACAGAACTATACTCTTGCTGCTGTTACTCTCTTGGTAGCCCAGCCCACTTGTTTATCCTCGGTGATCTGAAAGCTCGTGGGAGTTAATCTTGAGTTGCAATTTAAGGCACACTCCCTGAAATTTTCCAATTAGTTGCGGCTGTACGGCTTTTGCTTAGTGGTGTGACGTCACAACAGCTTAGTGTTTTCAAAGGCATGAAGTCATCAGCAGCCAATGACAAACACGCTCTATGGCTCTGTTTTCTGCTTGAGACGATAGTGGTATGTGATTGGAGTACACTTCATGTAGCAGCACGACTATAGGCTGCTTTTCTTAAGAAATGAGAGAGTACAGATGAAGTATTAACATCGCATCTTTGATACATCAATCATTTCACTGCTAAATAAATACAGCTTTATTTAATATGTATACAAAATTATGTCGACTTACGCGAGTTTTAGGTGTTGCCTCCCCCCGTAAGAGTGCGTCCCTGGCCTAAGTTAATAGTTATACATTTGTGACCTTAATGAAAGTATGAAATTCCTCATAACGATTTTTGTAAAACAGCAATTCAGCTTATGCTGCTCGGAATAAGAAATTATATTCACTATTATTATTATTTCGTTCATTATTCTGACCATATACCTACATTATACCTTACACATTATAATTACATGTACCCATAACTATATTATCTTCCTTTCGTGTGCCAAAACCAGGATTGTAATATTCAGCTGTGCTGGCCATGTTAAATTATGCCATAGCGACTGTTGTAATCCAGCGCTGCGAGTGGATACGATATTTCGCACATTACACCCTCGTTAACGTCGGCGGAACTTGTTGTTCCATTATACAATTAGTTTCAGCGGCTGGCTGTAGGATTACGCTCGATAAGAGGGAAGCTAGCCCATGGCTCTCAAATGACGAAAGATGAGATGAAGCACGTGCGGCTAAGCAGAAGGGAATGCTTCTTCCTGGCGGTGGCGTTTGTGGGTCCTGTAACATTTTTAGATGAACAACTAGCACCGACCACTAATGTGTTAAGAAGCCATTTTCTTGCCTCATGACTCGAGGAGAAATAAAAGTGAAAAAAAATAATGATTTGGTTCAACCGCTAAATGCTCTCTTATTCTATGTGATGGTACGATTCATCACAATGTTATGTAGTTTCACAGAGTGGTTTCCTCATATACCATGTTGGTGCACAAAATGTCCAGAAGAAAATCTGATACTAATTTTCACGACTATTTTCTGTCTGGAATCTGCAGTCCTTGTTATTGTATTTCGAACATATTCGTCATGAATACAGGAAAATATGGTCAAATGTTAATCACAGTCTTTATTACGTGACTCCATCTGTTATAAGTCCAGCTAATTTATTGTCTCCCTTGTTGCTCTAAATTTGGCGCAATTAATGCATAAATGGATCAAATCCACTATTGCTCATTTTGGACATAGGTTATTTCATTTTCAATAAAAGTAAGTTCAAGCGTTCTTCCAGACGCATCCTACCCACATAAACTGTGAAAATGAATACATTCTGGTACTGCTAGAATGATGTAATTAATTTTACAACGCATAAAACCCGAGCCAAAAACCTGATTGGTACAACTTAATGCCATAACCCTTTCGTTATCAGCTTTGAAGAACACGTGCAAAATCAGTTGTAGAACAAGTGAGTGAGTGTATCTTTTTAAATCTTATATTTAAGTTATAAATAAATATAAATACAAAACACCACTGAGTAAGGCTATGTGATAAACGTATATAAAAAGGAGAGTAAAACGAACGATAAAATATACAAAAGAGAACGAGTGAAAGTCTGATGAAGACACAGTGTGTTGAAACTGTTACGTGATGGTATTTTATACAGGGTGTTTCAAAACAACGCCGACAACGTTTGGGAGGTGATTCCTGGCATCAAAACAAAAAGTATAGACCAACCTGGGTGCACAAATGCTTTTTTTTCGGAGTTATAGGCCGCCGAAAACACGTAAAAGTGAACTTTAAAGATCCATAGCTCGAATGCTATGGGACCTAACGCAGTCGGGTCAAGACTTCACTGTGGAACTAGTATGTGCCCTACACAAATATTCAAGTTCCAAAATAGTGCGGTACTTCCCCAACAATTTTCATAGAGGTAGTTGGTGAGTGCTTCAAATTATATGCCCGTCGCTAAACTCCCTCTATAAAAGTTGTTGCGTGAGTATTCAGGATTCTGAAACAGATTTTTGGATAGAGCACATATTAGCTCTTAAATGAAATCTTGACCTGACTACGGTAGGTCCCATAGTTTTGGACCTATGGACCTTTAAAGTTCATTTTTTTCATGTTTTCAGCAGCCTATGACTCCGAAAGGAAGCATTTGTGCATCCAGGTTGGTCTATACTTTTTATATTATCTTGGTGACAGGAATCACCTCCCAAACGTTGTCTGTGTTTTTGAAACACCCTGTATATTTTATCACATAGCCTTGTTCAGTGGGTTGTTGTGTTAGTTTGACAATATGAAAACAAGGCCGTATAGCAAAGTTAATAATAAGTGTAGGTGGGCTATGTAAATGTAGTTTATTTTTAATTAAATGGCATTTATGTTCTTTGCAAAGATATCCCTAATATTGTATTCTAAAAATGTAATACAAAGTGTCTTATTCTTTATTATCTTTACTGTTAGCTTTACTATATTGTATCCAATGAATACATTCAAAAACAACTAGAGTACTATTTTATAATTGGATAAAGCAAAATATTATAATTACAACATATAGCAGTACTTCCTTCCTACTGGCAGGACGTTTATGTTGTTAGCAAGGCTACAGTGTCGTTCCACGAGAAGAACAAATGTGTGGACGTTTAATCATTAAGATTCCGATCTGAATCTCCTTTCAGAGCTTAGGAGACTCATGTTCAGATATTGCAAATCACTTCTGTAATGTAAATAAAGAAACAAAGGAGATATTTTTTTTCCATTCCTTGAGAGTAGGGTATATTTCTCTCTTTTTCTCACAACACTATTTTGTGGGACCTTGAAAAAAGAGTTGAGAGCAAGACTTATAAAATGCTTCCTATGGAGTATTGTGTTGTACGGGGAAGAATCATCGACATTACGCAAAAATGATGGAAAACGATTGGAAGTTCTCGAAATGTGTATGTGGAGAAGAATAGATATAATTAGGTGACTCGAGTTGGAAACGAATGATATGATGTTAAAAAGAGATGGGGGAGAAAAGGACAATTTTAGATAGTGTTGAAAAGAGGAAGATAAAATGGTTGGGGCATTAGCTAAGAATGAACTATAGTATGAGCGAAGCGCTAGAGAGTATGGTGGCAGGATGATATATACAGAGGGTAAAGGAGTACAATTAATGGACAATATCAAAACAGAAAAGTCATACGTGAAGACGAAGAGGTTAGCGGAAGACCAAGGATCATGGTAGCTTCTCAGTTGCAGGAAGTGACCTGCCAATACTGGAGTTGAGTTGAATTGAATTTGAGTTAAACGTCCTCTTCAGCAGCGAAGCTGTATGAGACGGGACCTACTGATTGGCGCGGAATCCGAACCAAGTGAGCTCCCGCTGGAAACCGAACCCGAGTCTCCTACGTGGCAATAATGGAATAATATCTTTGATGATGATAATGATGACGATGATGATGACGATGATGATGATTAGTAATTTGAATTGGTTCTCTTGTACTCTAAATCTGTGCCTTTGGTGTAAATTTCACGAGTTTGATTTGAGAATGAGATGTATAAAAGGAACGAAGCTATCATTTTGTGTAGCGTATACGGTCAAATCTGTTAGTTTCGCTGATTATTTCTTTTAAAAAATCAAGATAAATATATCAAACTTGACATGGACATAAACACATACATATCATAGGCACCTAAAATAGCCCATGTTGTTCAGAAAGACTAAAACTCATTATGAGATGCGACTCACGATTGTCAGCCTAATGTTTCACACCTGTCGGCTACATCAAATCGACTAGATACTGGTGGACACACTAAAGCTAAATTGAAATCATTACTTGAATAAGAGCACGTACCACCAAATGTCCTTTCTAAAACCAAACAATATATGATATAAGGAAGAATTAGGGCATGAAAGAGTCTTTTTTTTTTTTTTTTAGCTGAAGCTAACAAAGTTTATTTTATAACAACACAACAATGGAACAAAATGTGTAAGAAAAAAATAAACTTATGATGTACAGTAAATGTCAAACAGAAGTTAATTAGTTGCTCAGTATTCTTTGACACGTAGCCTACTCATCAGAAGGACGCAGTCACTTACAGAGTTAAACTGATTTTATTAATCTTTGTAACTAATATCAGTTATTGTGTCTATGGGGTTTATCGGGATTCTAATATTTAATCCCACATTTTCATTTCACTAATTGTTTCACAACTATTAACTTTCAATAACTATTCGTCTCCTTTACCCTACAGAGTTTATCCGTTGAACATTATCCTACAAGTTTCATTTCATTCTAATGTCCAATAAAATAATATTCAGTACCGGTACAAGGATATTACAAACGATAGACTCGATTTCATAAATTCGCTGCAGAGTTATTGTTAAACATATTATTACAAAACTTTGTGGATATATTGGAAAGGTCAAGAAGATTTTTGTTTTATAGATTCATTTATGATTTCTGCCACGAGAGGGCAGCAGTCATTTATTCAAGATGGCGACAGGCGCTGTGGAAAGCTTATGTTGCATAGATGGACATTTTCCACTGGGCTCGCTCGGGCTCGCGCTCACCTGTCTCAACTGGGCTCGCGCTCACTCGCGCTCGCACTCACTCGGGCTCGCGCTCACTTCTGTCCACTGGGCTTGCACTCACTCGGGCTCGCGCTCACTTGTCTCAACTGGGCTCACGCTCCCTTCTCTTGGCTGCACTCGCGCTCGGGCTCATTTCTCTCAATTGGGCTCACGCTCATTCGTGCTCGGGCTCAGTTCCCTCAATTGGGCTCGCGCTCACGTATTTCATTGGGGCTCGAGCTCAATTGCACTCGGGTTCACTTCTCTGAGTTGGGCTCGCATTGACTTGTTTCATTGAGGCTCGGGCTCAATTATTGAGCCCGAGCGCAGTTGAGCGCAAGAGCCATGCTCGCGAGCTTGTACATCTTAATGGGCTGATAAATTGCGTATGCTCCCTCCAATTTCAACCCCTGATGGAGTTGTTACAATTAATCGGAGTTTCATAACTTTTCCTATTTTTGCGGCAGCCCAAACTATTACCTAAATCGTTTTTTGTTAAAATAATGTGCGTCACTTTTATGTTGATTTTCATTGTTTCTGTTTGCAGAATCTATGTGGATAGAGCTATCATTTAGTTACAAAATAATGTTTTTTTTCTTATCTCATAAAAATACCTGACACGTTAATACTAAACTTCGTTAAAACAGCTGCTTTAACAAAATGAACTAGTCCTACAAGTCATAGGTTGTTTATGCAGCTGAAATTTGAAATGCTGTTGATTGATTAATTGATTATTTTTCACCATCCCCTTTCATCAGCGAGGCTATATGAGACATGGACGTATAGTTTTAACGCGGAATCTGAACCACTGTCGTTCAATACTTTCCCACAGTGAATTGATCACGAAAGTCGCGCGTGCTAGCCACTAGACCAGTGGAAGGGCTTGTAATACTGTCGTCCAATGATTTTTATTAGGAATAAATTATAGGTAATTTTTTATCGTTTAGTCAGCGTAACGAAGATGTCCAAATTACAGTGTGATATACTGATAGTGCAAGTATTGAACCATTGTGTAGTCCACAAACCAGTATACACCTTCTGAACCCCTGTCACCAAGGCATTCAAAGTGAAAGTGTTAGTGCTCTGAAGAATGCTAACCCTCCCCCCGTCCCATCCCCATTGTTATGAAACCAACTATCCAACCCCGAGTCAGTGAAGCGGAAATCGACCTTGGGCGATGATAATTTTGTGCTCAGGAACTGCATGAATGAGTAAGTACAACAAAATTAGTAAATCCCGGATATGTTAAAAGCAGACCTTCACCTTCAAGTTTTACTGTATTGCCAAGCTTTGAGGCTCATTTATTGTCGTGCTTTGTAGATAATAGCTATGTATCTGAGACCATGCTTCAAAACCATACACTGAGAAAAAAAGTGTACGTGGCGTATGTAAAATCATATGTTACATTTGTAAATCCTGTAGTTTTTGGACTGCAAACGTATAGCTGAAAACGCATGTTTTATAATACTTTCTGTAAGTATTCCATGTGTACGTGCTTTCCGTATAAAACAATATGGGCGGTCAGGATCTCATATACAGATGGACAAACAAGGGAACGTATAGCCTGTTGGCCTCTATCTAGAATTTGAGGGAGTGAATAGTTTGTATTAACAAACAAGCAATATTTTCTAAAGTTAATTCTGCAGTAGTTTCTTTATTTCTTTACATTTCCAACTTCTGATGAAAAAATAGGCCTATTAAGTGATATTGCACCTCCATCAATACCGGGATGATATAGTCTTAATGCGATTTCTTTACATGTTTTTCTGAAACCTGGAGTCCCGCAATAGTGTTCCCATTCGGGTCTGCATCTTCTAAGTCCATTAGATTACTTTTTGCCCTTACTTTGAAGAAAGAAAACATTATTTTTTTTTAACTTTGTGACTTCCCTCAGGAGCAACCTCTACTTTTAGTTATGTATTTGAAAGCATATTGACCTGCTAAAATATATTAAATATGAATATTTCTTAATTTAGGCTAACTTTAAGAGTATTAAAACTGAAAATATGCGTTGATTATAGCCTGTATTTTGTTAAAACACACCAAAGAAAATTAGAAGTTAATGAAAGCTCAATAAAGATGTTTATGAATGAAATTTACGTCATAACATCAGTTTGAGTCGAGAAGTTATGTGTAATATTTTCGAAAATGGTAGTAAGCATATTGTGGTTCTAGTTTTCAATTCATCTTTACATTTCCTTGTGTATATTAAAAGCCGGTTCTTTAATGGCGTAACATAACGGGAAAATAGTACGTATATAAAATGAGGTAATATTAAGGACTGCGTTAAAAGAGGAAATGTAATTGTGTCAATTTACGAAGCTATCGTGAAATTTAGAATGTTTTGTATTTGTTTGTTTGGAGCTTAATATTCTTTTTCATCAGTGAGGTTATATGAGATCTCGCTCGTCTGGAAGATGAGAATAGTTACTTACCACTTATTCACAGTGAATCAATATGAATAAGTGCCTGACAACCCTTAGCTATTTCGTCAGGTATGTGCTAATCTTCACGGTAATAAGATTTTATAAATCCGCAATGAAAATATTATGTCAAACATCAAAATCGAATTGTAACCAAGGGTAAAAATGGATCTGAAAAGATTCGGGAATGCATGACGTTATGCCGTCCTCTGTGCCTATGTTTGCCCTAGGAAGTGGAGGAACGCCATAGATATTTTTGGAAGTGGGGGATGACGTCCCTCGTGTTTTCCCTCACTTTTAACACTGGTTGTAACAAACGACTCGCCATCGTTTCACGGTAGATTTCGAAACAAGACTTTAATGAAAGGAGGTGTGTGTGTGTGTCTTTTTTTATTTCTTTTTTGGGGATGTTGAATTGCTATCTTTCTTTTTTTACTAGCCCATTGACTTATATGAGGAAGTATTTTTCTTTTAAATAGACGAGATTTTAATCACTCAATTTTACTAATTTCTTTTTCTGGCCCATTTAAGAGTTCCTTGCTTTAAAAATATTCAATGTAATATTGTTTAAGTTTTTATTTATATATATTAAAATTGCATAATACCGTAGTTAAATTTCGCTTAAAATGCATTTAAAGGTCTCAAGAAGAAGTAGTCAGTAAAATTAACAGGCTAAAATTCTTTTATTTCAATAAATAAATAAATAAATAAATAAATAAATAAATAAAACAATGTTTCAGTAATAACCCTGTGCAGTATGAGGTTCAGGCTGTCTGGGCTCAAATTCCAAACACTTAAACTATTTGACAAATACTATCACGAAAAAAGAATTAATAATAACTTGTTATAATATAATTATGAGTTACTCAATCAATCTTCGTATAATAGCATAACATGTCACTCTATGCGTATTCCTAATAGTAAGCAGCATAGCTAATAGGTGTCACTGCCTGCCCTGCGTGAAGGCCTGATGTCAAGAGATGTCGTTAGTGTAAATATAACTTGAAGATTTAAAGCTATTGCCAATATTCAACTCCAACTAAAAAACTGTATTGTTTTGATTGTATTATTTCAAAGTAGAGTAGCATATAGTGTACAGTGGACCTATGGCTTGGGTAGAACCGCTGGTAATTTTAACGGGAAAACGAACGAATTTATCATGGCAAATACACTTTATCATTTTCTTCTATCTACCTCCATTGTTTTCTAGTTATTTTTACAAGTATTCTAGTAGCCCCAATATAAAGTAAGATTAGTGGCATAAATCTCAACTTGTTTATAACATCTGTTGACGTACATTGTTTACGTCAAATTATGAAGATCTTTTTAATAAATTTTAAGAGAATTCAACACAATTTCTTGTGAAATTAAAAACAAAACACTGTTAAATACTGATTTAATTATGTCGTCATTTGATAATGTTCAACATGCATCTGCGTTCTAGCATTTCATAGAAAGTATCCTTTGTTTTATTGTCATTAAAAGTAGTCCAACTTTAAATATAAAGAGAAAAAAATATACATTTCTACCGCAAATCTATCCAAAGTACTTACTGCCGCTTCAAAGGAATTGTGTTCTTTTTATTTATTTATAGCTAATGCTCATTTAACTGATACAAAAAATCTGAGCTTTGACAGAAAGGAATATTCAAATAGAAATAAAAAATAATGAAAAGGAAAAAAGTATTAATTAATGGATCTTGACATCTAACGGTAAGAGAAAAATATTATCCTAGTGAATAATTTGGTAAATTGATGCAACTTTGTGAGTAAAAAAACATGTTACGTTCTTTAATATGATTTCACGTCAAATAAAGAGATCAATGTAGGAGGCCATATCTTTTGTGTGTCAAGCTTCAAAGGAGACACACAAACACAAACAAAAGATAAGTACCCAAGATGGAATATAAACTAATTGTATGGGGTGAAGTATTCATAACAAGTTAGTATAATTTCCCTCTATTGATGAACGTTATCTATCTGGAGGAAACGGAATGAAATCTAGAATTGTATGCATTTACATGTATGCATTGCATTCCTAAATATGGAAAATGTGTTTTGAGTTTGTCCATTTACATGTAACTGTAAGTGTGCTTGACATCGCATATTTTTCTCAGTTACTTTTGTATAAACAGAGACAAACACATATGCATACACACACACACTTAAAACTTAGCACTCTCCCAAAATCAGTAGTTCTTATTACGTTTACCAACGTAGTCCGGAAGGAGATTGTGAGTTCTCACTCTTGGACGAGATAACCTTGAACGGAATCCTTTCTTTGACGATTGTTTCTGTATGGCCCCCATTTTTATTTGCTTGCAACTACCTTGCAACTAGCCTTAGAATTGTATGCACCTATATGCTTTATGCATTGCATTCTTAAATATGGAAAATGTGTTTAGAGTTTGTCCATTTACATGTAACCGTGAGTGTGCTTGACATCACATATTTTTCTCAGCTTCTTTTGTAGAAACAGAAATATATGCATATGCATACACACATACTTAAACATAAAACTAAACTCTCTCTCTCTCTCAAACTAACTCTATGGCCTATGGAACCCGGAGGTTCAGTGCCGCCTTCACAAAAGCTCTCCACTGACTTCTATCCTTAGCTAATTGCATCCAGTTTCTACTTTGTATTCCTATCTCTGCGAGATCCATCTTAATATTGTCCTCCCATCTGCGCCTAGGTCTTCCTAATGGTCGTTTTCCTATGGGTCTACCAGTCAAGACTTTCAAAGCGTTTCTACTTTCTTCCATTCTAGCTACATGACCTGCCCACCTAAGCCTCCTAGACTTGACGACCCTAACAATATTGGGTAAACCGTATAAACTATGTAGTTCCTCGTTATGGAGCTTCCGCCATTCCCCATTCTCGTTCCTCTTGGGTCCGAATATTCTTCTCAGGATCCTATTCTCAAATACTTTCAGTCTATGTTCTTCCCTCAGAGTAAGCGACCAAGTTTCGCAACCATACAGAACAACAGGCATGATTATCGTTTTATATATTTTAAGCTTCAAATTCCTCGACAGAATTCGCGACAAGAGATTTTGAACCGAATAGTAACACGAATTCCCTGCTTTTAGTCGACATTTAATTTCTTCGTGAATATGATTTTCGTCTGTTAATATTGATCCTAAATATTTGAAAGTATCCACTTTATCAAAAGTATTATTTAATATTTTAACGCCTCCACAATTTGCCGTATTACGGTCCCGACACACTTCCATGTATTTAGTTTTCTCTGCATTTACTTCTAAACCCATGTCCCTGCAAGCGTTTAATAAGATCTCTGCATTTATTTCTACTGTTCTCCTATCATCTCCTATTAAATTTACATCATCAGCATATGCCATAACCCGGTGAATGCCGTTCAACTCTAGGCCCTGGTTGCTATCTTTGATTTTCCTTATAGCGTATTCCAGCACAAAGTTAAATAATAATGGCGACAACGCATCTCCTTGTTTCAGGCCATTTTCTACGTGGAAGCTCGTGGACAAAAATTTTCCTACCTGGACTTTACTTTGGGATTCACTTAAACATATCTTAATTAATCTAATTAGCTTTCTCGGTATTCCAAGCTCTGTAAGAAAGTTGTATAATGTTTCTCTCCTAACCGAGTCGTAAGCCTTTCTAAAATCAATAAATAGTTGATGTACCGGGGTATTGTATTCCCACTTCTTTTCGAGTATTTGGCGAATGGTAAATATTTGGTCGATAGTTGATCGATTTCGTCTAAATCCGCACTGATAATCTCCAATAATTTCATCTGCGTATGGGGTCAATCTTGCTAACAGAATATTTGAAAGGATTTTATAGGATGTTGACAGAAGAGAAATGCCTCGATAATTATTACAGTCAGTTTTGTCGCCTTTCTTGTGAATTGGAACAATGATTGACTCTTTCCACTCTTGTGGCAATTCTTCCTTGTTCCAGATAAGGAGAATGAGTTTGTGTATCTTGTTCCACAATTTTTCGCCTCCAGCTAAAATTAACTCAGCCGGAATTTCATCTACACCCGGAGATTTGTGTTTCTTTAATTTCTTTATAGCGGTTTCTACTTCTATTCGATTGGGTTCTGGAATATACGGTTCTGCGGTGTGTATCTCCTTTTCTCCACGCACATTAGTTTTTGGCTGCGTGTTCAGCAAATCGTCAAAGAAATCTTTCCATCTATTTAAGAGGCTATCCGTATCAGTGAGAACTGTTCCGTCAGATTTCTTTAATATATAAGCACGAGGTTGATAGCCTTTCTTAAATTCGCTGATCCCCTTATACATGTCCCGAATATTTTTATTTTTACTATTATCTTCAAGTTCCTTAATTTTAGCTTTCAAAAAATCCCGTTTCTTTGTTCTAAAAGTTTTGGAAGTTTCCCGCCTGATATCTGCGAAATTTTGTGTAGTTATTTCATTCGGATTTTGTAGCCACCGTAATTTTGCCTGTTTTCTCTTCTCTACTAGTTTAATGCATTCTTGGTTGAACCATGGTTTGTTCCTACGTATTTCCGCGTGTCCCAATTTTTCTATTGCTGAACTTTTAATGCTATCTCTAATTTCAATCCAAGTATCCTCAACACTAGTGCACTCCGAGTCTTCTAAAACCGAGAATCTATTCGAAACTTCAATCTGGTATTCCTCTCTTACCTGGCTCTCTTCTAATTTCTTTAAATTAAATCTCTCCGTTTTCGGACATTGAGTATTACATTTATTCAACGATAATCTCTCCCGTATTATCGCTGCTACCAGGTAGTGATCAGTGTCACAATCAGCCCCTCTAAACGACCGGACGTCAATTATGCTAGATTGTCTTCTTCTATCTACTAAAACGTGATCAATTTGATTATGTGTTTTTCCGTCTGGTGATGTCCAAGTGTATTTATGAACGTCGCGATGTGGGAATTTTGTACTCTTCACGATTAGGTTTTTGGATGTTGCAAAGTTCACGAGTCTAACACCGTTGTCATTACTTTCCTTATGCAAACTTTCGTTCCCTATAATCGGTTTGAAAATATCCTCTCGTTCTACCTTCGCATTGAAATCCCCTAATAGAATCTTCATATGGTATCGCGGGAGTTGGTCAAATATCCGTTCCACTTCTTCGTAAAAACTATCTTTTATATCGTCACCCTTATCTTCAGTTGGAGCATGTACATTTAAAACAATAATATCACACCACCGTCCCTTAAGAGTAATAAAGGAAAGTCTGTCAGTAACAAATTCAACCCGTTTAATTGCTGGAATATTCGTTTGTGAACGAAAAACCCTGTTCCTAACTGGTGATTTTTATTTCCTTCCCCGTAAAAGAACGTAAAATTTCCGGAATTCTCAGATCCATTTCCTTCCCACCTAACTTCCTGAACTCCTACTAAGTCCATCCTGTATTTCTCTAACTCACTCGTTACAGATTTCAACGCGCCTGCCCTATAAAGACTTCTAATATTCCATGTTCCAAATCTCATGTCCATTTTCTTTTGCTGATGTCGTGCCAAATTATCAGTCCTTGTCCGAGGCTTTTGTGAATGTTTCTGAACAAGAACCTTTTTTTACAGGATGAGGGTGTTAGCCTTACCCAAACCCCCAAGCTGGAGGACCACTCCTAGTCGTCTGTCCGCGACTGACTCTTCCAAAATCAGTAGTTCGTATTACGTTCATCAACGTAGTCCGGAAGGAGATTGTGAGTTTGCACCCTTGGACCAGACAACCTTCAACGTAATCCTTTCCTTGATGATTGTTTCTGTATGATCTCCATTGTTATTGCCTGGCAACTATCTTTAGCATTGCAAACTCTGATAGTTAAAGTTTTTTTCAGCACTATTTCACTATTCGGTTCTACAAAATATGTGTCTTAGAAGATTCTCGGTTCACGATGTACCCTTACAATCTGGCTCACTTTTGGTGGCATTTCACTAGCACTTCGACACATGGAAATTGAGATACTGCAGTGATAAAGATGCCTGTTTCATGATTGTAGTTAAATAGTCGAATATAAACTAATAAAAAGTTTTCATTCCTTAAGAGATATTGACATCAAGAATCAGTAACTTATTTTGTACGTAGTACTTTATCAACGTTACTCCCTATAAACTATACATTGTGGAATAATATCATGTTACGATAGAAGGTTTCTATATGTTTATGTACAAGGTGGTCCGGAAGTGGACTTACCTCCCTTTAGTTTCAGCAGTATAGTGTTAGTTATGCTAGAATGCCTGTACACAGCTACCTTGAAGTCTTAAAAGTCATAAACATCGGTATGGTCACCATCAATGTCGAAACACAGCTGAATCCTGTGCCAAGTTCTCGCAGATGTTTTTCGGAGATACTCCGGTGTCACGAGGGAGAAGGTGTGTTCCACAACTGCTCGTAATGCCTGCGTTCTGTGATATCGAGTGTTTCTTACTTGTTACCTTTTGAAACCCCAGAGAGCATTGTCTGGTGTCGTCATATCGGGCTTCTTGGAAGCCAGGCAAAGGGAGCTGATGAAGATGTACAACCTTTTCCAATTCAGCGGCCGGGAAACGTTTGATTTAGGTAGTTGCGAAGTGCGCTGTTGCTCCATCCTGCTTTATCACAATAGTGTCTTTGATATCACTTTCTTCCAGTTGAGGCACAAACCATCCATTAAGCATCTCCAGGTAAGAATGTCCATTAACATTATCTTCGAAGAAGTAAGGCCCAAAAATATGTGTTGCACTCATTCCAGTCCACACTATCACGTGTGGTGTGTTTCTCTCCATCTCTTTGTAAAACCGGGGGTTTTCCTTACACCATATCACAACGTTCCGAGAATGCATACTCCGTAGATAGCACAATCGTCTGTGAAGAGGACTGTCACGGGATCGTTTGGAAGGGAACGCCTTAAGGAGAGTACTACATGCCTCTTTCCGCGCATCCATGTCGGCGTCACTCAGTTCATTCACATGCATTCGTCGGTAAGCTTTCGTTTTAGATCTTCTTTCATGTGCCTCATCATGGTGGTCCAAGGAATACCAAGCTCCGAATAACTTTTACGTGTTGATTTTGAAGACGACTGCTGCACTGATGCTTCCACTTCATGGCACGTTTCCCTCCGTTTTATCGGTCGACCACCTCGGGGATGATCTTTCACACTGCCCGTATCCCGGAAATGTACGTTTTTTTTCCCACCCTAACATTGTTGGTTTTCTTTTGTGGGTTAATACCAAAGCGGTCTGTAAATTTCACTTTAACACCTTCCATGATGTCACCTGTGTAACGCCCTTCGTGAAACCTAACCGCAACAACTAATCTTTGTTCAATGCTATATGGACTTTGATCACACATTGTTGATTACTCCAACTTCATTGCAAATAACTGTTACCAAGCTGAGAAAATCAGAAAACAATTGAGCATGGATAGCAATGTTACTAGACAATGTCAAGCAATGTTACCAGGCAATGCCAAACAATATTACCAGACAATGCCAAGCAATGCTACCGAACGGAGTTTGGGGTTCGACTTACGGTTAGAAAGAATTCAAATTTTAATGTATTACTGTATTTTAGATTCCACCGCATTTAACCCGGCAACGGTCGACACGTGAGCACAACGCTCACTCTGGCATTTGTTTTCGTTTCAAATCCGCCCTAGTGGGGTCACAGACTTGAGGCGCCGTCTAGCTGTCTCTTGATGTGTCTTGTGTATAAGAATGAAGTGTAACCCTTTCATTCTCTTTCATTGGAGTAGCACTGGCCTTATAAAAGTGACAATGCGTAATTTGTTAGCGCCACGATCACCTGTCGACCGACGGCGTGAGTGATTTTTCTGAGATCATGGACAATAACAAGGAGCAGATTCAGCTATGGCTTGCTAAATAAAGAAACAAACTGTACGATATGCTGCCTCTGAAGTGCCAATCTGTAGGAAACACACTGTCAGCATCTGCTGGAAGTGTAATGGGTGACATTAAGACAGTGATGAGACATGGAAAAGAACTGTCTTATTGAAATACCTACTGTAGTACCAAGAGACATAAGATTGAGCGTTTACACTAAGATATTTATATATTTAATTTCATTAAACATTTTCCAACTCAAAATATGTATAGTATGAACATATGAAGACCATATGCTGAAAACTCGCTATAATTATATAAATATCTTTTTAAGAAAATGTAATCCTTATGTGATAATGATAATAAAAATGTAATATTATGCGATAATGATAATTAACTAATCGTATTGTTCATGGGATAACAGAAATTGATTTCATAAACACTTTGATAATAAAAATAGATATAATTTATAATAAGAAATGGTTTTGTATAAACGCATTATAATTTTATTTGCGATTTTATTTTAATAGTAAACATAATAATAATAATAATAATAATAATAATAATAATAATAATAAATCACAAAATGTCAACATATACAAATGTGTTCAAAATAAATCCCATGTAAAGTCATAAACATCCATAGAAACGATTACATTGTAAGTGAGAGCCGCGCTCACATGTCGACCGCTCGCGTCACAAATCAACACTCGACCGTTCCCGGGTTAAATACCTATTGACGCAACTGCATCGAGTCTTTAAACCTCAATAACTCAACCCATAGTTAAGCTAGGAAAATAACTTTGACAGCAATGCATTTCTGAAGAAAAAAGCTTTTTATTGATATACATTTTATGTATGTGGGAGTGCCACGGAAGAAGGGCAAGTTTTTTATGTTTCTTTCTCATTAGTTTTTTTGGGAGGTTTATTCCCACCTTAGGGTACACTCTTAAAAATTCGTAAACAAAGCAATGAAGTAGTCCACTACATGGTAATGCCCTGTATGCGTACTTGTTGCTTATATGAGGTTAGGAGGAAGGACAAAATTGGCCATTTTTTAGTTTATTTTTTTTTACGTAAATTACATTTTTATTTTTTCTTGTTCTTTTTGTTCTTCAACAAATAGGGTGGAAATTGCACAAATGTTATCTCGTTAGAATAGGTGTTCTATAAGCTTTCCAACGATGTATCAATCGCGTCTCTGTGATAAATAGGAAGGTCACCAGGTTTCCCAACGTGCGAGTCTACGATTTCGTTCAAAGCGCGGGCGAGCGTAGAAAGATTAAATTGTAGATCCACGGCAAGCTCAATTTGGTTTTGTACAAACAAAGGGTATTTTTCTGATAGATTGAGGTCATAATGGTTTCCTGAAAGTAGGCAGCATTTATATTCTCATTTTGTCTATCTTATTTATTTCCAACTTCTCCTCGTGACCACACCCGGCGACACTCACAATTCCCTAACGAATCTACCACTGTTTTGACAGCTAAACACGGTAGATGTCTTATTACAGGCATGAAATTCCCCAAAAGTTACGATTACATCCAAAATAAATTGTCCTCCTCCAATGTCACAAACGTCTTTCATTTAGAGTTCGCTCGTAGATCCACATTGATCCACATTATATGGTTATGAAAATTGACACTAAATGTCAACAAACAGTGAGATATTTCATTGGCCGATTCAGTTCGTCACAAGAGGTTCTATAATCACGTCTGATACATACATCTCCATTTACAGTAAACAGACTATGTTGAGCTACTGTTTCTAGGAAAATATTGTTATATACCGCACATGGTTCTATTTGTAAACATTAACACGTGCTTTTATTTATAAACAATACCATGTTCATTTGCTACAAGTACAAGCCACTATCAGAAGCAGACGACAGAAACCAGCGCCACCACTCATCACGTGATGTTAGAGGAATATCAACGCCATCGCTTTACAGATGCAGCCATAAAATTCAGAGGATCATTACAACTGGTATCAGTCTCTGGCTGGTCAAGTCTCCCCTCTTAGCTTGCTGTGGAGATTTGAGAGAATCTTAACGTAACTCAAGTCTCCTAACTTGCAGTGAAATTCTGGGGCTTCCTACGCACTTACGAGGAAGGTCCATAAACCGTGAGAGTTGAATTTTGATGAAAATTTGTGACAAGATTCATTTCGAGTTGCTAAGTAACGTAGTAATAGTCACTCGATGCGGAAATGCTTCGTTGAGCTGCTACACCGACGCCATCTTGAAATCCTGTAGGCAATGTCCAAGAATACCCTTTTAGCACAAAAATGAAAAAGCTTTTGATATATCTGACTTCAGTATTGTAAACCAAGGTAGATCATCTATATGTGAGAGTACTTCGAGTGCATGACCGCCATCTTGAAATTCGCCATATTGAATCGCCGTCAAATATGATAAATGGCACGGGGGTCATGTTGGGTATCAAATAGCACTGGAATTTACTCCTGAATTCATTTCCGTAACCAAAGTTTAGATATATGTTTTCACTTCAGAGTTAAGAGCCCTCTTACCCACAGGAACATATAAAAACTGTGCGAGTTAAACTTGTGTCATGAAACACAGCCGTGCGAGCACTTGCATGATTTTAACTGATGCAATAGTAGTAATTTGTTCTACAATAGCCACTATACCAATCAGATCTTGAGACTGGTAAGAGAAATCGTTAATTAAATTGAAATTTATGTAGTAAAAAATGGAATATCAGCATGCTACAAGTTATACCTATTTCAAAGTGCGATGGAATAGACTGTTGGTCGATGAAACACATGCCTAATAGTACTGACAAGCAGAGAATACCAAAGGGATTGTTCGGATATATATTCTATTAGAAAAATTATATAAACTGGTACATATTAGTTGAACGACCAAAACGGTTCAGATTCCACTATAATCAGTAGGTCCACGTCTCCTTTAGCGTAGCAGGCGTGTGGGACGTTGAATTGTATCAAACCAAAAATCTCTTTTAGGCAATTTTACGTGGTCCATTATAGTGTGTTAAGTTTTATTCTCCAATCTAGAAACCTTACGCAAAGACCATCATTGTTGCAGAATATTGCGTTCCTTTCCAATACTCATATTTGACGACCTATAATTTACCGTAGTAAAATACTTTAATGTATTTATTGACAGTTTCTCTAAATACAATCGATTTATTGCTGCCACATTGAACAATGAAGGAGATTTAAATTATCAGTTCACAGCCAATTCTTAGAAGATACACCTGGAAACTTAGAATTCACTTTTCTTGTGTCTGTTCTGCTATTAGTGATAAGAGAATGCATGCAGAACTGCTAAGAATATGTGGCAGTAGAGATTATTACAAGATTCAATTCCAAGTTGCAATCCATAAAACAAGCCTCTTTCTTCCTTTTCCCTTCAATATAAAATAATTAAATATCTGCATCTTTCCACCTTTAACGATAAAACACTTGCTTATAATAAGGGCAAGATTAGTTTTCATATCAAAACTGTGATAAATAACTGATTGTAGCAGGTGTTCACTTGTTCGGTGTGCAAGTTATATGGCAGAATTTTCATAAAGAAAATGCATTCTGTTGTGTATCATCAATTTTGTGTGTCAGTCCTAAAGGACATGGTTGCATATGCATGGCAGAAATGTGGGTACGTAACAGGAGCAATAGTTGGTTCATTTACAAATGTTCTGAAGACTAGTACAAAATAGTGTCTGTGATCATGAAGATTGTGACGAAAGTGCATTTGTTAAGTGTTTGCACTGCTCCATGATGCTGTGTGCTAATCACTACGTTTTGGATCTCCATAATCACAACTGAAGAGCAAAAGGTTAGTAGGTTAATATTTGCTTATGTGCAATAGTTTATATTATTTTTCTAATATTTTTTCTATTAATTTTCTAATAACTTCAAGACAGATACTTTAAAACCATATGTGCCGTTCCACCTAACTTATATTACAGCATTTAAATGCTATGCATAATCGCAACACACACAGACTCATATATATAGCGATTTTGAAATAGGTATAATTTGTTACAGTGCTGCTATTCCATTTTTCACTACAGGCATTTCAATTTAATTAACGATATCTCTCACTAGTCTCAAGATCTGATTAGTATAGTGGCTATTGTAGATCAAATTACTACTATTGCATCAGTTAAAATCATGCAAGTGTTTGCACAACCGCATTTCATATCACAAATTTTACTTGCTCAGTTTTTGTATGTTCCTGTGAGCAAAAGAGCTCTTAACTCTGAAGTGAAAACAGATATCTAAACTTTGGTTACGGAAATGAATTCACGAGTAAATTTCAGTGCTATTTGATACCTCACATGATCCCCTTGCCATTTATCATATTTGACGACGATTCAATATGGCGCCTTTTAAGATGGCGGTCATGCACTGGAAGTACTCTCACATATAGATGATTTACTTTGGTTTACAATACTGAAGTCAGATATATCAAAAGCTGTTTCATTTTTGTGCTAAAAGGGTATTCTTGGACATTGCCTACAGGATTTCAAGATGGCGTCGGTGTTGCAGCTCAACGAAGCATTTGCGCATTGAGTGACTATTACTACGTTACTTAGCAACTTGAACTGAATCTTGTCACTAATTTTCATCAAAATTCAACTCTCACGGTTTATGGACCTTCCTCGTTAGCTTGCAGCGGAGCTCTCTTGGAAACTTAACCCCTCTCATAACTTGCAATTGGATCTTTGAGAGATTACTAACCACAAAAGAGCCCAGCTTCAGCTGAGCTTCGTAGTTCTTTCGCACTTAGCTTGCCGTATAGCTCTGCGGGACTTCAACCTCTCTCTGCTTGCAGCAGACCATTGATAATCCTACCAACCTCACTCAGTTTGCAGCGGAGTTTTGTGGGGAATCCTTATCTTGGCTATCCGGCCTAGGGACATCTGCTTTTCCTAAAACTTTAGTGAACATTGTATTTATTTAGGGAAACTGTATTATATCAGGAAGCTTTCTAATAAAACTGGTAATTGTAAAGAAAAATAGGATGCCGTGTGTAATTGCTCTACCTTCTACCTGCTTCAGCAGAATTTTACAGTATCCTGACTTTCCTAACTGATTTTACTTACATTTCTTTTTGTTTCTAGTATGAAGAATACGACAAATTACATTATATTATTATTATTATTATTATTATTATTATTAATAATAATAATAATAATAATAATAATAATAATAATAATATCTTTTAAAGTATCCAAAGGGTATGATAGTTCAGTGATATAGCGATTAATTCTTGTGTCATATGTTTCCGGTTGCGTCCAATGCCTTGTGAGTTTGTGATGGATAACCTCGTGTCTGTGGATTCTCCCATTTCCTCCAACATTCTCACTCTTCTTACATAGTCTTTCACATTTCTTGATGATCTCTCTTCTTTAATGTCCAAGGTATAAACGTGGGACTTCGAAATAAATAAAAAAAAAGTACGGATCACCGCACTAAAATTCCTCGCTCCAATTCCTTAAACTAAATCATGTTGTACTGAAGTTAATAATGAAACATTTTGTTATGAAATAACGAATACAATTATAAGGCGTTTTCGGAAAGCTTCATTGAAAGGAAACTCGTCCCCAGAAATAAACTACCTTTTGAAGACTTTTCCATAAGAAATAACGTATGCCATATTTTGGGTTATCAACCCTTCGAGTACCAAGACTGAGTCAATTTGTCCCAGATGAACTTTTATAAAGAAATGCTATAATTTCAAAGAGCCGTAGCGGGTTAATATTTTAGGTATTCCTGTATTAACAACCATTTTTACTTTTAGAAACCATTTCAGCAGAATTCATATATAAAATAAATACAGAATAACCAAAAATATGACAGAAAGTGTAGTTGGGTAATTTGATCCAGCCTTCTTACTCCGCAGCACGGCACAAAAATAACATATTATATTATTATTATTATTATTATTATTATTATTATTATTATTATTATTATTATTATTATTATTATTATTATTATTATTATTATGCTGATTGAAACGGAAATTTTTCTTTTACCTGCAACAATAACTTCCCCGTTCTACCGCACTTTGGTTGGGGTGAGAGTAATAGAAAGTTTCTTTTAGCACTCCTTCTTCCCACCCTTTCCCCTTCCACACTAACCGCTGTTCATTTATTTCTCAGCAATTGCTACATTGTTGTTCAGTTCCCTATAATATATGGTTTTATTTTTAGCAAGCCACGTGATTCTTCACCCCCCCCCCAAAAAAAAAGTGAGCAATCTACACAAGTTTTTATAAAGCACACTGCACCAGCGAACTGCTCTGAAAGAACTGTCAAGTGTAATCAAAATATCATGTGTGATCGGAATTATTTCTAACAAAGACAGCGTATTTCAATGTATAGATTTCTATTGTTACGGTACTATAACTCAGGTATTGTTTGAAAGTGTCACGAGCCGCCACTGACAGTGTATAAAGCGTATAAAATTTACTGTAATATAAACAACTTACATTGCCCTTAAGGAAATGTTAACTCCCTGTGTCAAACTTGATATATTTTTAAACGAAAAACATTCCTGGGTCAAAATTACCCAGGCTTAGTACTTTACGTAACATATTAAGCTTGGTACTCTAAGGGTTAATGAAGTATTTATTTAAAAAAAAGTAATAATAAAATTGCATGAGTGGTACTTATATTTATATATATCTATATCTATATCTATATCTATATCTATCTATCTATCTTTATATATATATATATATATATATATATATATATATATATATATATATATATATATATATATATATATATATATATATATATACAGGGTGCGGCACGTAAAACCGGCCCGTCGTAATATTCTGCTATATTGTGTTTTTGGCAACACTTAAATAATCTACCTTCCTACCAAGAGATGGCGTGTCGAGGTCGGGTCGACTTACGTGACCTGCAGCAGTCACGTGCAGCCGCAGCCAGTGAAACTTGTCGAAAGTCGAAACCAGTTGAGAAAAAGGCCTCGTTGCGTTAAGCCGGGTGAGTGTCAGTGTGTGATAATGCCGTATTCGATATCCGAGCGTGTTGCCATTGTTGAAGAGTTCATTCTCACTGGATCTTTTGTGAAAACAAAGAATTTGTTTCGGGAGAAATTTCCAGGACGTTCTGTGCCAGCAAAAAGCACCATTCAGGAATTGATTGAAAAATAGCGGCGTACAGGATCGGTTCAAAATACTCCCAGGAACAGACGACCATCTGTCTGCACACCTGAATTAAAGATGCAGGTGGAGGAGATAATGACAAGAAGTCCTCGAAAGTCAACCAGGAGATTGAGTCAACAGGTTCATGCGAGTGAGAGAAGTTGCAGACGTGTTTTAAGGGGACTGAAGTTAAAACCGTACCGGATAAGTGTTGTGCAAGAACTGAAGGAGTCTGACCTGTAGAAGAGGGTGCATTTCTGTTCATGGCTGTTGAGCAATGTTGCCAGTGGTTTCTTGGATCCACTAATGCTCATCATGAGTGACGAGGCGTGGTTCCACCTGTCTGGGTACGTAAATTCCCAAAACAATCGGTATTGGTCGACAGAAAATCCACACGCAATCCACCAGGTACCCTTGCATGATGAGAAGATTGGTGTTTGGTGTGTCATTTCCGCCACACGCGTTATTGGGCCCATATTCTTTGAGACGACAGTGAACAGTGACGTGTATATGGGAATCCTGGAGGGGTTTTATGCACACTTGACCGAAGAGGAGCGTCAGTTATGTTACTTTCAACAGGACGGTGCAACATGCCACACATCAGCTGCATCATTGTCCCTTGTGCATGAGATGTTTACACCAGAGAGGACAATCAGCAAAGGCTTGTGGCCTCCTCGGTCACCAGACTTGTCCACGTGTGACTTTTACTTATGGGGACTGTTAAAGGGAAGAGTATACGAAACAAATTCACACACAGTTGAAGAACTCAAGACCAGGATCCAGGATGTCACCAATAACATTACAACACAAGAGCTGACAAGGGTATATATGAATCTTCTCAATCGTGCTCACATGTATGTTGAAGTGGGCGGAGGACACTTTCAGCACCTGCTGTGAAGGCTGCTGTGAAGGTGAGTAGTCATATTCAATACATTACATTTCATTTTATGTGTTCACTTTACGGGCCGGTTTTACGTGCCGCACCCTGTATAATGCAATATCGTAAGACTAATAATGGAATAAGAATGGAATACGACCAAGATCGCTTGAGGTTCTTTTGTTGTGAAAGTAGTCTGAAAAGAAACTCACCCCCAAAAGAAAACTACTCTTTGTGGCATTTTTCGTAAGAAATAATTTAATCAATGTTATAGAGTATTAATTAAATATTTATTTACGAAATATGAACAGAATGTCACAAGTCGTTTTTGAGAGAATCGTCCCAAAGAAAACTCGCTCCAAAAATAATCTACCCCTCCCATTTTTTCAGTACAAATGCGTTATGCAATATCTTTCGATATTAATGCAATATTTATTTATGAAATATGAAGAAAATCAACTCCTGAGTCGTTTTTTGAGAAAATCGTACGAGAAAACTCACATCCAGAAATAAATTCCCCGTCGTAGATATTTTAAGGATAAATGGGTTATGTTATATTGTCAGGTTATAAGTTAAATAATTATTTGTCAAACATGAAGAAAATCAGTCGTTTATAATAAATCGTACGTTGTTTTTAATAAATCGTCAGAAACAAAATCATTATCAAGAACATAAACTACACCTCGTCGACATTTTCACGACAAATGAGTTATACCATATTGTCAGGCTATTAATGAAAAACTTCTTATGAAATATGATTGAAATCGCCTGAGTTATTTTTGAGGAAAAATACTTCCGAAATAAGTCTCACCTCCAAGAATAATCAACTCTTTCTCGATTTTATCGAGAATAAATAATAAATAGTATAATTATTTAAAATACGATATTTATTTAAAATACGATAATTATTTTAAATACGATTATACTATTTTAAAATAATTATTTAAAATAGTATAATTATTTATATAGGAAAATAATTATAAATACGAAAATTAGAATAAGTAAAACAAAATGTTGGTAAATGGACAATAAAGTTTTATTTTAGTTTTATTGTTCTTATTTACTGCTCTTTTAACATGACATTTGCCACATAGATACATGTCTTTGCCAATTATACACATACTAACATTATAAAAAATACCGGGCGAATTCGTTATCAAATTATATTCGTACAACAACATATTTATGGACGTGCGACAATAATTTTGGACATGAGTGTACATCAGAACGAACAGACGAACTTTTTCGGTATCTACTGGTCATTAAACCTGTAAACCCATTGACTTCTCGTGTTTATTTTTTTAACGACCACCATACTTCCTTCTCTCTTTCTGTCGGTTGAAAGTAAAATAATAATAATAATAATAATAATAATAATAATAATAATAATAATAATTTTATTTCATTTTTTATAGCCAAGTACGTTCTGATATTCGAATCAAAGGAATTTTAAAACCATCTTTCCACCTGATCTAGGCGCTACCGCATTTACTTTTCGCCCACGTCGTCCTGTGTTCAATTTCCGATAGAAAAACAATGAAAATTGAAAATGTTTGGATATCTCTTGAAACTACAAATTCTCATCGCATATACCCTTGGAGTTGTAAAAGGGAACAAAGTCTAACAAACAAACAATCAAACGCTATTGAGAATTATTTGATTACAGATGTTTTAGTATTCCTTTTATGTGAAACAGTCTTGCTAGTGAGTTCAAACCCTGGTGGTTCTAATTTTATAAGCAATTATATTTTACAAAGCAAAAACTTACTAAATACAATGTACAAAACGTGAGCACTCATTATTCACAATTTCTAACAAATAGGAAAATTCCTGTTGTCATGGCTACAATGAATATCTGACAAAAACAACGTATATATAATTGATAAACAGAGCATTCTATTCATAAAATAAATTATGTAATAATGAGCATAAATTATTGCGAAAGCTTACAAGCCGTATTTGCTATATAATTGTGTTAGTGTACTTCAGTTTTCTGATATTTTCATCTATTTTTGAAATTGTTTTGTTCGTTTTCTTGTTATATCCATGCTCTTGGTTATTACATTCCTTAATTCTTTTTTCTCGTAGTTTTCTCCGCAAATACCGAGGGAAAATGTAATTTATTTTACGTTATACTGCAAAAGCATCCTTACTCCTACGATTCATATGTTGTAAAATGATGTGTTCTATATTGAAACATAATAATAATAATTCCATATGCTATTTAAGAAATTAATCTGGGTTACTTTTTTATAAACTTTTGAACATTAAAACAAAACATGTGTAAAACAACATAAGCAGAAGTTCGAGATCTGCACAGGTTGATTCGTTTATGTTGAGCCGAATCTGACCGTGCCATGAAGTGTGGCGTATACAGTCAAATAGTACTATGAGTCATCAACAGATAGGACAAAACACACGCTAAGGTACACACACGGATATTCCGTGTTTCTTCTCCTTACTCTTCATATTGACTTCGCCTCAGCATAAATAATGTTGTGTATAAAATATTCAAAATAGTCCATTTCAATATGAACATCATAACACACAAACACACACACACACACACACACACACACACACACACATATATATATATATATATATATATATATATATATATATATATATATATATATATATATTTGGTCTAGGAATTAATTCGTGCGGGTGGACAAGAGATGGCGCAACGAACGGAGCGTCCCACAGTTCCGTGTATCCACACATGTGTTGCAAATCCCTGTCATCACGTATCGTTCGTAGTATAGGGCAGTGGATTAAAGCGTCAACAACACCAGTTTGTAGTTAAGTGAACATGGCGCAATTTGTGCCTGATAAAGTGTTTTTGTGGGGTGTCCTGCTGCATTACTTTAACATGCAGAAAAGTGCGACTGAAAGTCATCGTATTTTGGTGGAAGTGTATGGTGACCATGCTCTAGCTGAGCGAACGTGTCAGAAGTGGTTTGCACGGTTTAGAAGTGGTGATTTCGGCTTGGCAGACCAAGAGCGAGCTGGACAGCCAAAACAATTTCAAGACGAAGAATTGACAGCATTGCTCGAGCAGGATTCGTGTCAAACGCAGGAACAACTTGCAGCAGCATTAGGCGTTGATCAAACAACAGTCTCCAAACGCTTGAAAGCCATGGGAATGATTCAAAAGATGTCACATTGGGTTCCACATGAATTGAAAGACAGAGACGTTGAAAGACGAAAAACCATTTGCGAATTGCTGCTTCAACGACAGAGAAGAAAGGGGTTTCTGCATCGAATTATTACGGGTGATGAGAAGTGGATCCATTACGAGAACCCTAAACGAAAAAAGGCCTGGGTGAAACCAGGTGAACCAGGTCCATCACAACCAAAACGAGATATTCACTGTGCAAAGGTTATGCTGTGCATATGGTGGGATATGAAAGGTTTGGTGTACTATGACCTGCTGCAACCGGGTGAAATTATGAATGGAGAACGTTATCGACGACAATTAATGCGTTTGAAGCAAGCTCTGGCCAGAACACGACCAGAATGGGAGAACAGACATGATAAACTTATTGTTCAACATGATAACGCTCGCCCACATGTCGCAAAACCGGTCAAAACCTATTTAGAAAATGTCGGATGGGAAGTTTTACCCCACCCGCCGTATTCACCAGACGTTGCTCCTTCGGACTACTACTTGTTCGATTGCATGAACAACGATTTGATTGGACAGCGGTTTACTTCTTCAGAAGATATCGAAACATGGGTCTCTGACTGGATCGCTTCCAAGGATAAGGACTTCTTTCGCCACGGAATCCGTACATAGCCTGACAGATGGGCGAAAGTGGTGGCTAGCGATGGACAATATTTTTCTTAAGGTATTTATGTATTTTGTGTTTGTACTACAGCTTCAATGTGTGCGTACCAACCGCACGAATTAATTCCTAGACCATATATATATAGTGTGTGTGTGTGTGTGTATGTGTGTGTAGTAGATTCACTTAATTTCAAATGATTAAAAAGTTGTAGATCTTTTTTTCAAAAAATACATTATTTAAAATATTGTTAAATGGATTGGGTTAGTATAGCGTATGCTGTTCAAATGTATTAGTGAATATTATTCGTAGTATATTTTTTACAGAAAATTGTGGTTACATATAATCTCTCTTTAACGGCACGGAATGCAATGAAATTACGTTGTTAAAAGGTTGTTAATATAAAAATCCCTAAAGATCGTTTTTCTTGGGGGGAGGGGAATCTTCCTTTTTCTGGAAAGAGATGGACAAAAAAAAAAGGCGACAGGTTATGCTAACAAATGCAATACGCATAGACGAAAAAAAAAGTTTTTTTATTAGATTTTTTTTCTGTGTAAGATTGACCTCAAACTGCCATTTAAACGATATTTGTTTTGATTTTGCAATTCGCAATGAATTAGAAATTCAATTATGCATTATTCTCGGGATCCAAGGCCTGCCCAACGTAATATTTCAAGGTTATTAAACAGATTCAGCTCTCAGGTTGATCCCAATTCTATGAGTTTGGCATACGAGTTTCGGATTTCAAATACATGAGACAAAGTTTGTTCCGTATGCTCTCGAAAATATGACTCAAAATTTTACCCTGTGTACTCGAAAAAACTAAGAGGTTAATTCATATGAAATTATCTGTCTTGGTTTCTTGACCATTCTAATTTTTTCAAAACTTTTTATATATTATTATCATTTACGTTGGGAGCACTTTTTTTAAAGTTTTATTTCTAGACAGTTTTTGAGTAGCGGCAATTTCTTGTTGAGGGGTGGGCACAAACGACTGACTTTGCAGAAATTAGCGTAAACATATACCTTAGGATTATATTATTTAAAAGTATTGTAAGAACAAACATATTCTTCAAAACTTTCACTTTTATAATTTTGCGTCTTCACATGAAAAACGTTAGTTGGTCCATAAAGGCCAACATACACTAGCGTATTTTCAGCGCGCATTTTCGGTCCGTAAAATGATGTCGTAAATTTCGGTCCGTAAGTTGGCCCATACACCTAGCGTAAAAATAGGCGCGTAAAAGAAGAAGAAAAAGAAGCGGTCAGTTTTCGCTCTTCCTTTTGCCTGTTGTTTCAGCACGCGGTCGTTTTCCAGTTTGCTCAAGTTGTTTGAACAGGACAGATCTATGTTTTAAATGCAGGTCCTATAAACATTATGCTATTAAGGAAACGAATAAAAAGAAAGAACAAAACTAGAAACATTTGGACTAGCAAATGATATTCAATGTAGGAGTACTTTTTATTTCTTTTCATAGTATCGGAATGTGAAAATTCCCATAGAATGTTTTAACAAAGTTAAATCAGACAGATTAAAAAAAAAAGAAAGAAAGAAAAATAAAAGCTAAATCCATGATTTTGCGAAAGCAGTAACTTAATTTTAAAAAATTTTAAATTTTCTCACTAAATTTGTTAGATCTCTAGAATAAATAAATAAATAAATCTACCCTCAGTGGCGTAACATATCTCATGGAACCAGGGCCTACCATCCAACTTGTGCCACTCATGTTTATAGGGCAGGGTGCGAATCCCGGGGCGGACTTTCCTTCTATTTTGTTCTAATCCGTTCCAAAAGCAACAAATTGAAACATTGGTCCCTCACAAAGCAATCAACTATCTCCTGTTAGGAACTATTTTATCCCCCTTCAAATATAAACAACCTAATTCGCGCACTGCTATTGGGTAATATATGCTCAGCACATCTGCTGCTCTTGTAGAATCTAGTCCTTAATGAAAGGGTCAACAAAAAGAAGGAAAGTCAACCGTCTCCAAGTACAAACAAACCAAGTTTAAATTTCGAAGTGTGACTTGACAAGCTATTTAAAAGTTACAAAGAATATCTAGAATAATTAAAATTGTATATTTAGAAAACGAATTAACACTTAGTCTGGGATATAACATAACCAAACGAAAACCATATCAATTGTATTGTTATACTTTACTAATATGAAATGCGGCAACTAATTCACTCTCCTGTTTTCTTTCACAATCTTTGAAGCATAGCATTTGTTCTAACAGTGACGATATTAATGCACCATGCTATATTACATTGGATAGTACATTTGCTCATAATAAGAAGTTTTTGGAAGTTAAAATATCTTTTTAAGATAAAAAATACTTTACCTTAAATACAACTAATTTTTAAATATATAAGTGCTTGTGTTATCCCTTATCCATTTAGCAACTGTAGAATAGATTGCTTAATATTTAGAATAGTTCTCATCAGAGTCGTAGCTAAGTTGGGGGGCCAGCGGGGCGGTTGCCCCGGGCGCTGATAGCAAGAGGGTGCCGAAGAAGCAAGAAGAAAGGAAAGTATTGGAAATGAAAATAGATTTGTTAAAAATTTTCTTGCTCGCTACGCCCGCAATCCAAATGTTTCAATAAGAGTTAGAACACGTTTTTACTTATTACTTAAAAAAATACTATTATATATGATTTCTTAATGACGATGTGACATACATGCTGCCAAGTAATGACTTACAGTGTAAACAAGAGCGTTTTCAAAATCAGAAACGGTCACAGTCTTAAATACGTACGTATTCGGCATTTTGATGATGATGAGGTTGGTTAGTTAATCACATTTTTCTAACCAATCGTTTTAATCATGACGGTGAGAATAAAGGTATGAAAAATGAAAGGAGTGAAGAGACACACAAGTTGTTGTTTGCGCGGGAATATTAAAAATGAAGGTAAACAAGGAGACGGTAATAACGTAATAACGTAATAAAATGAAGGTAATAACGTTCTTGAATTTGAAACAGTTGTAGAATAGGGGCTTAATGGGTCAGAACTTTATTCCACGAATTTCGTCTTTTTCAAAGACTGATCGCTACCAGTGTTTTTTTTTCTTTCATTGACATATGAAATCCTTCCAATTTAAAGAAATTTATTGGGATCATTTCTCCATTAACTACTTGTATCGCCAGGATTCTTTTTTGTGCTTACGTATCTAGTTGTGTGATATTTTTTTTTATTTATCTACATACACACAAAATACACACACACATTATATATATATATATATATATATATATATATATATATGTATGTATTTTAATATTTTTATTAATAAAAGTGACCTTAAATTCAGAATTTTCAGTCATTAAGAAATTAAGTAAGTACTATAATTTTAAACATACACTATGTGATCAAAAGTATCCGGACACCCGGCTGAAAATGACTTAGAAGTTCGTGGCGTCCTCCATCGGTACTGCTGGAATTCAATATGGTGTTGGCCCAACCTTAGCCTTGATAACAGCTTCTACCCTTGCAGACATACTTTCAATCAGTGCTGGAAGGTTTCTTGCGGAATGGCAGCCCATTCTTCACGGAGTGCTGAACTGAGGAGAGGTATCGATATAGGTTGGTGAGGCCTGGAACAGTCGGCGTTCCAAAACATCCCAAAGGTGTTCTATAGGATTCAAGTCAGGACTCTGTGCAGGCCAGTCCATCACAGGAATGTTGTGGTTGTGTAACCACTCCGCCACAGGCCATGCAGTATGAACAGGTGCTCGATCGTGTTGAAAGATGCAATCGCCATCGCCGAATTGCTCTTCAACAGTGGGAAGCAAGGTGGTTAAAACATCAATGTAGGTCTGCGCTGTGAGAGTGCCACGCAAAACAACAAGGGGTGCAAGTCCCCTCCAAGAAAAACACGACCACACAATAACATCATCACCTCCGAATTTTACTGTTGGCACTACACGTGCTGACAGATGACGTTCACCGGGCATTCGCCATACCCACACCCTGCCATCGGATGGCCACATTGTATACCATGATTCGTCACCCCACACAACGTTTTTCCACTGTTCAATCGTCCAATGTTTACGCTCCTTACACCAAGCGAGGTATTTACCTGCGTGATGTGTGGCTTATGAGCAGCCACTCGACCATGAAATCCAAGTTTTCTCACCTCACGCCTAACTGTCATAGTACTTGGAGTGGATCCTGATGCAGTTTGGAATTCCTGTGTGATGGTCTGGATAGATGTCTGTCTATTACACTTTACGACTCTCTTCAACAGTCGACGATCTCTGTCAGTCAACAGACGAGGTCGGCCTGTACGCTTTTGTGCTGTACGTGTCCCTTCACGTCTCTACTTCACTATCACATCAGACACAGTGGACCTAGGGATGTTTAGGAGTGTGGAAATCTCGCGTACAGACTTCTGACACAAGTGACACCCAATCACCTGACCACGTTCGAAGTCCGTGAGTTCCGCGGAGCGCTCCATTCTCCTTTCTCACGATGTCTAATGACTACTGAGGTTGCTGATAATGAGTACCTGGCAGTAGGTGACAGCACAATGTACCTAATATGAAAAACGTATGTTTTTTGGGTGTCCGGACACTTTTGATCACATAGTGTATGTAGTAGCCAAACTACATTTTGGATTTCAAGTACGAACATTAAACATATTCTTTACCTTCATCGATCAATATTAAGAAATTCGCAAATACTGTCTCTTCAGAGTTTCCGTTACATTTCACAAAATATTTTTGACCTTAAAACGATCAAAATTAAAATCTCCTTTATGTGGTCACATACAGAATAAAATTACAAAAGTTTACAATTATTACTGGAAATTGATGCCGTTACCCATTTCGAACATTTTTAAATCACATAGTTTCTAACGTATTAAAATTTCATTTCTTATATATAGTATGAAACGTAAAAAGTTGTAAATTTTTATAACTTTTCTCAAAGTGGATTTGTGTACAGCAAAGGCAGTTTTGTAAATTTAACAAAAAGTCCAAAATAAGCCTCTTGAAAACAGCTTTTATTTGTAAAAGAATAGAGAATGATCACTTTCGGTTGTTGCAATAGTCTGTGCAAGCAGCATGATAAAAATTCAACGTAGCATAACAAAAACAGCTGTTTCTCTTATTTGTAAATGAATAAATAAATAAAGGAAGCTTGATAAGGTGAGTGTAGGGGCCGAATTCTACTTCGCCCCTGGCGCCGAAATCTCTAGCTACGACTCTGTTTCTCATCCACCTTCTAAACATTTGTATTCTTTACTAACACTTATCGATTCGACTGTGATATTCCTCATTATTGTAATATATATGTAATTTTTCGAACTTTTAATATTCTCCTTCACCGGACGCAAATTCTTATTAATTAATACACTGAGAAAAGTCCGTTATCCGGACAGCGGTATATTGTACAATTATACAGAATCATTATGTTTACTACAGAAACCTGCACGTAGCATACGTTATCCATATGCTACAGACTTTCCCCGCTTAGATGTTACACCATGCCGTTGCAGGATGTATGACATCTAACAGTCTTCCATATATCACATACGTATACGTATGTTATATACGCCAGTTGTATGTTACATGCGTATATCTGTATGTGAGATCCTGACCACCTATATACAGTTCTTTCGTTCGTACAGAAAGTACGTTTATTAGAAACATGTATGCGGAAAGTATGTATAAAATGTACTTTTTTCAGTTATACATTTGCTGTACGTTAAGTCCTAAAACTACATGATTTACACATATAACCTACGTTTTTAAGTACGCCACATACATTTTTTCTGAGTATATAATTTCACAATATGCCCTATGTCCGCCTCTCATGTTAATGTATAAGATATAAGAAATTTACAGCATTCAATGTAAGGTCTACTGAAAAGCTTTTGACACAGTAAGCAGACACTTTTGATCGATGTAAATCAACTTTTAAATTAAAAAATGATTGATTCAAATAACTGGACCAAACCACATGTTCAAATTAAATATAACAAATTTGGTGTTTTTTTTAAAAAAAATAATTTAGTTAATTGTAAACAAATTAATTTAAGTTGTTGGCCAATGTAATGACTATTAGTGAATGTTCTACGTTTGAACGCATCGTTTGATGATCAACAGTTAATGAAAATATAATGAAACTAATTGTAAATCTGAAGTGAAGTGATTCAAATAAAAGCGTATAGATCTAATTAAATTCTACTAAAATTATTCCTCAACAAAGTCTTAAAATTCACTTAAATTAGGAATATTATTAACAAATGTGCTGTCCATCTGCGATTAGGGGCGTGAAGGTAACTGCTGCCCCCACTTTTTTGGTTTTACACTATAACCTAATTACATGTCCCCTTACTATTAGTAGTGTTTTCTCTCCCTTTTTAGTGTTCATACCCAATTGCCGTCACTGATACTTTCCATTGCAAGCGAATAGATCTGTGTTTTTGCGCAACTACAATTGATTACGGAAAGTAAGATAAATTTAACGCTTGATTAAAATTATTATAGTTATTTAGTATACTAAATATTAAATTTGTCTTTTAAAAAAAGGTTTGCACGTGTATGTTATATAGGAGCATAAGAAACTGCAAATAATAAAATGTGGAGTTGTTACAAATGATTATAGCTGTTTCATGAATTTGGCGTAGCTATGATATTTGGCATATTATCACGATACTTTACCACAATATAGACCTTAATTTATTTAATTTCGAACTTAGTCAAATTCGGTCCAAACATTAGTTATTCACAACACTCTATTCTCCAATTCAACTCAGATTAGGTTATTTTCAAACAAAGTTAAACTATTCTGAACGACTGGTTTGTTTATATTTCACTACATGTTGGTACAAACATCCATCTGCTTATTAAAATTAACTGAGCTACCCAATCTTAGTTCAGATTTCTTTTTCAAATGAAATTTAAACTGTTAACTCATTAAAGACACTTTGAACCAAATCCATTCGTTCGTTTAAATTTATTATTATTATTATTATTATTATTATTATTATTATTATTATTATTATTATTATTATTATTATTATTATTATTATTATTATTATTATTATTATTATTATTAAAATTGTTTCACAACTTATGAACCAATGATTTGAAGCAATCTATGTCGGAAGAGTTTCCATTTACTGGTTCAGAAAATAAACAGATTTGTTTTATTTTAAATTTTCATTTTTCTCAGTGTAAAGATCCGTCGAATTGTATGTTTTTTAATACTCATAGTTCTTGTATTCATTGAATAAGACATATTTCACTGTAAGAAAGCGTAGTTATAAGGAATTAAGCAGAAAGTAAAAAGAAAAATGTAAACAAACTTGTATGTTATACAAAACTGAAAACAATTAAATATCAATTAATTTCGAAGCTCTAGTAGTAAAAAGACACTAAAATAACACTATTAAGTAAGAAGTTGTGTCAATTATTATATAAATTCTCCTGACACTGATGGACATGCTACTTATAAACATAATAAAACGATTAAGTTGAGTTGATTTTGAATTTAACGTCCCTTTCAGCAGCGAGGCTATATGAGACGAGACTTACTGATTAACGTGGAATCCGAACCACATGAGCTCCCACCGGGAAGCGAACCTGGATCTCCCACGCCAAAGACACGCACGCTAACCGTTTAGCCACAGAGGAGCTCAGTAAAATGATTGAGTTGTTCGTGAAAGAAATTATTTAAGTATCAGATATTCATTGTTATTTAATATTTTGTTGTAATAGACCTTAAGTTAACGTTTATCTGGGAAGAATTGATAGTAACCACACCACAAAAGTTGAGAAATGCTTTAATGGCATACTACAAGTTAACATGAACTATTATGAGTGTAATCCTGTTTCCTGCAAATGGTGTCATTTCAATTTTGGTGTTAGGTATGTTCTGTTTTGAGTCTACTTAAGCTTTTCAAATAAGTATTGGTACAGTCCCCATCATGACAAGATATAATAAAATGTTGAAAAACATTCAACATAGCTGGTACCCTGGATTGAACTAGAACTTTTAGGCTGAAAAGCAAGCACACTAAAGCAAGCAGTACAATGATTGTGCTATTTAGACTTAGTATGTGAGCATTAATGGTGAAATAGGATTATTAGGTCTATTAAATTTAAATATATGTACAATCTGAGGTTTGAAATAATTCACAAAGAAAGAAACATTAGGCCATGTATTGCGGTTTCTCACATTTTCTTTTTCACGAGTAATGTTAAGATCATGGGGAAAAAATAGTGACTTTCTGAACCTATTTTGTTACAAGTTCTTGTAAAATTGAGAAGGTACTTAAAATAACAAGCAGCAGGTGGTCGAAATAGCAAAAAATTTTCACCGAATTTCGATAGTCAAACGCAATTTTTTGCTCTTTTATCAGGCAGATATCGAGATAATATCTTGTTGAAGGTCAGGATTATTACTTTTTATTCTTAAATATACCTAGTAGGTACCTGTAGCCTCTATGCTGGAAGTGATTTCTTTCAAAAATATTGTACGGGTATTGTAGGACAAAACAAAATATCAGAATTTGAACATTGTTTGGTGAAGGAGTGTTCTTCATAAGAGTGAAATGTAATTTATCTTTGCTACTGGGGACATTTTTATTCATATTCGACCGGAGAGAACCAAGTGAACGAGAAAGTATGTCTGGAAGTAACATTTTATGTTGGTTGTCAGGGACGTACGCAGGGGGTGGGTCCTGGGGGTCCGGACCCCACAAAATTTTGACTTTTGTGTAAATTTAGCCTAATTTTAGGAACAATTTTAGGAATTTTAATATAAAATACCCTCATATTGAGTTTGGACCGCTCCCGAAATAAATTCCTGCGTACTCTTCTGTTGGTTGCCCTAACTTTCTTTCCCTTCTCTTGCTTTCTCTCTCTTTTCTAAATAGCATGACATTTTTAGTTTGGCAGGAATTGTTCACATGCTATTAAAAGTCATGTTATACTTCTTTTTTTAATATCAGAATATGAACAACTCTAAAGGTGTGACTTCATTTTTAACCATCTCTACCTCTGTGTGTGTGTGTGTGTAGGGGGGGACTAATTGTCAAATATTAAATTTAATGTTAAATTCGTAGTCGAAAGACATCATGTTCGATTGGATTGGGTTTGAATTTAGCGACCTCTCAGACACTATATGAGAAGTGAAATCCAAACTGCGTGAGCTTCTGCCGAGAATCGAACAGGATGTCCTGCGCCGGAGAAGCTTACGCTGACCATATAACCACGGAGGAGCTCTCATCATTTGCAAATTCTAATTAGAAAGTATTGGATTTAAATACCTTTTCCTCTTTGTACTGAAAATTAATTATGCATTTTAATTAGGAAATAATGTCTCGTTTTGTGCAATAGAAAATATTAATTTAGCCGAAATCATGTATTGTATAGAAAGACTGAAACTAGATTGGAATGAAGATTTCTGGTGAGTCTACCAGCAATCCTCAGCAACGATTCGCGAGGACAACTCAAGAACAAGTTTTCTCTTCTGAAAACAATAAGACCAGACCAGGGAGAAGGCCGTGGAAAGAGCAAGAGACCACCTGCTGCTCGAAAACCCTTTCATCTGAGCCGTTTTTACGCGCCGTATTTACGCTGGAAGTTAAAAGCAGCCAGACTTTTCAAGCGTATAAAAATTCGGTACGTAAACGTACGCCAGGTCCCATACACTAACGTATTGACAGCTGCTAACAAGACTAGCGCATGAAATTTTATGGCTACGACTGAAAAATACGTCAGTGTATGGCTGGTGTAATAAGTGAAAAATGATTCAAAATTAAGTATTGAAAGATAACAAGTTCCACTTTTTAGTGCTAAAGTTGATAATGAAGGGATGACATACTAAACTTGAATAGGGATGCGGCACAGGATCGACACGGCACAGGATCGACACGGCATACGACCGACAATTCAGCTCAGAAACCTGTTTCGGTCCTGTGCCGTGTCGATCCTGTGCCGTTTCGGTCCTATGCCGTGTCGATCCTATGCCGTTTCGATCCTGTGCCGTTTTGCTCTCACGCCGCTGCTCTGAAATAATTTAACTTTTAATCATGTGCCTAAAAAAATAATATTTTTATTATCTGTTTAATCTTTGCTCTTACAAATTATAAACTCCTGTCGATTCTATGCCTGTGCAAGTTATATGCATAGAATACGTACGATCGAAACGGCATAGAGCCGACACGGCATAGGAACGAAACGGCACAGGATCGACACGGCACAGGATCGACACGGCACAGGATCGACACGGCGCAGGACTGAAACGGCATAGGACCGAAACGACGCACGATCATCCCCACTGCGTAGTATCTATAAAACCAAATATTTATTTCTCATAAAAGCAATCAGAGACCTGTCAATTGATTTTAAAATATAAGAATTATAAGATATTTACTATATGAATATTAATAATTGTGAGTGACAAAAAAATGATAGTGCTAAATGGACAAAATATAATTTCTTGTGTGCTTGGTCAAAAGCATTTCTATATGTATGGAATACTTATATTTATTATTATTATTATTATTATTATTATTATTATTATTATTATTATTATTATTATTATTATTATTATTATTATTATTACGTTTTAACTCGTTTTGAAATCATGGCCTGATTCCACTAGAAAGCGAAAGCCATGAGGAATGTAAGCTAAGTAGTAATATGGAATACTTTTAATGTTGCTCACTAGAGGAAACATGCTCGCATGTCTTCTCGTCTCGATATCGAGACCACAAGAGACTTTTTTAATAAGAAGCTCAGTTGGGAAGTAATAACTGAGCCGATGGCTCGAGCCGGTTCGCTTGGGGTGAACCATCGGCTCGAGCTGGCTTGGTTGGATGAACCATCTGCTCGGTTCGGCTCATCTGGGCCGAAGGCTCTTGCTGACACGGTTCGGTGAGCTGTTGGCTCGGCTCACTTCTCGGTTCGGGTCCATAGTGAGTGAGCTGTGAGCCCAGCTGCTCAAGTTGTTTACAATTGTAAACCCGGGCCGAACAGTTTTGAAGATATTTGGCCAGTGCTCTATAACTTTTAACAATGTTTGGCTCGAGCCCGAATACTCAACCTAAACCCTCAACCCAAATTCACAAGCTCGTGAACAATATCCTTGACTCCTAGAATTCACGACTACCGAGGTTAGCAATCAACTAGTTTTTTAGTATTCAAACACAGACCGCGTTTCTTTCATGTTTAAACACAGTGTTGTTATAATTATAATTATAATTATTATTTATTATTATTAATAATAATAATAAAAGTTGTACTAGTAGTAGTACTAGTATCATTGATAACCTATATTGTCTATGCAAGATACTTGAAGAGAATACTCGAAACTACAAACCAGATTTGGTTCGACTCGACCCGAATTCGAGTCGAGTTGGAGGAAATTTTTCGAATCGCGTTCAAAGATGTATGTTTTTAGTCGAATCGAGTTTCAAAGAATACTCGCTCGTACTCACTCGTGCCCATCGTAGGATGACCACATTCTAACAATCGAAAAGTAGGACACAAGTATAATAGTACTGTATATGATATCTTACTGCGTCGGCAATACGCATATCATTATTTCAATTAATGTTAACCTTAAGTTAATGAACATTTTTGTTAAGAAGAAGCACTGAACAAAATTATTAAAGGAATTAAACACAACTCCAAATGCTTTGATGAATAACAAATTGGTTTATTTTATGAACGTACAGTCAAAGTTCGTGTTGGGCTAAATAATAATAATAATAATAATAATAATAATAATAATAATAATAATAATAATAATAATAATAATAATAATAAATTTCGAAGCGTGGTATTATTTTAAGAAATGAAAGAAAATTTAGACCGGCACAAAGGAACTTCTATTTAACTTGGTTAGCATCACTGTCATAAGTTCAATAAGAAACCTTTCCTACTTTACCGATATCTCAACAAGGCCTTCTCAGTAAAAGCGATGTATTGTAAAAAATGGTTTGTTGATTGTTCTCCATCCCTAGTCTTCTGAGGAGTGTTAAAAAACACAGCGGTTCATCATTCAGGAAAAGAGTGTGTTTGATTTAAAATATTGTGAATAAAGAATGAAACATTAAGATATTGCGAATAAATTAACTCTGGACATTTCGCAGGACATTTTAAAGAAGGATATTTCTCGATTTCCTAGACATCTTCGCAACACGCAGGACAGCTCTTTGAAAAACAGTACTGTACTGCGAAAATCAGTACGTCTGGTTACCCTAGCCCATCCGTACGAGTAACGCAGTATGGCATTTTAGCCAATGTTATCTTATATGAAAATATTCATAACTTATAGCTGTCAAGTAAAAATGTGTCCTTGCATTTACATAAAGCAATTCAGAAAGGACAATAATAATAATAATAATAATAATAATAATAATAATAATAATAATAATAATAATAATAATAATAATAATAATAATAATAATTATAATAATAATAATAATAATAAAAGCGATAGTAATAGTAGTACGGAAAATTGAAGTGATAACATTTGTTCACATATTCTAAGTTTCAGACCTAAAAGTAACGCGTTACTTTCGAAGTAAAGTAACAGTTACTTTTTGGGGGCAAGTAACGCGTTACATTTTAGGAAAAAGTAAAGTAACTTGTAACGCGTTACATTTTTACATGTAACTTACCCAAAACTGTCCATGGGAAAATTGTTCACTGCTCGGGCCAAGATTGTTTGTGACTGTCGACAGATGGATGCCGTTTATGGCAGACTTTGCCTGAAGTACTGCCCAAAGTTTGTAGTCCAACGGGTTAAGATCCGGGCTGCTAGAAGGCCAATCTATGGTAGAAATGAAGTGAGGGACGTTCCGCGCCAGCCAGTCCTAAGTTGGTTTCGCTGTGTGGCCTGGAGCGGAATCCTGTTGGAAGGTCCACCTTTCTCCAGGGAACATGGTAGCAGATAGTGGTTACACTATAGGTGTTAGCACTGTGTTCTGGTATACCTTGGCAGATGTTTTAACACCTTGTTCGCAAAAATACAGCTGGGTTGTGCTTGAGTAGCTCACTCCCCACCAAACCATCACTGAGGCAGCATGATGTGTTGGGTGTCATCCAGAAGTCCTAAACGGCAGAACTCCTAAAAATATAGGCACTAGACCTGAATTTTAGTACTTCTGCAGTTTAGGACTTGTGGCACGGTATGATTTTTAGGATTTCTGCCGTTTAGGACTTGTGCCGCGATATGATTTTTAGGACTTCTGGCGTTTAGGACTTCTGCCTTTTAGGACTTGTGCCGTTTAGGTCTTGTGCCTTTTCATTCACTTGCTTTAGTTCTGAAATTCGCCACCACCCCACGAAATTGCGACGATGCAGCAACTAGTTGGCAATAATGTCACGAACGTAGCTAATTCCAATAATAACAACTATATTTGTACTACTAAGATTATTATTATCACTATCTGTTCTGCACTTATACGTGAATTACATAATACAACTTATTTCATTCTAAGAATTAATTACATAATTAGTTAAGAAATTCGTTTCTTTCGAATGGAGATACGAGAATCCCAAGACAAATTCCTAAAACAAAAACAAATAAATAAAAAATTGAAAAAATGTTTAAAAAGCATATTTTACCAGACTTCTGAAAGCAAGAAAACATTCAGAATTTCAATATATACTGTGTGGAGCGAATTTTATTAAGAGTAAGACAAAAATCCACCAAAGTTTACTTAATTAAGACAAAAGCTCACTAGACATTTCACGAGTGAACATTAAATACCAACGGTATACATAAAGAACACAGTAGATTTAAAATTGAACAAAGAACATTTACTATGCAATACATTGGGTGACATTCATAAGTTCTAAACGGCACAAGTCCTAAAAATGTAGGCACTAGACCTAAATTTTAGGTCCTGTGCCATTTTTGCAGAAATTACTACATAGTCATTTAGGGGTGTAGCCTGCAATTTTTTCTAGGGGAGCTTGATTTTTATATATTAAAAGCAAATCAAAAGTTTATTTTCAGATTACAAAAGCTTCAATAAGACAATAAATTTATACATATTACACATGTACATAAATACATAATATTATTGTATTTCCAGTTACTTCCTTTTTGAAACCTGGACCTTGACAGAGCGTAAATTTAAAACCACAGCTTGTGGGAAATGTACGAATAAGTTAGTTATAAGAAATCGGAAACTGTTCATGGAAGTCCATTTGTTTGACTGTATTTATCTTCTGTACTCTTATATAAAAGAGTAAAGATGAGTGATTTTTGGGCATACTACTACAAGTAGAGTCGATAAATTTTAGTTATAAAATATAATTTTCTTATGAAAGCAGTACATAAGAAAGAATTTTTGGAAATAAGTATCGTAAAAAGGGTGGGGTAAGATTTTTTTAAAGGGTAGTGTATCTCGCAAGTTTCTAAAGCTAGTAAAATAAAACTTGGCATATAAGCTTTCCTATTAAAAAAAAAACTGAAAATTGAAAATTGAAAATTGAACACATAAAAGGGAAAGAGCAAAGGGAGCACATTTTTTATGTTCGATTTCCCCATTACTTACTCAGAAAATATGTAAATAAATTAAGGAAGGATTTGTTTAAGCTAGATGCGTGAAACTCGGCATTTGAACTTTTAACTAAAAGTAATAAAATACTATATGTTTCAGCGTCTTGAAAATTACACTTCTAAGCGAAAGGAGGGTCAGTTTCTATAATATTAAAATATCCCACTGCTTATGAGATTTGGGCAGAAAACTCTTTTTTCCTTTAGGCCTCGGTTCATCCAGTTAAGCAAACGAGAGTACAAAGTGGCTGATTAATTAGGTTCTTTCAATTATTTTAACATGTTGACGTAGTTTAATTCTTTTAAAACTGTATTCTTTCACATTCTATTATAAACATATTTCATTTGCTGTAATTATTAAACACGTTTAATAAACATAAAACAGACTAACCTCCGGTCCCGGCCAGAATATGTTTTTGGTGTTAAGCCATCATTTGCCGTCCGTAACATAACCTTTGATTTAAACTTCACGTACTATCAAGACTCAAGTCTCAGAAATGTAGCATATATGAAATATACTACTTCTACTACTACTACTATACTACTACTACTAAATATTAATAACAATAATAATAATAATAATAATAATAATAATAATAATAATAATAATAATAATAATAATAATAATAATAATATGTACTTCTGAAATACATATGTATCTATGTGTTATTAATTCTTTCATAATCTTGAAAGAAACTTTTGATTTGTTTTTAGTTTGTAAAAATGAAGGCCCTCTAGAAAAACTTGCTGGCTATACCCTGAATGACTATGTATTGGTTTCTGTACACGTATTGTGTTATCACTTACTAGTCTAGTGTTATTTTTAGAACAAGACAATAGTTCTTGTCTTGGAATATTACTAGTTTGGTTTGGTAGTACAGTGATAGAGTGTGACCTATGATTTTATTTCCCTGTAGGGTATGCTATCTGCAATGCAATAAACTGTATATGCTTCTTCTTTATAACAAGGCTGGGCGATAAGCCCCTGCAATTCCATTACAAATAAGGACGATATTATTTTATAAACTACTTGGTGAACCTTTGTTAATATAACGCTGTTAGTTCTTACAACCTTTTGTTAATCTTATTTAACAATTGCAAAATGGAATAAGAGAGAAAATATATAATGATGATGATAGTTTATTTACATAAGGTATACATACAACAAAAGGGAATCTGTTGGTCACTACTGTGTATCTGCTAAACCAGGGTCAAACTCTGTGTGTCACAAAGGTTAGTTTAACAGAGTTTAAAATAATAATAGATATTTTGTTTGACTTACAAAGATTATCTTATTAGCAAAATGATTTGAAATAACACGCCAGACATAGGATAAGCCTTGGGCTATATCGCTTAGAATTGTTTTAAGAGTAAATATATCATTTATGCATTAAAGTTCATTACTGGCTACTTACACGTTTCGGCCTCGTATTGGAAGTCAGCTTCTCGTGTTCTTTTCATATTCCACGATAACTGTTTTAATTGCACACTCCGCCAAATTACCTTTCCGACCTTACAACACTTTCTTGGAAAACTTCGGCTAACATATATCACCAGACGTTTGGAAAACCGACATCCTTTACTTCAGGATACAATGCGTTATTTAGCATTTCACCCAACACCTCACCGTTACTATCATTCTCCACTTTCGCTCCTATAATCTACCACCGTTAGATCCCTCTTTACTTATCATCGCCGATTACGTCATTCATGAACATCTTCCTCTCATTCACCCATCATTTCCAGCACAGTGATTACCATTATTTACTAACATGGGACTCATTCATTTTCATCATTGAATAGAGCAGCCTCTAGGCTAAAGATAAGCTCATTTGTCTAACTAATATCACCCACGTGTTGTCCTGTGTATGCATCTCGCCACATCATTCACGCCCATTACTATATCATACGTATCGTGCATTCTATACCTAATCCTTCGTTATGATCATTAATCTTCTTTCCTTATAATATACTGCCTGATTATTTTCTTATTTATCTTCTTACTAATAACAATCATATATATGTAAAGTAACTTGGCTTCAGTTATCGCATCCTTATTGGTATGCAACCGTGCACATCACATGGCATCAGTTTGAGGGAATATTATTGATGAATTGGCAATGGCTTTCATGTTCTTGACGCTAATCCTTACATTTCCGACGATTTGAACTCACGTTTACTGAGTATGAGAGCATTCTGGGGATTTTTCGTAAAGTGTTTCCACACATTTGAATCACCCTGCTTCACTGTTATGCTCTACCGACATTGCAGATGTCTTTCTAGAGCATTTGAGTACAAATTCGCTATACTTAATACTCAGAACATCACTGTTGTCCGGCATCCATACCTGGCGATTATGCAACCACACACAACGGGCATGGTGTCCGCCATTTTATATTTGTTCCAGATATCGACTTAATACAAACGAATTATTGTTACCTGGTACAAGCTTATCAATTCATATCCATTTAGACCAAGTTTCACTTGGAAGATTATCCGGGACTCCCTACGTTCCTTTGGGGAACCCTTGCGCGTGCATGGTAGGATTGTGAAACATGCAAAATTCAATGGAGCAGGTATGACTTCTTCAGTGAATTTTTTACCCGACCTCTTTATGTTGGTTAGTTTCCGAACTATTGGCGTCCGAAACTCATTTTTCCACGCTTTGTAGATCCGAAACTATGTCCGATAGCCGAAAGTTCAAGAGAACTTTTTTTCTTGTCTCAGTGGCAGGAGTCACCTCTCAAGAGTTGTAACACTTATTTTGCAACACTCGATATCTATCTATCTATCTATCTATCTATCTATCTATCTATCTATCTATCTATCTATATATATATATATATATATATAGTAAGTAAAGATCTAAGGGTTTACTTGTCCCTACCATAAATCCTTCATTGTAACCAGATTCCGGCGTTGTCGCTCTAACTCAGGTAGAACTGTATAAAGCTCTCAGTATGGCTAGCCCCATTACGGTTATCATAGTAGCCCGAGCCCGTGCAGACCTATAAACACATTACCCCACAGAAATGAGTGCCATAAGTCCATGCCTTCTAAAGGCTGTTGCGCCATGAATATAGTTATCATTATTAGTATTGCTAATATTAATATGTAATATTAGTAATAGGCTTAATAAAGATTCTCTGTATCTCTCTCACCCTATCAATTGAGTCAAGCGCTGCTAAGCGGAGGAATTCGTAACTATTACAGAAGCTGACCAGTTGCGGGAGAAAATGCAATCGCAAGAGAGCAATACGGGAAGATAGGAGCGATGCAAGAATAAATCCACTTCTCCATGTTAAGAAATAGGAGCTCGCTGCCATATGCTCAATGTTACTGCTTCCAGTGACAACGTTGGCTGCCACTGGACATGTAAATCATCTCTTTCTTTCCGTTTTTTAATTGACTTTTTTCAGAAATGCATCAATACTGTTTTGCGCTGAAGATCAAAGGTTTATTTTTCACTGATACACTACTTTAATACTTAAAAATATTTTAAGTATTAAAAAAATGTCCGGTTGCACAACCATGCAACATTAGTACCAGCCGCCGCTGCTATTTGGTATTCTATCTTACATATTATATGCTTAATACTTATATAGAATGGGTCTGCGTCATTTATATGTATATTGAGAGATCGGATTTTGTCTGCACGTGCACGAAAAGAAAAGCAAATTTCTACATTTCGTGACTGAATTTTTTTTTAATTTCTCCGGGGGGGATGAATTTTCTTCGGGGGGAGATTCCCCCGGGCCACCCCCTGAATTCACCCCTGCCTGGCTATATGTCCTGCCCACCTAAGCCTCCTAGAGTTAATGATCCTAACAATGTTTGGTAAGCCGTATAATTTATGTAGTTCCTCGTTATGAAGTTTCCGCCATTCCTCTTGGGTCCGAATATTCGTCTGAGCATCTTGTTCTCAAATACTTTCAGTCTATGTTCTTCCCTCAGAGTAAGCGACCATGTTTCGAAACCATACAGAACAACAGGTATGATTACTGTTTTATATATTTTAAGCCTCAAACTCCTCGACTGAATTCGCGACGACAAGAGATTTTGAACTGAATAATAACACTAATTCCCTGTTTTAGTTGACATTTAATTTCTTCGTGAAAATGATTTTCGTTATCCTAGATATTTGAAAGTATCCACTTTATCAGAAGTATTATTTAATATTTTAACGCATTCATAATTGGCCGTATTACGTTCCCAACCCACTTCCATGTATTTAGTTTTCTCTGCATTTACTTCTAAACCCTTGTCCTGCAAGCGCTTAATAAGACCTTTGCATTTCTTTCTATTGTTCTCCCATCATCCCCTATTAAATTTACATCATCAGCGTACGCATAACCTGGTACCATTTCTTTCTTTACTATATCTAGTGCTCTCAACGGGTCGGGTCGGGTTCAAGACCGACCCGACCCGACCCGTGACTAGAATTGACTGACCCGACCCGACCCGACTAACCCGACCCGAGCTGACCCTATTGACCAGACCCGATAACCCGACCCGATTGGCCTGACCCGACAACCCGACCCGAGCTGACACGATTGACCCGACCCGACAAACCGACCCGAGCTGACCCGATTGACCCCGATCCGACAACCCGACCCGAGCTGACCCGACACGACAACCCGACTTGAGCTGACCCGACTGACCCGACACGACAACCCGACGCGAGTTGACCCGACCCGAAATGACCCATTTGAGAGCACTAACTACTCCTTACATATATGTAATAACAATAAGTAAGATGTAGTACCCAAATAATATAACAGTTGAAGTACAATGACATTATATTTCTGTTCCCATGTTACCTGCTATTTAGTGGGGAGGAAAGCTTTTATATATAAATATTTCGATGGGGTAACTTGCAACATCTGTTGCAACATGCCGCATGCCATTGAAATAGAAATTTTTGCGGTTAAGCATTGTTATATGAACAATTGTTGTTGGTAATAAAACTAAGAGTATTATTATTATTCCATTATTATTATTATTATTATTATTATTATTATTATTATTATTATTATAGGACAACAGTGATGGCTTATTGCTTGCAGTGCCTAGTAGTAGTTGTTTCCTTTCATCGTCTCAGTTAGAACTTCAGACTGCAGGTCAAAGTGAGCTTCATGGATCACCTGCAAATGCATCTAAGAAGATAGTGTAGAATCCTTCAGATGATCTCCTGAACATGTATGGTTCTATTCAAAATCTGGAACTAGAAAACTGACAGCTCGGAAAAGGAAGATATGTGCTATTCTTACAGACACTCTAGAAAAAAGTACTTTCGAAATGAAAAAGAAGCATCTAAAAGCAACCGAAAACGTAAAATCATCAGCTGAGAAGAATTTATTCTCAAGTCGTCTGTTTGGTTTCTGAAGAACCGTACGAAGAACAGGATACAGAAGAAGACTGGGTACAGTGTTTATGTTGTGAGAAGTGGTCTCATTGGTCGTGTTCCGAGAGAAATCCGTACTACATCTGTATAGATTATAGACATTGACTGCCACAGTGAAAATGAGTGAAGCGATGTTCAAGCTGTAGATTTGATAGCATTAAATTTCTGAATCAAGTCCGATTGTTGCAACTTACCCCAGATGATGTTGCAATTTACCCCCATGGGTGGGGCAAGTGTCAACAGTCGGACTTAGTTCAAAAAGTGGATGCTATCAAAACTGCCGTTCGATGTTTTGCACTTCTCTTTTTTTGGTATGTAGTTAAGGAATGTACCTTTTAGTACACTCAATATAGTTTTTATATCTATAATAATTTTCGAGTAAAAAAACAGACCTGAAAATTGTTGCAACTAGCCCCATCTTTCCCTACAATCACTTTTTCAAAAAAAATGTATAAAGCCAGTAAAGCAATTAACATGTAGGTCTATTTTCGAAGGTAATATAGGAATTTTTCGTGCTGCTAATTATTTATTTTTAAAAAATCAGATGCTGAAACCAATCGATATAGCGCAGTTTAAGCAATTCAGTTTGTTTTATTTAAAAAGAAAACTCTCTATTTACAAATTTGATTGTTCCTATGTATTAGAGCAGTCTTCGAAAAATCAGTGCCTATTGTATTTCTAAAATATAGCTGGAGCCGCGGTGGGTCAGTGGTAGAGCGTTCACCCCTGGTGCATGGGGTCTCGGGTTCAAACCCTGCTCCCGCCAAGTGAACTTTGTGGTCGATAAACGCCGTGTGCGTGGATATTCTCAGGGTTCTCCCGTTTCCTCCCACTTTCTTCATTCCACCATTTCATTCATTTCTCATAATCACCGTCTCCTTCAGCCTAACCGGCATAAGCGTGGGACGTAAAACTCAAAGATTTCATTTCATTTTCTAAAATATAGCTGTATTGATTTATTGGTATATATTTACCTTCAGTTTGTTTGAGAGAAAATTATTACAAGAACTAAAAAGTGTTTCTCTAGTAAATACGTTTTCATAGTTTAGCTATTTACGTTACTAAACAAATTTGGTTTTTTTAATACATAAAATGGCGCCCGTATATATAGGGTGTAACTTAATTAATATAACAAACGTCATTAGGTGATTCCTGACACCGAAATAAAACAAAAACTATACAACAACCTGGGTGTAACACCCGAAAATTTGTCGGAAAAATGTATAAACCGCCATAACTCATGAACAAAACGTCGCGTCGGATTGAATTTATTTCATTTTAGTTTAGCGTCCCTTTCAGCAGCGAGGCTATATGAGACGTGGACCTACTGATTAACGTGGAATCCGAACCACATGAGCTCCCGCCGGGAATCGCGTCGGATTGAAGTCGGGCAAAAGAATGTCCATTGTTTTTAGTCGTAGATTCGATTAGTGTACAGTGACGATGCAAGGATGACTTCCAAAGAAACTGGAGTATTCCTTTGAGTATTTTATCAAACGTTGAATGAAGAAATGATCAATCAAGTACAAGATATAACATTAAAAAATAATAGTGCATCGTTCAAGTTAGAAGAACACTCAGAATTCGAAAGAAAGAGAGATACACATGTGTGATTCATCTATTTTGTCTCAGTACATAATGACGTCTCGGAAGAAGATTTTAAATGGAACGAAGTCTTTAACGTATCACACTTATATCTTCTAGGCTAATGGTAACGGATGATAAATGAACGGCTTCCTGTCCAAGAGTGTGTGAAAAAGGAAAAATAACTTTGATCCAGATTAGGTTTAAAACGACTGTGCATAGGACAGTCAGGCGGCATGTAAATAAATATAACATCGAAAAATGCAAAGATCATATGTGATGAACGAGTGTACAAGGAATTCTCCACATGACCCAGGGATTCCAAATATCGTGTGAATAGATATGGGGCAAAAGTAAGCTGCATTAAACGGTTTCTTCCTCGTAATATGTAATTCCGTGGAATATGGTACTTCTGTGCACAGAAGCAACAAAAGTGGGGAAACAAGGGATGTTGTACACGTTGCATAACGATACCAAGAAGTGCGCTGGAATAGTATACTTGATTTATCCGTTAGATGAATCTTCTCCCAGGAATACTTTTGATGGCGTTTTCCCCTTCCTTCGAGTTGGCAAACCTCAACTTTTCCCTGAGCTATGAAAAACTTCATTGCTATTGTGAATATACCAAAATACTATCCTAGTGTAGACCACTTACATTTTGATTTTATCATTGCCGGAGAAATTTTCTCAAAGGAAGCTCGTTGAAAGTACATTTTAAAAAAAGGATAGTCTTTTTTCGACATTCTAATGTACATACCTTAGAGCTGTATGGAATACCTACACGGAGGAATACCTACGGAACTATCGTCCCTTGTGTGCCAATTGCGAGTGGCTTACAGAAGGCTGTCTTGAAGTTTTATTGTGGAATGGCTTCAGTTAGCATGGCTGAGTTGTAATAAGCATCTACGCAACTTGTGAGTGATATACATAGTCAGATGCTCTACTGTTACACGTGTAATTGCTGTATAACAGGATGGGAAATGTTGTGTTCAACGGTAGAGGGTTGTGTCGAGGTATTTAAGGTCGTGTAAAAGTGTAGACGTTGGTGTTTAAGTAAAATTGATTGTGTTAACCTGTACACGCCTGCGCGATGGAAGATTACCCTGTCCACGAGCTGGCAGATATGCAACTCATTTATGGAGTAGCAAAGGGCAATAGCCCAGAAGTGAGGCGTTTACATCGTGACCGTCGCCCTCAAAAGAGAGTAACTTTCCTTGTATTTTTCCACGCCTCCATATTCGACTTCGAGAGAGGGGTCCCTTCGGTTTCTCGTACGTGAAATCGGAGGAAATAGCCCCATATGGACAGCTGAACTTGAAGACAGCGTACGTCGAATGATCAAAACCGTCTTGAAACTATCATGTGTATGGCGTAAAAACCCACATGCAACTCTAGTAAACGATCAGCAGCAGAAATTTGGTGTGGTGTGGTGGATAATTTTGTGGTAGGATCTTATTTATTATCGGTCTGCCTGTGTGGGAGTACGTATCTTTTATTTTTACGTAATTGTCTCCCAAAATTGATAGAACATGTGCCCTTGAACATAAGACAGCAGATGTGATTTCAGTATGATAGTACACCTGCACATTTTGACAGGAATATGCAGACTTACCTAAATGAAACATTCCCAGATTGGGAGAGAAAAACCTGTGTTATGACAACCTCGTTCATTCTACCTCACGCTGCTTGATTTTTTATTTCGGGGATACGTATGAAACTCCGGCCACGATAGTCGAAGAACTTGTAGCTCGATGTAATATAGCTGCGGCAATCATCTACGAAATTTCAGATGTGCTTGATCACAGGCGGAAAAATTTGCTTCGCCGATGTCATCTTTGCAATGCGGTCAACGGTCGACAATATCAGACTGTGAACTGTTATTCTTCATAGCTGTCTCGTGTACACATACTGCATTGCGCAAATACTGTACAAGGTACCTCTGAGTATTTCACAGTTATCCTACCTTGTACGAAACAGAATAAATCGATAATTTGAAATTGTATTTCTTTCTTTCCTTGTGCAACACGCGCAACACCTTGAGTATCGTCGAATTTCATTCCTTCTGTACTCGTAGTTATTATCTTCCACGGATTTACGCATTACGGGGAGGAAATCTTTTAATCTAGCTTACTTTGGCTCAAATTATATTCACATAATTTGTGGGAATCACTGTTGTTATGTGAAGAATCCCTTATACTCTAGTTCATCGTACATGATCTTTTGCCCCTGACTGTCTTATGCACAGTCGTTATAAACCTACTCTGGATCAAAGTTATTTTTTTCTCATTTTTACACACTCTTAAGTTGAACAGGAAGCCGTTGATTGATCATCCGTTACCATTGGCATAGAAGTTATAATTATGATAAGCTAAAGACTTCGTTTCATTTAAATTCTTCTTCCGAGTCCAGGAATCACCTCCAGACGTTCATTACATTAATGAAGTTACACACTATATATATAATGATAAAAAATAATACCGATATTAGTGTCGATGAAATAGTATTTGGAGTCACTCAGACGAACAGTAACACTTCCGATGCAGTTTAAATCCATACTCAGATTCCATTGCCCTTTATGCTCAAAATGAAACTATTCTCCCCGTGCGAAGAACGGGTATTCTGTTAATAATTTATTATTAAACATCACACCATAAAATACAAAGTGTATCACGTAATGTACACGTTATACTGTTACTTGCTTAATGTATAAATGGAGGATGAAGGACTATTATTGGATCAAAAGATCCAATATATTTCAGACAATAAATTTCTTGTAGGCTTTATATCTGGAGAACAACATATAGTGTACCCAAACCTAAACTATGACTGAACTCAGTATGATGTGCTTAGTGCCTGAATAAAACGAAAGCTCGATTTAGGGGCCATTCAAAAATTCTGTTGCCCTTGATCCAAAAAATCTAATATATTTCATTCAATAAAAAAAATCTTGTACGTCTTATATCTGAAGAACTACATATAGTGCAGCCAAACCAAAACTATCACTTAACTCAGCATGATGTGCTTATTCCGAAAGTAATACGAAACCTTGATTTAGGGACCGTCCAAACGTTTGTAGCCCCTGATCCAAAAAGTCCAATATATTTCATTCAATCAATAATTTTATTGTATGTCTTATATATGGAGAACTACATATAGTGTAACCCAACCCAAGATATCACTTAACTCAGTGTGATATGCTTATTGCGTAAAAAATATGAAAAGTCGATTTAGGGACCGTCCAAAAATTTTGTGGCCCGTTATTAAAAAAATCCAAAATATTTAATTAATCGAAATTTTTCTTGTACTCCTTATACCTGGAGAACTACATATCTGGAGAAAACTCGATTTAGAGACCGTTCGAATATTTTATGGTAACTGATCCAAAAATTAATATTAGCCAAGATCATAATACTTTGATCCATTTTTTAGATCATTCCTAATATTCTTGTTTTTATCCAATCTTTCTTTTAAACAGTATCACTCTCTTTGTTCTCAATTTGAAATTTATCAAGCAATTATAAAGCATTGCTTATTATCCAATTTGTATTCGGTGTAGAGCTTCAATTTTCTCAAAGTTTCAAATAAGATAATAAAATATGATTTACTATCGGAATTCGTGTCAGGTATTATTATTACTTTTATTGGTGTTTTCCTTTCTTTCAATTGTTAAAACAAGAAACTACCTTGCACTGTCATAAAATATATGCTCTTTTCCAATAGCATAATAAGTGCTCATATAATTTTGAACTTTAAAATTAAGGATTGAATCAGTACAAGAAGTACAATTTGGATAACGAATGACTTATAATTGATGTTTAGTGGCGTACTGTAGTAAAGGGATTAAGGACTTTGGAAAACCCCTTGAGCAAGGTATTATGCAAAATTAAGCACGTTTATCATATTAGCACGTTTATATATATAAACACTTGATATTATATAAACTTGTGTTCCTAAAGCCCCTGAACCCCCTAAACATTTGCGTAGAGTACTGATTGTGTTTCTCTTATTATTTTAACCGTTTTATGCTTTGAACGAAGTTTGAAGTGCAGGAACCCTGTGAAGGTGACCACCTTTACTATAAAAATTTCTTTAATGGTTCTTAGTTTTTCTTCAAAACAATCAATAACGAACGAAAAATAAATGATTGAGTTTGATTTTAAATCGAAATTTGAAATACCACCAAAAAGTTGGCCCACCCAACCTTATTTTGTAAATGACTCTTAATAATTTTCAAAACAAACTATTTCCTCTTCAAACCAATCAATAAGAAAGGAAAACATGTTATTAGCTTGAGTATTGAATCGATATTTAAAAGCAGAAAAAACAGTATGAAGTTGACCACCAAATGTATCCTGGAAATAGATATATTTTACTGGTTGTTTTGAAACAAGTGATTTTTTCTTCAAAATAAGCAAACCGCCCCGAAACAAATCACCTTCATCAACATTATTTCTTAATTATATTCTTATGTTTTTCGAATCAAATTACTTTTCTTCCAAACAAGCAACAACAAATCCATATCAAACGAATAATTTTGGTCTTGAATCGAAATTTGTAAGTAAAGGAATCAGATTGAATTTGATCACATTCTAAATTTATTTTTTAAATCTCTTTCTCTATTTTTTCGAAACAAGCGATTTGCTCTTAAAAACAACCAATAAGAAACGCTTGGCTTCGGTTTTGATTCGAGACTTTAAAGTGGAGCCAATATGAAATTCCATCACCCATTTCTCTTGAAAAGACTCTTTATGTTTTTCGAAACAGACTATTCTTTTTCAAAATAATTAGTAGCATACGCATATCAAACAATTGATTTTGATTTTCAATCAAAATTTTAAGTGGAGGAACAAGGGTAAATTTGGCCATATACCAACTTTATTTTGAAAACATCTCTTTATTTATGTTTTAAGAAAGATACGATTTTTACTATTTTTCTTCAAAAAAGTCAATAAGAAACAAAAAACAAACGATTGGCTTCCGATTTCAATTCGAAATTTGAAAGGAGGCAACTTAACATAGGTGCATTGCTTCGCTTAAAAAAAAAAATCCAAACGCAAATTCTAAGCCTACAGTTTTAAAATTGCAGTTACATGTACATACTTCAACTTAGTATACATAAAAAATTACAGCATTATAAAAATATCAGACAAATAATATTATTTATTCGGTATTGAAAACCTTGAATCAACTATTGGAGTTATTTAGCGTATTTTTTTTTTAATATCACAAAATTAAAGGTGTATTTATTACGGCATGGATATATTACGCACAATATTTTTATACAATTTGTATATATATATATATATATATATATATATATATATATATATATATATATATATATATATATATATATATATATATATATATATATATATATATATATATATATATATTTTAAAATAGACCATTTAGAATTATTTATCCTTACAATTTTTTACATCCACAAATTCAAGGTGAGGGATATGCGATATTGATATTTTCAGAAAGTGTTGACCACCCTACAGAATGTCGATCCTGTGCCGTGTCGATCCTGTGCCGTGTCGATCCTATGCCGTTTCGGTCCTGTGCCGTGTCGATCCTGTGCCGTTTCGGTCCTATGCCGTGTCGGCCCTGTGCCGTTTCGGTCCTATGCCGTGTCGATCCTACGCCGTTGCGTTCCTATGCCGTTTCGATCGTATGACGGTTCTCTCCTATATATCCTTGAGAAAATAATTGTTACTTAATATTGCGTAATTATAAAATAATGTATTTTTTATTATTTCGATCGTATGAAAGTTCTGCTGTCGATCCTATGCCGTGTCGATCCTGTGCCGTTTCGGTTCTGTGCCGTGTCGATCCTATGCCGTGTCGATCCTACGCCATGTCGATCCTATGCCGTGTCGATCCTACGCCGTGTCGATCCTATGCCGTGTCGATCCTACGCCGTGTCGGTCCTGTGCATGTAACCCAACTTGATTTCTTCTTTATAAGCACGTACATACGTATAACAAAAAGAAGCAAATATTAGAAGTTTCAAGATGAAGCTGAAGATCGAGAAACGTGGAAGAAACATTTCCAGCCCCAAATCTTAAATTTTAAAAAAAAAAAAACGTCCTCATTAGTGCCAGAACCTGCCGAAGGGCAGAATACTTAACAATAATAATAATAATAATAATAATAATAATAATAATAATAATAATAATAATAATAATCCATATAGCTCTAAAACTGCTTCCTACATTTTAATGATTTTTACACCGTTTTACGTTTTACAATGTTTTTTTTTTTTTTTTGTAGGAATTTAAGATAAGTATGGCCTTGCGATTAACAAAGGAGTAAAGAGTGAGAGCGATTCAACTGTACTAAGAAAACAACAAAAATGGTGCTGAAACCTTTCATTTGCTGCAGAATTCAACATTTGACAGATGCACAGTTGAAACATCATAAGTTTGATAAGGAAATTTAAAAGAACAGCTAGTGTAAATAATACAAGAACTGGTGGGTCATTCTCAACAACAAGAGTGGAAAATCCTGCAGAAGTAAGAGAATCGTTGTTGAGTACTCCTCGAAAATCCAGTAGGCGTCTTTCTCAAGAGTTAGATATTAGTGTTGGAAGTGTTCGTAGAGACTTAAAGAAACTCAAGATGATATGTCACATCCCTCGTGTGCTACAAAGTTTGTACGATGGAAATGAAATCAGGTGGCTATAGTTTTGTACAATTTTCATGACCAAAGTTTATAAACATGACACTTTTCTTGATACGATATGTTCTTCAGATCAAGCAACCTTCAAGGTGAACGGACATATCAATCGCCATAATTGTGTATACTGGTGCGATGCTAACCCACACGCCATTTTGGGAAAAAGATATTAACTTACCATGAGTTAGAGTTTGAGATGCCATTTCCTCCCTGAGAATAATAGGGCCGATATTATTTGACGGCACTGTTAATCAAGATAATTATTTACATACGAATTCTGGCCCTGAGTTCAAAATCAGTATGACATCTTCTTTCAACAGGATGGTGCACTGCGCACTATGTGTTAAACGTTCGAATTTGTTTAAATAGTCGTTTTGAGGGCAGGTGAACGGGATGACGTGGAGGCATTGAGTGGCCATCAAGGTCGCCAGATCTAACACCACCTGGCTTTTTCTTGTAGGGTTCATTGAAAGATCTTGTTTACAGCCTGAAACCAAAAACGATTGCTGAGTTAAAATACGCAATTCCCTATACATTTTCTGAAATTAACGTGGAAATGTGTCAAAAGGTTTATAGAAATGTTGCTGGTCATGTTCAACATTGTATTGAAGAAGAAAATGGGCAATACTTAATTTCTAGAAACTACAGTACATTATTTTATACATTTAACTAGTATAATAAATTTGAGTAACTGAAAAGGGCGTTACTTATACCGCACCCTGCATATATAAATTAAATCTTTTACTTTTACTTCCCATTGTTGTGCTAAATTTTCGAATAAGAACATGAGAGGAAACAGTAGAACTCCGATAACACATGGATACAATGTTACCTACGAGGGTATTTCCAAAAGTTTTCTGTACGTACTGTGACTGATTCAAATGTCTGCCTTCAACAATATGACGCAGGTAGGCAGTTGAAGCTGTTATTCAATAGATGGCACTATAGGCCATGAACATTTTTTTAATCAGTGGCGTGATATGTGCCAAGTCATAAATTTTAGGAAAGTTTATGTCATGTCGGACAGAAGAAAAATGAAATCTTCAAGTTTTACGTCCCACGATTATGCCGGTCAAGCTAAAGGAGACGGTGATGAGGAGAAATGTATGAAATAGTGGAATGAAGAAAGTGTAAGGAAACGGCAGATCACGGAGAAAGCCCACGCATACGGTGTTCGTCTACCACAAAGTTCACTTGGCGCGACATGGGATCAAACCAAGGACCCGAGGCACCAGAGGTGAACGTCAGACAGAAGAATACTTTATCACCGACCCGAAGCTCATTTTTCCGAATTTAAAAAGACATTGGAAAAGACAGACTTAATTTCGAACTTTATTAACCAACCCTAGTATATAAAAGGAACAATCTTGAAGCTTTATTCATCAGTTTGGTATTTTGTACATTTGTGTTGGTAGGCCTCACTTCGATTTTTACGGCCATATATGGTCGAGCAACAAGGACTGTTCACGTGATGGTTACATGCTTGGTGAACGTCCCTTTGAGTCTGATTTTTGGGACAACCACTTTTCACCTACGCACTTTTATAACCAAAAGCTCATTGGACAATAATTCTGGTCCCGACGCTAGGAGCGAAAATCGGGATTTTCCCGGTTGACCATATACAAGCTTCGGTTTGCTAAATAGAACTCTCAGTGTTACACACGCGCGCTTGTTCGTTACTTCGAAAAACACCCACAAAGGCGAGTGGGGTGCCGTGTTCAAAAGATAATACGCGCTCCCCTTGTATGGGTTGAGCTTCGCACGTTGAATCGCCGTTGGCATATGTGCAAGTTAATTTTCAAAGTTTATCAACAGTGATATTGTACGCATCCGTGCAAACATAATCATTCTAACAGTGTGTAAAAGTCTCGTGTAAAGTGACTCGTAATACATGTTAGCACTTTAACATTTGTTTGTGACCTTAGATTGGATGGTCGTTTTATTCCTGCCAGTGGGGAATTACATTGAACCTTCAAGACTAGTGACGCAGCTCCGATCTTATTCCGACTCTAGTACAGGAACTTTTGTGGATCTCATTTGCATCCAGCGGATTCGACGCCAGGACCTGAGTGGTACCAGCAGTGGAACAACTGACCGGTCGAAGATTTATCGTGAGTAAGTGAAACATTAATCATTCGAGCCACCTAGCCACGTTTTTCATTGGAGGAGAGTAAATAGAATTGAAATGAGAGATTGAAACAAATAAGAATATCGAACAAAAGTTACTCGTTTGCTTGTAAGCTTTTAATGTTCTTTCAGTTTGTGTACTTCATATTCAGTAACATTATATATTTTGCACAGTTTAACTAAGTTTTGTGATTTATATCGCAGGGTGATTCGTATTTGTTAATATTTGTGCTGAAATTAATCATTTACACATATTCCTATTTTACGGTACTTTGTTTTATTGACCTACGTGCCCAGCTTCGGTTCCAATAAGATATAAGTGCGGATGTAATCGTGATCTGCCGTAGTAAAGCTGGAATGAATGCAAATGAATGCTTAGGTTTATAGAATTTTAAGAACCGCAGAAAAACACGATAACAACTTGCTAGACATGCGTATAAGCGTTATTCATAACCCTCCAGCCAACATCAGATCATTATTCAAAGCAGTGAAAGACGACCTTCTCTTGCGTACTGCTGTTGTACATTGTATTCCATGTGAATGTGGCAGACCACACATAGGACAAACTAACACACAATAGAACAATGATGCAAAGAACTCAACTGCCACAAAAGACTTTAGCAACCCAAAAAGTCGGGATTAGCAGAGCACAGCCTAGACGCTGGACACATGATTGATTTTACAAATACCGCCATAGTAGACAAGTGCAGCATTTTTTGGGACAGAATAATAAAGCAAGCCATAGCTAACCCACGTGAAAGTAACCGTCTCAATAAAAACAATATCTTTTAACTCAGCCCTATCCGGTCGACCCTTTTCAGGAACGAAAAACAGACATTCAACAAATCCATTTCATGTAGCCACAAAAACAGCCAATCAGGAGCCAGCATACCTCAGTCAATCAGAAGCCCTTATTTTCCTTATCCAATCGCATGCCCCTATTCATTGCTTCGAACCAAAATAGTAGCATATATACATGCTCACATCTTCGGTCTCCGTATCACAATCCCTGAAGATGAATGCAATGTCTGCATCTGAAACGTTGAGTGTCAATACCTTCACTTGGCTAGTAGTACGAAAAGGCCTACTAAAATCACGTTGCCAGGAAAAATTTAATTATTTCTTTAGGAAATATCCTTGTACTGCATATTCACATGGCCTAATATCGAATTAAAGAACTTCGGATCAGACGGTTCAGACGTGATCTTCCACTGAACAACTGTGAGTTCTGGTATTTATATAGATACGCATCATAAATGAATTCCTTTCCATGAATCATACATTCTAAGAATATTCTGCACTATCTAGAAATGGAAAACTGCAATTAGTCACCGTCTTTTGTTTAAGACGAGGCAAATCTGTTTAAATACAGTCTCTGTTAAAGCATGCTATGATGTATCTTAGTAAATATTACTCTTTCCTTTCCAAACTAGAACGGTGTAGTAATTAGTACGAAGAATATTCATCTCTAAGTGCATATAAGGACGCAAATTCGTACTACTCAGATGTTTAAAACTGTGTGTTAATTAATATAAGCAATGCACAATACTAATTTGCACTATGTTTGTCTTAAATGAATACAAAATAGCTGTGCAACTTAAATTTGATTTAAATTACTCACTGAGCAATTGATGTGTAATAGTTTCGCCAACTATCCACTTTGGCTTCACCAGACACTATCAACCAGATAGTGTCAATGATAGATAGTGATATCAGATTTTATCTGAAGCCAAAGTGGATAGTCCGCAAAACTGTTACACGTTAATATTTTTTACAATAAACGTACTGTTTTGTTCAGCGTGTAGTTTAAACCAAATTTTCGTCTACTAAAACCAAAGCTTGGATAATGTAAAATATTATAGGTGTGAAACGTAGGAAAAACAGTGGTTGAGCTGCTAATAAAAGTATTATCTTAATTCAATTAAATTCACCATCACACTTGAGTTATTTTATCAGCCACACATGATAAATTGTTTCTTTAGTTTTTTTGTGTCCTTTGAGTAAAATTACGTCGGTTAATCTTAGTAAAATGACAAACAAACTCACTCTCTACATCCTGCTAAGCATTTAACCGTTAACGTATCAAGCCTAAATCGTCAACGTTGTTTACCAAGCTGGGGTCTTCTGTGGACCTCAAATATTATTTTAATTTCTCAAGTTATTTGTTTGTACCTTTTAACGAACATATCCTTGATCTAATTATGTAGCAAATATCCCAAAAGTATGCAATGCACATATGAAAATCGAGAATAAATTAGTTCTTATAGTTGCAGCAGTATCACCAAATATTACACTCTGGGTCCCCAGAGGACCCCGCTTTGTGCGTTAAGGGTTAACACAACTTGTCCTTCTAATCTTTCCAGAATAATGTAATTAATAGTGTGTGACACTTCTGCAATCGTCTTATCCTATTCTGCACTGTAAATGTTACTTTCGAATCTAATCAGGCTTAATTGTGTTGTAAACATGGTGCATACCCTCAACTTCGTTTGGAACGGACTATAGAATACTTAAGCGCATTGAAGTGTGGCACATCCCTTATTTTGTTCTATTGAATGATTGTTCATTTTCTAGCACTTCCAGTAAGAATCCTTGGATTCAACACCGTGTAGATACACAAGAGCAAGGTGGTAGTAGGTGTATTCGTCCAAATATAGTACTCTTGGGATATCCAAAACATATTATACAGAGTTATAGTAACATATACAATACCAACCTTAATTCCTGTGTGTAACCACTGAAAGCATCAACATAAGCAGATGTTTGGTCAGGAAACCGGTTTACAAACGCTTACTGTCTGTCCGGGATATGGGCCCTCTTTCTCGATGTAGATTTTGGTATAACAGGATTATGGTCACTGTCGGAGCCCAGCTGGTGGGCAGGCACCATCTCACCATGTTTCGTATGTGTTTCATACAGTTTAAGGCCTAGTAGATCAGTATAGAAGACATATACCAACTACAACTGGCTGAGTTCTGAGGCCATAATGGAACGTGCGTAATCTTGATGAAAACTCTGGTTCCTCCAAGTTTCAGACTAAGTCAGAGGAGTGACGTTATGACTGTATAGAACACTATCCACAATGCTCTCAATGATGTCTACACACGAGCGGAGTTCTTTTGTCGGGATGTGTTAGGTACAGAAGTTAGTTTCATTGTTTGAAACCAATTTTCTGTCACATCCGTTCTCAGAACTTCATATATAATAAACCCAAACTAACCTCAAGTGGTACAAGAAGAAATCATTTTAGGTTTACTAGTTTTCAGGATGTCACAGAAGCCCCTCTAACTCCCCTGATCATAGTCTGCTTCCGTAGTAATATCATACTGGCAACACTATATCATAACACTTTAGACAAGATTACCCCTTTTACTCTGGTTTAACAGGACTCGACCTAACAAATATATCGGACATAAGTCCAGACGTAAACTTTACTGTCATTGAGTACCTTAGTAATAAGATACCTCACAATAGAACTGTCAGTGAAATCACAATTCAAGAATCCAGGCCACCACAGGACATTGACTTAAGTCAGTCCCCAGACGTGGTATCTAACGTGATATCTACTGATCTTTGACTAAGCAGGGATCCCAAATAACACAATAGGAAATAGCACACCACACTGTCACTCGAGAGCTTTGGAGTGGTCGTTGATAAGGATTCCGATGGTTATCTGCTGCTAAGTAGCATTTTTTTTTTTGTTTGTTTGTTTTGTTTTTTAATGTACAGTATCATACAAGTGAAAATGGGTCCCATCACTCAGATTAAAACAGCTGCAGGAAGGATATTCAGCAGAATGTCATAGCGCAAATTAATTCGTGTTTCATAGTCCTTTTCTTAACTTTTGCACTATCTGCATTTTGTATGGATATATTGTGAGATCCCTATGAAGGATTTTTTTTTAAGACTGCGGGGCAGATAATCCAAGTGCAGTGACTGAAAAGAAGAAGAACAAACTTTTATGTAATATAATGTAGTTATAAAATTGTGTTTAATAAATTTTATTTATAAAATTTCATGCTATCGTATCCAACGGTATCATCACTACAATTCAATTCCGTCCAAGATGAATCTGCTCCAGCCCTGTGTATACACATACAGACCTATTTATATTGTCATATTCCAAAATGTAATCCCGGTACTATGTCGTGATATTTAAGTTTAATAACTGAAGATTCAAAGGAAGCATAGTGGAAGTGAATTCAAAAACGTTATATCTCCCTAACTTTCGTAGCCCAGCATTTATTCCGTGATACAGAAGAGCATTTTGATGTGCGGTTGGAAACACTTGAGTTTTGAGGAACCAAATCCTCAACTCTCACATTTGTCAGGCATTTGTGAAGACGAAAAGAAGGTAGAAGAAAAGAAGACTTGAAAGGAAAGGAAAAAAATGAACAGAAAGGAGAAATACGACAGAAGGAATAAAAGTTTGAATGGGTTGTGGACCAAAATTCCAGGGAGAGAAAAATCCATGAGATTTTGGCATGTCTGCACTCTTCCATCCTTTTGGGAAATAAAACGAAAAGATCAAATTAACGAATTAAGTAAATACTATCGAGTTTTTTCTTTGCCAGTTTCTTTTCGTCGTTTCCTCTTTGTCGTCGTCAGTCCGTTAGCGCTCCCAGTTCGGGGGTTGAATACGCGTTCAGTCTCTGACATCAGGCTTCTGAAAGAAAATCTGACAGTCGACTTAGGGGATACTTTCTTGAAAACGAGTCTTTTTCGTATGCCGCAAGCAAATCACTAAGAAAGCGCAGTTTTTTACATTTCTTTTTCTCGGGCTCTTTTCTTTCTTCCTCCCGAAAATGTCATTTGAAAGAATAATTTTAAATCTTTCTCTAAGTAAGAATTTTGATGGAAACATCAGCACTGAGGGTCCCCTCTGCTACATTCAATCATTACATGCAATGAATAAAAAGTTGGTGAACAAATTTAGCCAATAGGGTAACTGCTTCATACACACACAAACACACAAAAATCATCCGGCGTGGTGTAGTTGTAATGAAAGATAGATACTGCCATAGGTTTTAATTTCGATTGCATATTGCTCTAGTGTCTATTTCGATCATTATGCTGAGAGACAGAACTACAAGTTGTCCGATATAAGTATGACGTTACCAACATGTAAAGTTCTAATTATGCAGGTGTAGGTAGAGCATAGGAATATCAATTATACAAAGTAGGAGGGAATTGTTTTCTCCTACTACCAAATGTTGTTACAAAATTCCACTCTAACACATTACAATACAAAATAAGTACACAATTTTCTGATGTTTTGGTTAAGATAGGCATGACCTAGGCCTGACGGTTTCGGGAAGATTCCTCACAAAGCAAGGATGGGTAGGATACTCAATGCTTCAAGGCGGGGCCGTGGTGGCTCAGTTGTAGAGCGTTCACCTCTGGTGCTAGGGGTCCCGGGTTCGATCCCAGCCCCCGCCAAGTGAACTTTGTGGTGGACAAACACCGTGTGCGTGGGTTTTCTCGGGGTTCTCCCGTTTCCTCCCACTTTCTTCATTCCACCATTTAATTCATTACTCATCATCACCGTCTCCTTTAGCCTAACCGGCATAACCGTGAGACGTAAAACTCAAAGATTTCATTTTTTTAATGCTTTAAGGCGAGCGTATTGTAATTGGAGTTCCGACAAAGCTCCACTGCAAGCCAAACGAGCAAGAACTACCACGAAGCTCTACTGCAAGTTGAGCGGTATTGTGACAAGGAATCTATCAATGCTCTACTGCAAAGAGAGAGAGAGAGAGGTGAAGACCCCTGCTAGGTTCCACTGCAAGCCAAGCGGGAAAGGAGACTAGACTTGTACTGCAAGCTAAAAGGCTTGGGGTGGGTAAAGTTCTTCCAAAGTTCCACTGCCAGCTGAGGCATTGTATTTGAAAAGCCATAGATTGATAGATGTCGCTCTCAACCTCTTGGTATTATAGCTGCTGCAGTCTGGAGGTGGTGCTGTTGATCCTTCGTCGTCACATGACCAGTGGAGTCGCTTGTATTCCTGCCGTCTACCACCGTAGTAATTCGTAGTAGGATCCACATTGTTGATGTTTATAATATGAGCACGTGCTAATTGTTAGTAAACAGAGCCATATGCAGGATAATACAATATTGTTGAGTATTTACGAATTCATAAATAAAGCCTTCAACGTTAATTTAGTAACTAGTGTGCGAGCCTTTGGTACACAAAACCCGGTTAGATTCTCGATAGAAGAGCTTTGAAAATTGGATGTTTTTCGATAATTCAGATTCAACCTTAAACTGTAGTACAACGTCCCATATAGGAAGGGATGTTAAACTCCAATTCATTCAAGGATTTACACATAAATACGTATATTTCCAGATTTAAATGTGCAATCATATTATGACTAGCTGTAAGCTACTTTACATTTTTAGCGGTTCCGTAAGGAATAAATTCCATTCGCTTGATATACAGTTATCTGTTTGTAATGTTGTGAATTCTCAAAAACGAAAAGAGAAATGTTAAACAATTTGATATTTACAATTAACATTGTTTATAAGATTACTTCTGTAAGAATGGTTTTACCAGGAATATTTGTTTGTGAGAAAGAAAAGAAGACTTTGTGCTATATGAACAGAGAAAAAAGTGTATGTGGCGTCTAACGTCTAAGCGCCAAAAAGTAGTACGTATGTAGCATATTGATAGCATGTTATCCATACAGATTCCCATAGTAAACACATTGGTTTCGTACATTTGTAGAGTCAGAAATAATATACCGCTGTCTGGATAATGTTTTTATTTCATTGTATCAAGGTCGCAAGGGAAAATTTTGAAAAAGCGATCCCATATTCATAATCAACAAGAATATTCATGTTCTGACCTGTGTGTCAGTGATGTCGCTTGGAATCAAGCTTTAGGAGACGGCCTTAGATGACATCTGAAGAACAAAAAAAAATCTACGGACTTCAAATCGAAATTATAATGTCTGTCGGTGGTATTTTTAGAACTATTGATGGGAGTTTGCTTGGACTGTATCTCAAGAACAAACAGATTTAGCGAAAAACGGACTTAGAATTCAGATCGGCTATGTTAAGAATTTTTTGGCGATTTTCTTGCTACGAATCTTTATAAAGGATTGGGACTTGTACGAAATCTGGAAGATAACATGGACTAACGGAAAACGTATTTCAGATAAGACTCAGCACCCTTGAATTTAGGAATTTAGTGAATGATGTCGCGAGTTTTTTTCTCTCTCTCTCTCCCTCTCTCTGTATGTGTGTTGAAATACCGTTTCTCACTTTGGTAGAAAAACTTTATCAAAAATATTTAAGCTCTTTCTTCCCTAGGATACACATAAACCGCTTACTGCAGAAAGCAAACATCTCCACACTTTGTAATTTTACAGGAGAGGCAAAATAAAAATAGAATAAAACCATCTTCACAATGTTTCCACTATAACATGCATGTTCTTTTTTTTTATTTTGGCTTTTTTTGCTTTTTGCAATAAATGCATTATTCAAACGAATTATGAATTGAATTGATTAAAGGAAAGGACCATAAAATGGATACATATCTTTCATTGGGAGAAAACATAGCTGTTAAACATTTCTGAATAATATGTGAGTTGTTTAACTAGAAATGAATCAGTCACCTTTGTCATCACAACGTGTTACCGTTGTGATAAGCCAGGATGCTATTGAACTACGTACAAATTAACATATTTTCTTGAGGTATGAAAGTCAACGTTTTTTATGTCATCCATTTTGTTGTTGTTTATGGGCAGGACAGAGTGTTTAGAAGAGTTCCTCAGCCTAAAAGCATCCACTATCGAACTACCAATATTCCTGTTAGACTGACCATCTCCTTTAGCCTAACCGTCATAACCGTAGGATATAAAACTGAAATATTTCATTTCATTTTTTTCATGTTGGACTGAACAGTACATGGAATTAGAGATGAGAGGCACATCTCGTGGTATTTTGAAATGCTGCAAGTCGATTTTAGGTGTTTAGCGACCTTTTTGCCATAAAAGTCATCGCTCAGACATCCTATTTTGTAAAATTCAGACCGCCATGAACTCTAGTCAATAAAATCAGTCGCTTTGATTGAACATTGGAAAACTTGTTGAAGATGGTCGAGGACATATTAATGAGCTCAACAACGTCATCCACTGTGTAGTTTCACCCCTTCCTCAGCTTCTTCTGTATTATTATTATTATTTCGAAATCTCTATCATTGGTCATGAAGGAGTAAAACCTAACAGGAAAACTAGAAAGTCTCATTTACTGCCGACAGGAAACTCGTCCAGGACAAGTTTCATTTCTGCAGCAAACGAAAAATTCAAGGCGTCGCGATGGCCATTGTTATAGAGCGGACAAGTTTAATTTCGGTGCTGAACGATGCATTGACCTATTTCAAACCATAATCGTCACAAAAACGGAAATGTGTAAATGATGGACATGTTTGCTCTCTGCAGTAAGCCGTTCATATATATTTGGTCTAGGAATTAATTCGTGCGGGTGGACAAGAGATGGCGCAACGAACGGAGCGTCCCACAGTTCCGTGTATCCACACATGTGTTGCAAACCCCTGTCATCGCGTATCGTTCGTAGTATAGGGCAGTGGATTAAAGCGTCAACAACACCAGTTTGTAGTTAAGTGAACATGGCGCAATTTGTGGCTGATAAAGTGTTTTGCGGGGTGTTCTGCTGCATTACTTTAACATGCAGAAAAGTGCGACTGAAAGTCATCGTATTTTGGTGGAAGTGTATGGTGACCATGCTCTAGCTGAGCGAACGTGTCAGAAGTGGTTTGCACGGTTTAGAAGTGGCGATTTCGGCTTGGCAGAGCAAGAGCGAGCTGGAAAGCCAAAAAAATTTCAAGACGAAGAATTGACAGCATTGCTCGAGCAGGATTCGTGTCAAACGCAGGAACAACTTGCAGCAGCATTAGGCGTTGTTCAAACAACAGTCTTCAAACGCTTGAAAACCATGGGAATGATTCAAAAGATGTCACATTGGGTTCCACATGAATTGAAAGACAGAGACGTTGAAAGACGAAAAACCATTTGCGAATTGCTGCTTCAACGACAGAGCAGAAAGGGGTTTCTGCATCGAATTATTACGGGTGATGAGAAGTGGATCCATTACGAGAACCCTAAACGAAAAAAGGCCTGGGTGAAACCAGGTGAACCAGGTCCATCACAACCAAAACGAGATATTCACTGTGCAAAGGTTATGCTGTGCATATGGTGGGATATGAAAGGTGTGGTGTACTATGAGCTGCTGCAACCGGGTGAAACTATGAATGGAGAACGTTATCGACGACAATTAATGCGTTTGAAGCAAGCTCTGGCCAGAACACGACCAGAACGGGAGAACAGACATGATAAACTTATTGTTCAACATGATAACGCTCGCCCACATGTCGCAAAACCGGTCAAAACCTATTTAGAAAATGTCGGATGGGAAGTTTTACCCCACCCGCCGTATTCACCAGACGTTGCTCCTTCGGACTACTACTTGTTCGATTGCATGAACAACGATTTGATTGGACAGCGGTTTACTTCTTCAGAAGATATCGAAACATGGGTCTCTGACTGGATCGCTTCCAAGGATGAGGACTTCTTTCGCCACGGAATCCGTACATTGCCTGACAGATGGGCGAAAGTGATGGCTAGCGATGGACAATATTTTTCTTAAGGTATTTATGTATTTTGTGTTTGTACTACAGCTTCAATGTGTGCGTACCAACCGCACGAATTAATTCCTAGACCAAATAAATGATCTTTTTTCATTAAAAAAGTATAAGATTATCTATTTTTTGCATAAATTTTTAACTCCCTCTACCTCCTTAGAATATACCCGTTAATCAATGTGATATGGTTTTAAAAAACTAGGGGCAAGAACTATGTTACAAGGTTCATTTCATTGTAGCGAGAAAAAAAAGTATAGAAACTGCACCTCCCTCTTTGAAACCAAAAGTTTGGAAAATGTTCGGTCACGTATTTGGTTATTTGTAATTAGGAGTTTAGATACGGATTTTGGTCTTTCTAACTTCGTGTACTACTCCTTTTTCCGCATTGGTTTTGAATCCTATATTCCTTTAGGACTCCTCTTTTATTTAAAAGTTATTAGTCAAACCTAATTCAAAATATACACTAAATATGTTCTAAAATGCATTTTAAAGCTTGCAGCCGCTTCCCCGTGATGCACTAAGTTACAGCAGATAATGTGAAAGGAAAAATAATAACAAATTTCCCTTTGTTCTTAAAATGGAAAGTTTCGAAAAGTCTGTAACACATGTCCACTTATTTTTAATGGTGAGTTTCTCTGCCGAGTTGCATCTCTCTTTCTTTTGTCGTCCCGAATTCTGTCGAGAAATTTGAAGCTTAAAATATATAAAACGATAATCACGCCTGTTCTGTACGGTTGCGAAACATGGTCAATTACTCTGAGAGATAACGTATACTGAAATAATTTAAGAACAATATCCTGAGACGAATATCCAGACCCAAGAGGAACGGGAATGTGGAGTGGCGGAAACTTCATAACCAGGAACTGTATCATTTTTATACCGTTTACTAATCATCGTTACTGCCATCAAATCTAGGAGGCTCAGATAGGCAGGTCATGTTACCGGAATGGAATAAAGTAGGAACGCTTTCAAAGTTTTAACTGGAAATCCAATTGGAAAAAAAGCCATTAGGATGACATAGGGAGGACAATATTAAGACGGATCTCACAGAAATAGGAATACAAAGTAGAAACTGGATACAGTTGGCTAAGGAGAGAAGTCAATGAGGACATTTTGTTAACGTGGCATTGAACCCCCGGGTTTCAAAGGCAATACGAAGAGACAGAGAATGTAGAATGTTACGACTACCAAAAAACATGATAAAGTACGTTTTTGATATATTAAAGATTTCGTTCCATATATTCCATTACTATAGTTATCTCATGTATCACTTCAAAGTATACTAAGTTCGAATATACAAAACGCATTCAAGATTGTTTTAGGAAAAAAAAATATTGAATTAGATATATTACAGTCAAGAATAGTTGAACAGTTCCAATTGTTTACAGTGGTGAAAAGAATGGACAAATAGTACTTTCGGCAAATGGACTGACCATCTGATGTTTACACTAAGAAAAGGTCGCGAAAAGAAATGCAAGGTTTAATCTACTGTGAAAGTCCTAGCAATGCAAAAGTAGATATGGGCGATTACGACAATTAATTCAAACCGTAAACCTCTTCCCTGGCTTCTATTTGCTGTTATTTAGCATAAATATATATACTTTTAAATCCCAAGAGCGTGCCTTGCCATTAACATAAAGGATAACCTTTATGCAGCTATTATATTGTTAAACTCTCTCCACGATACAAAAGGAATTAAAATTTATAATAACGAATTAAGTCGTAGGTTAAAAGAGACTGGAGTACTTCTCCCATAGAGAGATTAAACTCCCAGTTTTCGACTTGCATTTACCAGCGAACGAGCGGAGGAAAGCAAGGGAGATATGCAAATCCATGATAAGAAGATCTACTTGACGCGGGCTTGTACTGGGTTGTTCTCGACGCAAAAGAAGAGGCTGTGTTTTCAAAGAAACCAAGAGACGGTCCTCTTGTTCACCCGCAAGACATTAGCCGTATTATTTTTATCCAAATAGCTAATCAAAACAGAATTAGATCGCATGGTTGCAATCCATAAGAGGGATTGCTAAAAATTGTCAACCAGAATGTATTGATCTTACAAAAACATTTTTTTAGTATCAGTAGTTTGCAGAGTAGCATATCACTTTGGGCAGTTCACTTTTTATAACAGCACAGCATTTTCTTAACATTAGTAAATATACAAACAATCTATTTTCATTAATAACTAACTAACTCTATGGCCTATGGAACGCGGAGTTCAATGCCGCGTTCACAAAAGCTCTCCACTAACTTCTATCCTTAGCTAACTGCATCCACATTCTACTTTGTATTCCAATCTCTACGAGATCCATCTTAATATTGTCCTCCCATCTGCGCCTAGGTCATTCTAATGGTCGTTTTCCGATTGGTCTTCCAGTCAAGGCTTTGAAAGCGTTCCTATTTTCTTCCATTCTAGCTACATGACCCGCCTACCTAAGCCTCCTTGACTTGACGACCCTAACAATGTTGGGTAAACTATTTTCAATAATAAGTATTAAAAAAAATGTTTTATACTGTGTTTTAAAAGTAAATGCTACCACGTAACCTTAGCCGAAAAGTGGGTTGCATAATATGCACTTACCACGTAAATCAAAATGTAAATCTAAATAACAGTCGAATGACAACACTGATTACTGATTCTATGCTGATTTTTTTTTTTTTTTTTTTTTTTTTAGTTCACTTAATTTGCACCAACTCCCTTACACAAGTTTAAGCTTCTTCGTTAATAATTTTAGCGAAGCTGCTGCTTACTCGACTAAAGCGTTAGTTTATCCGGATCCCCCTCCGAGATGCATGAACCGTTGTTCACTAAATTTTACATGGTGGTTTGACAGCACGATCTGAGTGTCGTAAGTAGTTGCATGTCCCGATCGGATATAACATTTAGGAATAATCACCAAAAAACTGGATCTCCGAGATGCCTCAGTCGTTCTTCACAAAATTTGTCATGGTTATTTGAGAGAGCTTGCTAGGTGTCGTAGGAAGTTCCATGTCCGGATCGGACATACAATTGAGGAATAATCACCGAAAAACGGGATGTCCATAGACAACATTGGCAAAGCATTTGGCGTGCGAATTATCATTGTAAACCATGGAAAATAGAATTTTCAGCATTAGAAATAGGGTGAAGCCCTTTTCGTTTTGTTCTGCGAACACAAATTTTCAACAAAGCTATTATGCTTTCCGCTGATATCGAAACTCAACTATTTGCATGTCGTGTTTGTTCACAAAAATAATTGATGCTCTAAAAAAAATCTGTGAATTATCAATAAAGGTCGGTCGCTTAGCTCCAAATTTGCAATTATTGTTTACGTAGCAATAAGATAATGTATTTGTATGTGTGTGTGCTTGTCTGTCATCATCTTCTCGCGTAAAAAGAGGTCACCTAGAGTCTCCAAACTTTGAACACACACGGAGAATGCATATTACAGTCGGCATGTAAATGCTTTTTTTTTTTTACCAGGTTACGCGTCACCACATTAAGTAATGTTGTTTCATCAGTAGTACGATCTACACCACCGTCCAGCGAAAATTTTGTACTGTGAGACTACCAATTCAAAGCTAGAATTAACGCCATACCCATTCCGATGGTGGTAACTTAATTATATAATGTTGTTACTACCTTCCTACGACTGTCCCCTCTTGGTTCTTTCTAAATCTGTGACTCCCTACCTTACGAGAGTAATAGTTTTTAACACGAAATCAATCATGTGAATAAAATTATCCAATCACAGCGAGTCTAGCTCGACGCCGAACTCCAGACTTGGCATGGTGTTTCCACCTGCTGTACTTTTATACATGAAATTACATTACTTAAGGAGCGCACCCGCGTAAATACGATGTATCCACACGGAAATCCTAGTCCTTTTTTTCTCAGTGCAGATATATCTTCACCATATCTAATCGCATACGATGTTGTTTTTCTTATTTTCGGCCTCGGAAGAATTGTGGAGGTTAACATTTATGAACGTTTCTGATTGCTTCTTAGTCCTGTATGCAACCAACATAACATATATGTAATGGAGATCTAAATAACAACAGATGATAAATTTCTAGGTAATGAAATAATCCTTCATCCTTTTTTCATCATATTTTGAAAATCTTTCACTTGAGTGTCTTATGATAATGACCCTTAGGCTAAGGGAGGCGATGATTAAAGCAAGTTAATGAATATGGAAGAATTAAAAGAATATGGGAGGAAACGGCGGTACCCCGAAAAATCCACGGACACAATGTTGTCCGCCACAAACTTACTTGAACGGGGAACGAACCAGGAACCCCAGGCCCCAGAGGAAGACGCTCCACCACTGAGCCACCTTATCCAGGTTGTGGATTAAGATTTGGCAACCACTAGCACTTACAACTAGTGATCAATAAAGTAGTCATGTTAGTCTCACAGAAAGCAAATACTCTAATTCATTAAAATTCGGTTTCTTTAATTGATATAAGTATATTAGGCACGTAAGCGCACACAATATTTTATTGTCTCATATGCCAAACAATAGATGCATGTTTTGCCTGTGTCTATCACGAAACTTCTTGAAAATAAATAAGGTGAACATGGGAATAATAACGTTACGTTCTTACATAAAACCAAGAGGTTTCCGGTTCAAACCAACTAGACGAGAATCCTGAGTATTTCCAGCCTTTTTCGCCTTCGTTTCGACATAAAGCTTCAGAAATCCTACCTTTATTACTTTTTTTCCGTCATCCTTAATATTATTGCTTTCACTTCTTTGCTATTTAGGAGGCGCGGTGGCTCAGTGGTAGAGCGTTCACGTCCGGTGCTTGGGGTCCCTGGTTCAATCCCAGCTCACGCCGTGTGGACTTTGTGGTGGACAAACACCGTGCTCGTGGGTTTTCTCAGGGTTCTCCCGCTTCCTCCCACTTTCTTCATTCCACCATTGTCATTCATTACACGTCATCACCATCTCCTTTAGCCTAACCGACATAACCGTGGGACCCATAAAACTCTAAGATTTCATTTCATTTCTTTGCTATTTATTATCGATTGTCAAGTATTTCATCGTTTATTAATCTTCCAAGGATTATCTTCAAGTTCGTGAAATTGCCACACTGAGAAAAAATGTAGGTGGCGTACTTAAAAAGGTAGGTTACATGAGTAACTCCTGTAGTTTTTAGACAACGTGCAGCAGACGCATAACTGAAAATACATGTTTTATAATACTTTTCGTATAAGTGTTCCATCTATACGTACTTTGTGTATGAAAGAATATAGGTGGTGAGGATCTCACATACAAATGAAGGTATATAACGTATAGCTGAGGAATATAATAGAAAGTATATGCATGTGATATACCGAAAACTATTAGATGTCAGACATCCTGCAACGGCATGATGTAACATCTAAGTGCAGTGTATATGTGGGATACGGATAACGTATGTTCCGTACTGATTTCTGTAGTAAGCAAGATGATTCCGTATATTTGTACAATATACCGCTGTCCGGAGAAAGGATTTTCCTCAGTGCAGACTCCCAACAAGTTGTGTACGATTTGGTTATTTCAGAGATCATTCAGTACGTGTAAGACATCCAGGCATGTACTTCTGCAGTAAAATGTTTGTTGTGTTTAAACTTTCTGACTTGACAAACTTGTTGCTCATTAAGATATCCAGTATTGAATATGAAGTAGAACGAACTCGTATAAGAAAAATCTTCCTTTCCTTTCCTTCAATGGTTTAGTTCTCAAAATTACTAGTCTTACAATACCACGAGGGCAGATCGGAAAGCAACGCATAACATTAAAAAAAAAAAAATAGAAACGTTGATATGTATCAACACCAACCAAAAGCACAAATGTACTTACACCTTTGACCCACTTTTCTACATAGTCACCAAGTTTCTCAACACATTTCTCCCAGCGTGGTACCAGTTTCAAGATGCTCTGTTCGTAGAAGTCCGCTTGGTTTTAAGAAATGAAAAAAATGAAATCCGACTAGGCTAAAGCAGACAGTGATGAAATAATGAATGAAATGGTGGAATGAAGAAAGTGGGAGGAAACGCGAGAATCCCGAGAAAACCCAAGTACACGGCCTTTGTCCACTTCAAAGTTAATTTGGTGCAAGCTGGGATCGAACCAAGGACCCTAAGCACCAGAGGTGAACGCCCTACAATTGAGCTACCGCGGTCCCTCCGTTTGGTTGGAGTATAGCCACCTGCAGACTGCTGATTTCACTTCCGCATCTGTCGCAAAGTATTGGCAAGCCAGGATTTTTTTCGCGGAACCAAAGAGATGAAAGTCCGACGGTGCCATGTCCGGAATGTACGGAGGATACTCGAGCACCTCGATGGCGTGGATATTCTGTGCTGTTGAAGGTGTTACAGGCCGCACGGTGAGCAGCGCACCACTATGGTTCTCACAGCCCTCTTCAAAGAAGGCACACCACCTGGAGACATTGTTATGGTCCATACAATCGCCCCATACACGCCACGCATGTCTCTGGGTCCCTTGGCCGACAAAAATTTAACCACACTTCGCTGCTCTTCATATGTGGATGACAGTAACATACGCGCCATGTTTGTTTCGTAGTTCAGGCTTCTCTTGCTAAACCTGCACAGGAGAACAAAATAGCCTCTGTAGCGCAAACTTCAAACTCTCTCCTCCTGCAGTTTCACCATTCCAGCTGCAATACCTGGGAAAAAAATATTGTGGGTTACTTTCCAAGCTGCCCCTGTAGTTTAAAATGTTTTGAAATCAAATGTTACACAATTATGTATACCCTGCAATTGTGACAACGTGCCTGCATCAATATTTCGGAATTGTCAGTTATTCTACAAATTTCAACTTCACGATGTTTTGCGATTTGTAGAAACATATTACAAGACTTGTTGCTTTGAGAAACAGGCACCAGTACTGAGAGCTGATACAAGTAAGCAAGAACTGATCGTGGGCTTCGTGAAAAATATTAGCAATGCCATTAAAGACGCGTGGACCTCCTAATATTTCAAGGAAATTTTCATATGGAATTCACTCCAGCAAACTGCATCCCAACCATTTTACTCAACTTCATGGGTATAGTTCTTGAGAAACAAAACACTGATGCTGCATTATCAAACGAAGAAGAGTCATGTTTAGTAGCTCTGTCAACAGCCCAACTAATATAAAGTGTCACATAAAGAACACAACTTTTCAAATGCCCGCCATTTCTGTTGTAGTAAGTTGGTAGCACTGAACGCTATACAGTTTTCATCTGTTGTATTTGTAGTTGGTAGTCACGTAGCGCCGAATAGCGCATGCGTTCCATGGAGTTTGCGAACAGCCTCTGTATAACATTCACAACATTCGTAATAAGTTTTCACTATGACAACACGCTGTTTGCTCCTGAAACACTCCATTCCTACCCGTACAGAAAACAGATGACGATCTTGCGCTATTCGGTGATCCTTAACTACTAACCACAAAGGCAACATATGAAAATCGTGTAACCTTCAGTGCTTTCAACTTACTAGATCAGAATGGCGGGCATTTCAAAAGTTATTTATGCAACATCATTTTACATTTCAATAGTGTGAAGAAGGAAAGAAAGAAACTCTAGTCTGTAGCGTGCATACCTTTCTTAAATAGTGAAACCCAGCTTCCTTTGTGTGCGGGACTGATGCTTCCCAGTACCATCAGGGAAATGAAAATCATGCATAAACTAAACCAGTTACGAATATTTGTATTATATGACAGAATTCAACAAGTAACATCAGCTGCAAGTAATATCTTGTGTGTCAAATTTCCAAACTGATGACTTGTCTGTTCATTACTCATGGTATCACACAAACGCACTTATCGCTGTCGAAATCAATAATATCGATCATAATTCGTCATCATCCACGTCCAGTGAATCTTTTCATGGTTCTAGCATTACCATTGTGCAGTATTCTCGTCATAGTAATGCCTAACTAAGTGCTGAAAAGTTCGACAGTACACAGTGAAATAAAAAACTTGACTTGCAGCTTCTTGAAAGTTACACGATTCCTGCATCCACAATCAAATACTTCCCTATGCCAATCCTTGCAAAACACTATGCTCAACCTTAGAGCGTCCTGCAGTCATGGCTTTATTGCGTCCACATTTGCATTTCAAGTAAAGAAAATGAAAGTGTAGGTACTCGAAACTCCTGTGCATCATTGTCCACTATGGTTCCATACTCTTGTTATATTTCAAAAAGCCATGGCATGTTATTTCCTTTCTTGACCGAAGAATTAACTTCATATCCGATGGTGAGGCATGCGATGGTTATAATCAATGCTGCAATATCAGAGCTGAGCAGTGTGATGATAGTTGTAATCACAGCATACCAAACAGTCTAGTACGGAGACGATAAAGTTTTCTAATGGTGGGCTTTCTCCACATAGAGATGGTGTTATTATAGTTGCTGAAAAGCTGCAGGTGGATTTAAATTATATCAATCTTGGAAAATGACAGATTGTGAAGGATCTATCTAACATTTCAGAAATCATTCTAATCAGCTTAGTCACTTAAATATCAATTTTACACTTCTATGACTTTTCCTTCCAGATTTACACCCACACCTAACATTACAGAGCGGCCATATTTAAAAAAATGGCGTCATACGCAAATCTATAGAGAACAATATCGTTATTGTTGGAAACTTTTCTTGTGATTTACTCCACTTGATGGTTCACGAAGCGTCTATTTTAAATAATGTCGACTTTGTGGCACAAAAGTATACATTTGACACTTTCAGGAACTATTAAAATCAACCCAGCGACCTAAAACCTATAAATAGACACTAAGGTTGCTCCTGTGGGAAATTTTGTACCTAACTTACACCTATACATAGTTCGAGAAGGCAGTCATTTTGGAAAATGGATTGCACACCCACTCGCGGCCAGGGGAAACACATTTATCGGCCTTTTTTCATTTCTTATGAAAATGGAATGTGGCCTCGGGTGGGTGGGTGTCAATGCGCACAATAATGCCTTGGCAGTTAACCTGTTAAGGACATGTATATAATTGTACTATTTATTTATTGCTCTTTTCGCTTGTCTAATAGTAATGTGAGTGCCTTTGTTATACGCGGCCCAGGTTCGTTTCCCGGTGGTAGAGCATTGAATGCGCTACATCAGTTATGACCTCACTTAGAACTGCAGCTATACAGCCTCATTGTAGACAAAGAAAAATAATCAATTAACGTTTGTCAATTATTTTCCAGCACAATATTTCTGGAAATTGGATGTTTGCCGTCAGAGGCGTGAGATCTTCAAGACAAGGAAATAGAAATTTAATTAAAGAAAAAAATCTATTAATGTTGAAGGATACGCTTTTTGCCAGAATGTGAAATTATTTCCAGATAATGAAAATTCAAATTTTTGAGCTTGTCTTCTACGTTCTTACGCAATACCACGGGTGTGAAGAACGAGAGTTACTATATTCACATTGGCTCCGAAATACGGCCATAGCTTGAAGCTGGTGCAGGAGGTTGGTGGAGGTGGCTGGTGCAGGTGGCTGGCGTAGGTGGCAGTTGCAGGTGGTTGGTGCAGGTGGCTAGTGTAGAGATAATCAGGCATGGTCAATTTTCATAGTATATGTTGTTCCTCAGCACACTATTTTGCTTCGGAAAAAAAACTTAAATAGCTGTAGTGTGTAGTCACTAGTCTAGTGACTAATGCGTGTGCTACTAGTGCACTTGGCCCAGGTTCCGTGGGAGAACCAAAACTAATTTCACAATCATTCACTTTTATAAATTACCCGAATCCTTGAGAATAAAAGGTATAAATGTCAGACATTTAACTAAAGTTTCATTTTACTTCAAGACAGTTGGATTACAGGACTACTCCACTTGCGCCAACTGTAAAAATTCAAGTTACAAACATTTGATTAATTTTATGCACACCAAGGGGTTACGCGTAACATCGCACACCAAGGGAAGGTTAAAAAATGTCCGCCACATAAATCATTATTTCATGTCCCATAAAATGCAATATTCTTCTCCATTTTGTGTCTTTAGTTGTATTAGATTATAGTTAGTTACAAAATAGAGGAGAATATTACATTTTCTGAGACATAAAATAATGAAGTATGCGGTGCACATTTTTAGTCCTGCCTTGGAATGGAATGTTAAGCGTAATGCCTTGGTGTACGTAGGATTTTCACATTTAATATCATCACTCTGAAACCAAGAGGTCTTTCCATTTAGATGTACGATGTTTTACGTCAGCTGCACCCATAGCGACTCCTAGTGTTAGAATCTTCAATTTTAAATGAAAATAACATCACGCATATTGTGAAAACGCGTTACACCAAGGAAGGGTACTTTATGTCACCACGGAAATTGTTTCTTAATTTTGGGTTATTTTCTAGAAATTAAAGGTATTAAATGGCATAAAATAAAAGTTACATTATATTTTGCACAAAACTTAAGTTATGACATGAAACTAAAGAAACATCCGTAAAAATTCTTATCCTGCCAATTGCGGACAAATTTTAACTCGCCTTGGTATACGTAGGGTTAATAAAAGTTAAACCATACTTACGGAGCAATTCACATAAGCAAAATCTATATATATAAAAGAGAACGTACAAAATTTTGTCCGCTCATCACGCTAATACGGCTGAACCAATTTCTTTCATTTTTGGGGGGTTATTAGGATTTGGACCCTAGATGGTTTTTATCATATCACTTTAATTTTTAATTACCAGTGTCTTGAGATAATTGACCATTCAAGTGTCCATAACGTACAAATCCTTTGTTATTAGTTCATCATAGGTAAAAATAAACGTATTTATATGCAACCCGCATGACCGTGTCACTCGGCGGGTTAACATAAATGACAGGCGATATACAGCGGAAAATAGCTTGAATCTTCTGTTTAAAATTTTTTAATTGATTTGCTTATTTTTACAGACACTTTTACAATATGCCAGCACCGGGATGACCGCAGCGAAGCGGGGCGGGTTAACATAAATGACAGGCGATATAATGTTAAGATTTACTGCAATCTTCTATGGTTTTTATCATATCACTTGAAAGCGAAAAAGTAAAAATTATCTAAGTAACAAAGTTTATTGCGTTCCGGGGTGACCGCAGCGAAGCGGGGTGAACGCTGCTAGTGTTCTATAAAATAAAATTTTAGTGGTCTGTTGTGATTTACTCTTTATTATACATTTCAAAAGTTAAGATTCTTTCTCTTAGAAAACATCAATATCCGATCAGAGCTAATCACAGGAAACGAACTTATAATCGTACAATTCATTCTTGTTACTTTTGTTTGGGATAGCAATAGTGGGTTAAGGATGTCATTTATATTAGCATCTATAACAGAAAATCGCATACTTAAAGCAAAAGATACAGTTTCTCAGCTTTTATTTTTGCAAAATGTATATCTGCTCTCTTTTTCCTTTCTTTTCAAAGCTACTGTACGTATCTAAGAGTTTCATATCATTTCAGCTACTTGTGGTTAAACTTCGTCAAAAGTTTTATGCCGCTGCAGACGTGTACGTCGATTCCACACTAAGACACAAACACACACACACATCATAGAATATATACAACATATACAAAGCTTAAGTTGTTGAAAGCCAGAGCGTGACCTACTTCCAAGAATTAGTCGTATTCTTTCAGACAGAAGTATTAAACATCCTAGAGTTGACAGACTAGAAAGTCCCCAAAGCACCCAAAGAGTTCTGTTTCGTTGCTTGTTCTCTAGTGGTAACGCTTTTTTTTTTTTCGCCAAACTCCGTACAAAGTTTTGCAATACAGAGCCTGAGTATATAAGTTGAGTGACCGAGACCCGAAAGGTATTTGCCCTGCACATAAGCAACGGAAGTTGGTAGGTTTCAGTATCTCAATACAGAACTATATATATCGAATTGCCTCGAAGAGTGGTGCATATTTTGGACATAAAAAGATTAAAGTTTTCTTCTTCAGTTCTTTTTCTGAAAGAAAATACAAACTTTTTATGTTAGTTGTTGGCAATAAAATTTAAGTCGTAACATTTTTACAATTTTCTTCGTAGATCAATGCTAATCATCTTTGGGACTTCACAACAGAAATTGGAAATTACCTTCATATTACTTCACGAAATACGATTTACTAGTTTCTCTTTCTTTTGTATTTTTATTTTGCATCTTCATCTTCTTCTTTCTTCATTTAAAGAAAACGTTTTTCACATTCCAATAAATCTTATTTCAAAAAAAACCAGCGTTATTGGGGAATTCGGGGAGACATATGTTCTAAATTCCATATTTCTCCTAAACGCTGCCTTTTTTGTAATATTATAGTGAGTTTTCTTTATGTTTTTATTTTAGTTACTATTTAGAACGTTAAATGCGAGGACGGTCAAGAAAGTAACTGTTCGGATTCCCCCATTTGTACTCTAAGTTGAAAATTGAAGTAAACTGATACTACTGTCACGGACTCCTTTTTTCTGCCTTCTTCCTCAACATCATGTCCGTGAGTTTTCTCGGAGTACTTCCGTTTCCTCCTACAATCTCATTCTACCAATACTTCCGTTATATTTTACTTGCCTTAATCATCAATCCCCCTTTTCTTAAAGGTCATAATTATGGAACGTTAAACTCAAAGACCCCATTTCATTTATTTTGTCTTCTTCTTCTTCTTCTTCCATAGGTGAATTTTAATGGTAAGATTGCTAAACTCATCAAAATGAAAAAAAGAAAAACTACAAGCAGATTTAAAAAAAGTCAGCTCAGAGGGCTTACACTATATGAGATTTCGTTGGATGATATTTCCCCTCATTAAGAAATGTTATTGTGACTTGTCCTGCGAAGACACTTATATGAAGAAGCAGACCTTTCTGGTTGATTAGCAACATTAATTAAATGTAATGATGCACCTCTCATTGGGCAGAGCAAGCTCACGTGCAATATGGAAGTAAGTATGAAACTAAGTTCACCCCGATACATGTTGGTAACGTAACCAGCGTCCCGCTTCATACACCTTCACTCGCTAAGATTCACCAGGTACGTATCTTACAGAGCGTGAGCGAATCTCTGAGTGACATTTGAATTAATGATAGCACGGTTCCTGGGTCATCATTGTTCGGTTTAACCGTTACTGCGTATCTCTTATAAAACTCAGCTTGGCCAGGCTGGTAGCCAGCCCAAAATGTAGGGGGCCCGGTAGAAGTTAAAGGGGGCGATCCAACCAGATTATAGTTCATCACCATATTATAGTTTATTTACAAGCCTACTGTGAAACTTTTAGGCGGGACAGTAAAAATTTAGGCTGCCCGGCCTCCTAGACCCCCTTGGATACGGGCCTGAGCCTGACTCGGTGATCCGAACAGATTCGACCAGACCCGAAAGCAGTCAAAATATCAGCTCTACTGGAATACTTCCAAATTTTGAAATAGAATAATGATTCCGCTACTCAAGCTGAAATATTCACGTCTGTGACTCCCGGTGTGACTTTTGTAAGTCAAAGTACATGCATTGGCTATACCAAATTTAATTTCATGATTATTGGTCTTCCCGTACTGAAAATAATTCAGTGTTTTTAATATAGTCTATACAAAACAAAATAACAAAACACTGTTTGGCTTACTGATATCTCTACATTCTACATGTGAAGCCTTACACTCTCACTCGGTTAAATTTCGACGACCCCTCATAACAAAAACGCGTATATTTTTATACCTTTTTTGTTCGCTTACACTCTAATAAATCTTGTAGTTATTTTTCTGTTCCACGCTACTACACGCACAGATAAACACAAGAGACCATCCCTCTGTGTACCATCTTTGCAACTGTGACGATATATCATAACAACATTCTATACATATCCGCATCACACACTAAACTGGCAACCAGCCTAATTGAAAATATTTGAATATGTTTCCAAGATCACGAGCAATATTTACCACTATGGAAAACTTTCGTGTCAAAATTAACCATGCAATCAAAACGAAATCACTCTAATTTACTAATTGCAGGACTATGGAGTAGAAAATGAGTGTGTCAAAATTAGAAAATAGAATAAAATTGAGAACGAAAAAACAAGAAAAAAGTGTATAGTTTTGTACCGAATGCTCAAAGACGGGAAGATTTTATTTTACTGATAACTAAACTGATACGCGGTGGCTCAGTGATAAAGCGTTTACTTGTGGTGCGTGGGGTCCCTGGTTCGATCCCAGCTCGCGCCAAGTGGACTTTTCGGTGGGCAAACACCCTGTGTGTAGATTTTCTCAGGGTTCTCCCGTTTCCTCCCACTTTATTTATTAAACCATTGCACTCATTTCTCGTTATAACCGTCTCCTTTAACCTAATCAGCATAATTGTGGGATGTAAATCTGAAAGGTTTTCTGCTTACTTTCTAGTCGTCGATTTCCAGTATAAATACACAAGATTTTAATGAACGAAATGATAAGTTGGTGCTTTCATCATATTGAAAACTCCTGATGCACAGTGTAAATGATTTGTGTTTCACTCTGTCCAGAAAAGAGGCATCTACTATGAGATGAAATCAGTACTTAATTTCTACTCTACAACAACATTCCCTCTAAGTAAATACAGTGTATTGGGTCATCGTTTTCGGCGGAGAAACGAGACTTGGAACATTTCGGTCCTCCTTATTAAGTTCTCTTGACCAAGATCTGCTTAAAAATGTCTTAAAATCTTGACCCTTCTACCGAAAACAAAACCCAAAACATGCTGTGAAATTAAATCGCAATAGACTCACGTTTGAAGAAATACTTAAATATTAGAAATGGTGTACACTGATTAACACTATGGCTACAGAAGATCCTCAACGTATTATGCCTGACTACACTAATATAATGAATACGAAATAGCAATATACAAGATTTGTCCATTTAATTCTCGGACTGATGCTGTTAAAAACCTTAGAGATGATTTACCTCTGTTCGTGTTTTTACTCTTCAAAATACTTTTCTCTGCTGTATATACACAACGACACCCTTATTATAATTTGAAGAAGCAGACCTGAAATATTTGTCGTGGAATACGCTGAAATCTTCTCGTCATGTTATCCCAAATCACCTGGATTGAGCTAAGTATTTTCCCTTTCAACACGGATTTCAGTGTAGGGAACAGGGAAGTGCTACATGGAGCTAGATCCAGCCACTAGGGGAAATGGTATTCTACAGAGATGTTGTTTCGGTGAAGAAATCAGTCACAGTTCCTGAAGCGTGACACGGAACATTGTCTTGATGCAAATGTCACTGTCTAGTCTAGGTGTTCGCTTGTCAGTCATTTATAAGAGGAATCGCTTAACCGCTGTGATACAGCTGTCCGGACCTCCTTATTAACAATTTGGTCAACTGGAACAAATTCGTGGTGTACAATCCGAAACATCTGCAGAAAAATACAATCAGTTATATTTTTACACATTATCAAACTGCTTGAACTTTTCGAGTGTCTGAAAACTATATAGATGATATCCATTGGAATGATGTTGCCTTGGTTTGGACAGTACCGTAGTCGCAAATCTATGATTCACACTCTGTGATGATACTAGCTGAGATATCGGAGCATTGACAATTGTTTCCTACATTTTCTAAATGACGGTGACACCAGTATTCTTTCGGTCTTCTATGAATACCTTCATCGTAAATTTCATCGATACAGGTTATATTCTAACTCTTCCGTGTAAGATTTGGGGGTATGAGATGATGGAAATGTTTCGTCATTGTTTCAACGACATTACTAAGCTGAAGGATCGTTTCAACGACACATGATGATCGGATATTACAGATGCTGTGACCTGGCCAATTTTCTCCTTACTCTAACTAAAGGATGTGTGGTCATGGCTGAGATCCCACGTACATTCTTCCAGCTTGGAAAGCGACAAATCACTGAAAGTTCGTTGCGTGACTCATTGACACGAATACTACTTGCAAGATTTTGTACATCTCTGTAACCATTTTACAAAGCTTAAAAATTAACCCATTTCACAATCCTATGTGGACCCTACAACATCACACGCAATAAATTGCTCTACTAAATTGTCTAGAGAGCTCCGTCGTGGTTATGCAGATAGTGTGATCGGGAAACCTAGGTTCAATTCCCTGCGGGAGATCACGTAGTTCCGACTCCACGTTAAGCGGTTCGCCCACTTTTTATATACGTAGCATAGTTGCTAAATGGACGCTAAAATAAAATAAAATAAAAATAAAAAATACTTAGACTCAGGTAAGCAATAACGTTTCGACGTCATCAAAATATGTTTCTACATGCACCTATAGTTTGAATTCCAAGCTACAATTCGAACTTAAATAGAAAATATACAAATTTAATGAAAAACCTTTGTATGTTAGTTCTTTTTTATTTTGAGCAATTTGCTGCACGTATTTCTAAATTTAAGATCTACACTAAGAATCAGGCTTCTTGACGTTATAAGGAATCTCAACGACTTAAACTTGACAATATTAATTGACTTGTACAGGTACAATTAGATTTCCGTTTCGTAAAGGCATCATAAATTAGTTTATATATGAGCTGTACCCGTAATGCTGTCTCTTTATTTAGGGATCTTAGCTGGTGAAGTTTCTAGCGCGTGCGCGTTTGGTGCATATTGTCTTGGGTCTGATCTCTGTGGAAGAACATTATTTACCCCGTTACGGTGGTCCGAATTTCAACTTAAACTGTATGTCTACGTGTTATATTGTCTTGGTGCTGATAAGGTATGTTTAACTCAATAAACAAATAATTAACTCTGAGAAAGTACGCTTAACTTCAATAAATAAACATTTAACTCTGACAAAAGTACACTTAACTTCAATAAATATATATTTAAAGGCGCAGTTCGACTTAGAAATGCATTTTTTACAATTTATTTCCATTTTTAGAGTTGAAAATTCTAAAAGGAATGGTGTTTGTTTGATCGCGATACGTTCAGTCGTTAGCGAGTAACAGAAGAAGAAAGATTTTGTGATGACGTCATAGGTGGGCAACGAGCGAGAGCAGGCTTACATACTACACAGTGCCAAGCATTTCGTTTGTGAGAGGTGCGGTGGCACAGTTTCTAAGTGCAGTTTCCTTTTCCAGAACTGATTGCAAAGACTTACAAATATCATCTCATGTAGAAAATGATATCTTATGGTGGGCTGTACAAACGTTTTTATAATATTATAAAACGTATCCTATAAAGCATGAGTTCAGCGTTTCAAAAAAAAAAAAAAAAAAAAAAAAACGTAACCAATGTGTAAATAGATGGCGGACGAGATTGCTGGAACACCTAAGTACCTTTTCTTTAATCATTCTTCCGATTCCCAAACATAAGTATGTTCATTTTCACGTTTTGTTGCAATTTTTAACGCTGACCCTATAATTTTGTGCTTTAAAGTATGTACAGGAGCGCAAGATTTGAGGCAAAAATGAAATAACATCTGTAAAGTTGGCCAGAATACGAAAAACACTTCACCGGTAAAATTTATTTTATTCGCATAGCTGTCCGCGGAACAACTCTCATCACCCGTTTCATCATCATTATCACAAACGATGAATCAATGTCTTGAGGAACTTTGTCATCGTCACTGATTCCTTCTACAAGCCGGTATATTTCACTCTCTAATTCACATTTTATAGCTTATTTCTAAAGTAGTATCTTCAGAATCATGAGTGACATCGTCTCTATTGCTCTCTAATGCTTCGCCTTGACTACAACCGTCAATTGCGTCTTGTACGACATTTGTACGTTGGTAACTGGACATAGATCGGTGCTCGTTCAATGGCTCGGATTTTAAACCTTTCAATAATATACTTGGAACAGCAGTCTTTCTCAGTTTGCGTGTAAATAGTTCTCCTGGCATTAGCCAGAAGTGGATCTAGACGGTAAAAACTCAGGGGGGGGGGAGTCACAACCCAGACTATGATATGTATATCATGTTTACAAAAAACTTTCAAAAATATCTAAATAATAGCTTAAAACAAATTTGTCACTCAAAAACTGGGAGGCCTAGGCTCCCGGCCCCAGCCTAGATCCGCCACTGGCATTAACTTTTCTTTCAGTAAACTTGACTTCTCGAAGGCAGGCTCTTCAAGATGTTTGGAACACGAATGATTTCATTTGATACATTTTTTCCCATTGATTTTCTTGAGCCATAATTTATATCGATCTGATGATTTCTCACGACTTGGAAACATAAGGAAAGATACTTTACGTCTTCAGCTTTAATTGCACAAGAATTACAACCGAAAACACAGCAGGTGTTAAGCATTTCTACTTCACTTCACAGACACAGCACGTGCTGTACTAACACGTGTTTTCTACTTCACACTAGTGTTTCTTTCAGAAAAAAATCTGGTGGGGAAAGGGGACACTTAGTATTCGGAGAGGCACATTATTTTTACACAGTACTATTATATTTATTATATTATATACGTATAATTTTGGTCTCCTCCGGGGGAATCTCTCAGAGCTCCGGGAGACAGTGCCACCCTAAAAACATGTCTGGAAGAAACACTGTTTCGCACAACAAACGTAATTACTGCTCTCTCTCTATTGTTTTTATACTAATGCTATAGGGAAAACAACTAACAAAAACTTCTCTCAAGAATTCAACACAGAGCAAGACTGCTAACAAATCCAAAACACAATCTATTAAATCAAATGCACTATTAAAGGTTTATCAGCTGCGTACAAGGGAGTGGCTGCTGACTCACATTGAGTTTCTCGCGTATCCCACCCATGACGTCACCATTTACGATTCACCAAAGACAAATGCCTGTAGAAGCTGAACGAGACGGCCTATCAAGATATAAAAAATGCGGGTCTCTTATTTTTTGTTACTCTTTCTATTGCACCAAACTTGTTTTTAACTCGAACTGCTCCTTTAAGTCTGAAAAGTACACTAAACAGCAAATAATAAATATTTAACTGTGAAACAAGTACGCTTAACTTCAATAAATAAATAGTTAACTCTTTATTTGTTCTTCCATTTTAGGCTTATGTGATTTTGGCTAAATTTACAATACATTACGCGCAAGAAGAAAATAATAAAAAAAATACTTGTGTGCAATTTTCCACTTTTTTATCCTTTCCTGGAGTAACAATTCGCTATGTCACACATTTCTTGATTTTTTGTTTTATTCTACTGATCATGATTACTGTTTTTGTCTTTGTACCTAGGCCAATTAGGGACTAGGACACGAATATTTTAAAGTTCTCTATGAAGTCTACTCTACATTTTGTTTAAAAGAAAAAGTTGGACGGGTACCAACTCCCCTCAACTTGTATAATGAATTTCGTAATCAAACTGTAAAGGAAATATATATTTTACAGTTAAAAGTCAAGTCTCAATTCAGGTAAAATGAAATGAAATATTTTAGTGGTTCACTCCCGTTATACCTGAAAGCCCACCAGCAATTTGTAGAAAATATTTTCAATGATCTTATCTTTAGGCAGAACAGGAATTCCCGTTCTGCCTAATTTTTGAAGACATGGAATTTTGTGCGGGGAGGGATCTTTTAGGGAAATGCAGCACCGGAATTCTTCACTCCTAGCGTGTTTTTAAGCAGATCGGAACTCATGTATATAGTGGCTGTAATAACATGGAGAGGACAAAATCTAAGCAGTCAAAATACAACGAACATTCCGACGAGAGGGACAAAATCCAGGGAATAGAATCATGGGAGTATATATTGGATGTACCAATGGACACCCTATATGATACCCTATTTTTTCCTTCAATTGGCATTAATTCTATAATATTATCAGTATGTTTTTTTTAATACTGAAAAAAAAAACTCAAAAATGTTATAAAATAAAAGGAGAGACTGGCTTTGATTAGTTTCACACACACCCATATGAAAATATTGGGTACTCATATTTATTATATATTTAAAATACGATCATCATATTACTGTAAGATCATTTATTTTAATTACACAAAGTAGCTCTGATGTTACTTGATCTTTTTTTTTTTAATCATCCTTATGAGGTAGCATATGACAACACTCTTTTATTTCGAGTGTTGTACAAATATTTATTTATTTTAATTCTGAAACATTGATAATTTTTTTAAGGAAATATCAAAATGTGAAATATAAACTTACTATAACAACCTTACGTGTTTTAATGGGTTTTCAGTGTTTAGAAAAAAGTTATTTCAATAAAGTGAAGAATTACAGATAATATTTTAGATTCATGACAGCTGAAGAAAAAAAAATAATAATCATTTTATTCAGCTGCCGGTATGATTCTATCCCTTGAATAATCTGCTTAGGAATTCTAACAGATTCTGTAAGGGTCATTCTATTTCAAATCAACCAATGATAAAAAAAAAAAATTCATGTCTCAGATTTTAATAAAATTTTGTACATTGAAAGACATGTTTGGGCATAGTCATTTCCCAAAATAAAACTTTTCCAGCCCTTATAGTTAATGATTAATTAATTACCAATCAGTTTCAACATCACGACTCAAAAACATCTAATTTTACACATTTTGCTGCTTATTTGAATGACCATAAAAGCTATGAAACTAAACAATTGCATCCGTATGTAATTTTGCCTGCAGGTTTTAAATCTGCAATCAAAACTATTGAATATTGTATAGGTGTAGAGTTATAGCAGCACTTATGGTTCCAAATTCATTCTTTTTTCTTCTTCCACTGTAACCCTACTCGTTTTTAGAGTATAACTTCCGATTGGTCACTGTGCGTGAAGTAGTGGCGGTAGTGCTACCATCTTCACACAGTCGTGCGCAGTAGATCAGTCTGCATCCGGCAGTGAAGGTTTCCTGATCACTAGTTCCACACCGTCTCAAAATATATGCTGCAATGGAAAACCCCGCCAAGGCGATGTGCGACCTGTTATAGTTTTTTTTTTTTTTTTTTTTTTTTTACGGCAAAACAATATTCGGCAGCATCGAGAACTTTGTGTCGTGCATGGGCCAAATGTAATAAGTGAAGGAGTTGTTCGTGAACGGGTTCGTCCATTTTAAAAGTTGACGAACAAACATGCATGACTAAGAGAGGAGTGACAGGTCATCAGTAGTCACTGATGAACTCGTTTAGAAAGTTGGTGGAAAAGTTCGTAAAAATCGGCGTTTCACTATCCCACATGCATATGAAGAAGTGGCTTTGATCTCAGCGCTTTGGTGACGATGATGAGGCGAAAGATGTGGTCACAGGCTGGCTCAAAGACAGACTGGAGATTTCTATACTGATGGAATTTTTAAGCTAGTGCAGATATATTTTACGTGCTTGAATGTTTATGGAAACTATATTGAAAAATAGAGCAAGGAAGTAGTTTTCAGATGTATATAATATATTTTTCTTATTTACTTCGGCGTTTTTCTTTAACCAATCGGACTTTACTTTTAGAGCGGCCCTCGTAAATCTAATGCAATCATTTTACACTCTTTGCAAGAGTTTTGATTGATTATCTTGAAGATCAGAATAGGCTAGGACAGTTACGCTTCATTTAAATACATGAAAAAGTGAACAGATTTTTTTTTCTTTTACACTATAAGATTTTTTTACAATATCTGAACATAGATATTCCAAGCACAGATAGAAGCTTAAGAATATCTTAAATATGGAATATCTTCAAAATGATCAAAACTGAACATGAATCCTTTGTGCACCGAGCATTCCATATGGCGGTTAACTAACTAATGGTTGATTTCGTACAAAACTAGAAATAAGAGAATTAATTATTTTGGGTAATTGTATCGGATAATTGATTTAAAGTGCTATTTGCAATGCATTGACTAGCATCAATTTGCCAATTACAATGATTCGTGTTAAGTTCTTCAAAAAGGATATGTGGTTAGGTGATGATTTGATAAAATATCAATTAACGTCATTGTGATGAGTTGTGGCAATGGAAATGATTGAAGAAGAACCGATATTTCAATTTACAAGGCGTGTAATTTGTACACTTATCTAATGAAATATTAATACTTCGTTAACCAAACGGGAAAGTGTTTATCAAACACTAAATAGAACACGCTTTGTTGACAGATTTCACAGTTACGAGTACTGTATAAAGGAAAATAAATATGATTTGCTTATTGATTTCAAAGTAAAGATACATTTGCAACATGGAATGTTTCTGATGCTGCAATACCATAGCCTTAAAGATAGTCTGGTTCTTATTGTGAAATCTGAATTGAAAAGTAATTTGACCAGGTTAAGTCCAGTTTTGGTTTGGAGTGCAGGTAAAGAGTACAAATTATTCTTCATGACCTCGGAGATACATAAATACCATGAAAATACTCATGAACATAAAGTTTTTAATTGCAACTGAAAAAATAGACTGGACTTATGTACTAAATTAGACTGCCGACACGGATTGTGTTAATACACATTAGAATCCATGTTAATACATATTTTCAGCGTATGTGTGTGTTTTGTAAATTGGTTTGACGTGATGGAGTGCAAAATTTACAGGCAGACTCTGATTTCTACAAGGATAAACTTTAGCAATAACTACAACGATGAGTCAAACATTATCTACACTTCCTCCATAACACACCCTCAATATTATCCTACTGATCTATGCACACACATACTTAGAAGCTGTGCTAAATTTGATCCTGATGGAATCGTTTATCGTTCGACTATTGCTGTATAAACACGTTCGCCTCGGTACAGTTTGCACCAAGGAGGGATAAAAAGTAGTGGACCGATTTTTCTGATTGAGGCATATCGAAAAGACTGAAATTCATTATAGGCAATTAGCACGATTCAGGGACAATACTTTATTACCTAAAAGTGGTTATCGTGGGTCGAGAAGCATAAAGTTGTGGGACGAGTGTGACGCATAAAGCAGGAGTAGGACACTCGTCAAGTTCACCAATAACGATAAGATTCACCAAGCTTGAGAGATAGATCTCATGAATATATGAGTTGCCATCGATGATGTGTTTTCTTTGAGCATAAATTATGGTGAGGTTGTCGATTTAGAATAGACTTAGACGTGCAGGAAGCGGTAGAAAAGGGCTTCGCGACTAACCCAAAACCTTTCTGCAAGGAATACGGAAATTTGTGAACCACTAGACCAAGTGCATTCAAAGAAATATGACTATGTTGGAGAACGACGTACATATTGAATCTTTATATTTGTGTAAGTTGTACAACGAAAAGTGTAGATAATTTTTGACTCGCCCTCGTATAAAGAACTAATAAAAATCAGAAATTTTATAATAAGAAAAAGAAAATACTTTTTTCCCTCGAAAGTGGCAAATGATGACCAAAAGCACTTAAAGGCGTAGATAAGGGAATAAAAAGCTTAAAGGAGAAAAACGGCATACTTTACGACGAAATAATGGTTCTAAATTTCTATCAATGGCCTTAAAATTTATATTGTCTTTCAATTTCTCGTCAAAGAACGAAACAAAAATTTTCTCTTGCTTTTGTCTTGCGGTTGAAGGTTCACTTGGCAGCTTGCCTTTTCCGTTTTTTACCTTTCTTCATTCCGGATTTTCTCTCGAGATTCTCGGAAGTTATAACTAACTATCGACCGCTCGAAAATGCTAATAATCTATCCTTCTTCCTTCCTTTCTTCCCCTTCTCTGTTCTACCACTTCCGCTGCCTCTTTCCTCTGTCTCGGCAAGGAAAAAGAAGCTGCAGGCCACAGACACTCCCTCCACCGAACATCTCCCTATCCACCCCATCGATGTTTTGACTTCTTTCCTCTTTAACACCAAAAGAGTGTTTCCAGAATAGAAAAGAAGGTTCTCCAGCATGGAGAAGAGTCTTATCTCTGTCCCCTAATATCCATCGAATAATACGAAACAATCGAGATCTATTATTCTCCGTATGATTAACCTTTCCATTAGCAGTTTATCCATTCTCTCCTTTTCGAATAAACTAGATTTCGATTTCTATTTTAAAGTAAATTACACTCTGCATAGTATTGCATTTTCTTATACGCAAGGCTAAGTTTTTGTTCGTCTGTATGTTTCACTGCCATAAAATTCACATCGATAACTTGGCATATTTATATTGTGCAATCAACGACCGCTTCGGTCTGCAGATCGCTGCACGCACTGCGAACAAAACGAAGGGGAAGGTTGTTCACTAATCACTACAATTATCAACCACACTGTTGCTAGGAAACCAAGGTCACTATGTTTGATTGCCTTACAATTCTGTACTGATGGCTTGGCATACTTCTGTTGTACTATTAACGAAAGCCGGGGTCTGACAGATTGCCCACGTACTGCAAAGAAAGCGAAGAGGAAAGTTGGTCGCTGATCACTGCAATTATCATTCACGCTGTTTCTAGAAAACAAAGAACTCTCATCGCGCTGTTGTCAGTTATTTAATGTCAAGTCCTTTTATTAATATTTCAAGTACTATTATTTTTTTTTTCGTTAGTTTCAAATTAATTATCAAATTTCATCTTTCTGTATTTATACAAGCATTATTAAAAGTTCTAAGTTTTCGGCAGAGTTTTCAGCGATAACGCCTCTAACGCACCATGTGCTGTCTTCAGCTGTCATAAGACAGATTTCCTACATTGGATATGAGATAACAGTAAAGAAAAGGCCGTAGACTATAAAAGATGGTAAGCGATTTTAATATTTTATGGTATCTTAAAGGAGAAGGAGGGGGTTCAGAGTATATGCCTAGTAGAGTATGTTAGAATCTAGAGAGATGAAACTCGGCACGTAAACTTCACATTAAAAATAATTGGGCATATGTCCATCAACCGCACATCAATATATCCGCTTGACTGCGACTACGGGCGAAGAGGAAATATTCGTGCATGGTAATGGCCACAAAAACGTACGAATGATTCTGGTCGTGGAGAAGTATACGTATTACTGTGACGACATTAGAGCAGGTGACATTTGTTTGCACTATTTTTTGCCTAATGCTCTCCGCTTAGCATGGTTCTACATTTTACCTATAGGGCTGGGATTCAAGGGGTTAATACGAAGAAAATGTGTCAAGTAGAGAAAAGTGAGTTCTTCAGCGTGGAGAACTGTACTATCTCTGTTCTTTAATATTCATCGAATAATACAAGACAATATGAATGTAATACAATCAATATATATGATATTAGGCTTAACAATGTTATTAACAGTTCATCCATTCTCACTTTTTGGAACAAAACATTTTTTTGATCTTTAAACATCATACTTCCAAACTATCCTACGCATAAATATGGGAAGTCTTATACTTCAGTGTGTAAATAGAATTTTTCTGTCAGGGAGCAATGACTTTCACCCATTATACGCACTCCGATACACAGAGAAGCAATATTTAAAAGACAGAAAGAGCACTGAGAAGACCGTGGGTAACTGAAGCGATATTTAAGATGGAGGAAAGCTGAATGGTGAACACCACGGACATCAAAGAAAATAGGTTTAATAATAGATTTATGATTTATGGTTTAATAATGGAAAATAATGGTTTAATAATGTATGTGGCTTTTGTTATAAATTTAGTGTCACAATAATAGGTTCCACCTCCTTCCTTAACCTCTATTCAAACGGGCAGTGGTAGAAATTAACAGTTCCAATTTAAACGTTGATCACCATAAAACGTAAACGGTAATAAGTTTCATGAACTATTTTTCTTAATGGATTCATTACACTAACAGTACGTTTCATGTCTATCTTTATTCCTCTACTAAAACTGAAAGTGGTAGAAATTTATGATTTGCAGTTTCAATATTGCAAGGATCCCCACATCACGACAAGAGCATATGTCAACACAACACGTGCTATTGATTGTCAACAGCCTAGCAGACAAGAAACCGACACGAAATGCACCGATGAACGCCGAAAGAAGACGGGCCTCACGGAAGGACCCGAACAGGACAAATAAAAGGCGGAGCACCGAGGGACCCAGCATCAGTCGACCAACTGATCGCTTAACCTTTTCCTTCCTATGTCGCTGTGGACTAGGAGCACCTCTTCCTTTACCCTATGTCGCACTGGACTAGGGATCCCACCTTGAACTTTTAATCCTAATCTAACCCGCAACCTGCTAAGTGTTCTGGAAACTGCCATGAGTGGAAGGAGCACCCGGCAAAACATTTAATATCCCTCCACTTGGTCATGTGAAAGAGACATTGAAATAGAAACACTTGTATTTATTATATTTTGTAATAAAACTTGGTGAAGGGAAAAGACATCCGGACCATTATTTGACTGTATCTAAAAAAACATTGCAATATAGAACTATATATAAATCAGTAAATGTAAAAGATATCAACAAATTATTTTTATATAGATTTAGCATTCCTAAAAAGACGTTTCATCGTCATTCCTTTAGTTTATTCAAAGCGATATTGGTGGAAAACTATGATTTTTTGGTCTCAACACTGAATAGCACAATATTATTTGGGTTGGAGTTTAGTGTCTGTTTCTCTACTGACTAAGGATGATTCCATACCGGGACCAAGTACCTGGGGAAAACCTATATACCGTCTGAAAGCTCTTGTCATGAGAAGAACAAAATCGTTTTCAAATCACGGGCAAACCCGAAACCTGACCCTAAAAGGGGTCAGTTTGTTGGTGTTTGTGACTATGTATGACGTACTCGACAAAAGTAAAAATGAATGTAACGATGCATTATGCCTAAGCATCTGAGCCCATCATGTTCCTTTTTCGCTCATTGCTAGAACGTCATTCGAGCAAGAGTTTCATAATATCCCATTTGGTCAATGTTGCCAACGAATTGTAAATACAATGTGGCAGATGGTTTCTGTACCATCAGACGTATATCAATGAAACGTGGCATAAACATCATTCGTCACTAGAGAAAATATATTGTGGACGTATTCCTCTCCCAAGGACCCCAGTTTATCAGTGTTGCAGACCGAGTGTAAAAATGAGAAATTGTAAAACAGCTTCCCTACGATGAAACGTTTGCACACCAAGCTTGACAGAAACATCACACGACAGTATAGCGAAAAGACCTTGAGTGTGACCATCTCTCAACCATTCTAGATTGTCAGTGTTGCCAACAAATGTTAACATCACAATGTTGAAAATGGCGTGAGTGCCATTGAACGAATGTGACACAGCAGTATTGGACAATGGAAAACGTAGTGTGAGTGTCCCCGTCTCCCAAGCGAACATAACTGCCAACATCGGTGCTTTTGGGTTCACACTAACATACTGCAAGGCTAGTATCAGTCACAGTCTAATTATGTCCGCCAATGTTGTAGACTTCATGCAAAAATCCTGAATGTAGGATTGGTTGTCAACATTTCCACACTGGGTTGCTTGGGAGACGGGACACTCACACTGTTTTCCATTGTCAAATGCTGCTCTGTCACATTTATTATACTGTATATGCGTTCAATGCACGCACGCCATTTTCAACAGTGATGGTAACACTTATTGGCAACACTGACAATCTAGAATGGTTGGGAAATGGCCACACTCGACGTCTTTTCGCTATAGTGTCATGCGATGTTTCTGTCAGGCTTGTAAACTTTTCATCTTACGAAACCTGCTTTACAATTTCTCATTTTTTACTTGGTTGGCAACACTGATAAACTGGGATTCTTGGGAGAGGAATACGTCCACAATATATTTTCTCTACTGACGAATGATGTCTATCCCACGTTTCATGGATATACATCCGGTGGTACAGAAACCATCTGCCAACATTGAATTTACAATTCGTTGGCAACACTGACCAAATGGGTACGTCTGGGTGCAAAGTGATAATATGAAACTCTTGCCCGAATCACGTTCTAGGAATGAGCGAAAAAGGAACACGATGGGCTTAAATGCTTACGCATAATGCATCGTAACATTCATTTTTACTTTTGTCGAATACACCATACATAAAGTCACAACACCAACAAATTGACCCCTTATAGGGTCAGGTTTCGGGTTTTCCCGTGATTTGAAAAGAGTTTCGTTCTTCTCATGACAAGAGCTTTCAGGTGATACATAGGTTTTTCCCAGGTACTTGGTCCCGGAATGGAATCATCCTAGTGAGGCTATACGATGTGTGGACGTACAGTTTAATGTAAGATTTGAAAGAAATAAACCTCACTGGGCATCCAACCGGGGCTTTCCCCGCTGAAGACGCTTATGATAAGCAAGTACAACTCCCATAAGGAAGAACTAGACACACTTATTTATCGAAACAACTGAAAAGGTTCGTGTTTCATGACTACAGAACAATGATCTTAATAACTCTCCTTGTTTGTCAAACGATTTTTGTGGTCAAAGAGAGTGTGTGTTTTACCTACAACCAAGTTTTCTGCATTTTCCAAAGTATTATTTTGTCTCAACAGTATCACTACAATTAATAAGAAAAGAGAAGTTAAACATTTCAAACAGCGAACTATGAGTTGAATTCTGAAGTCTCCTTACTTTCTTTCCTATTACTTCCCTTCTATTACTTCGAATGCGTTGTTGCAAAACCGAAGCATTAGGAAAAGCGGGGCTTAGAAAATATCAGGCACACAATTATGTTTCGGAGAAAAGTACCTTAGTTTTATCGTAGATTTACAACTCACTTGTTTCATAGTAAATCGAACAGTGTATATTGTTTGCTTATCTTATATAAAATTGAATATTTGTGTGCTTGTTTATGTATTTTCCCGCCACAAAAGTCCGTTAGCTTAGCATACTCTATGGGTAGGTTAACATTATGTATCCCCAGCAGTATTCCTTGTTCATTTGTTTCAGCTGGATTCCAAGTCGTCAGCTGAATATTGAACTTACAATAGTTATGTGTTGTATTGACTTCTATATATTATGGTGAAAGAGGGAATTGCAATTTTTGTTTTGAGATTCTGAAAGGGTGGACATTAAAGAGGAAACAGATCGAAGATAAGAAAGGTAGGAAAACTTGTTAAGATGAAGACGAAGTGAAAAATACACCGGTCTATGGTTTCTGTACCTAGCAGACATTTTGTTTGGAACCAAAAATGTGAGTCTTAGTTCCTTGCACTTACAAGTAAACGTCACGTTTGGGTGAATCGAGTTGCAACCCGAGATATATGTGATAGAGTATTACTAAGTGTGCTCAATAAGTCAGGGAAGTTTTAGGTGCAAAGCTCAAAGGGTTACCAGATGATAGCTACTATAACGTCACATGGAGGTACATGTTATAGTCGTAATATGTAGTCCGAAACATAAGAGAGAAATCTTATACCTATTATTTGCTCTAAGCTAGATTATGTTCGCGTTTGCAACATATTTAAGTGGTGAAACACAAGATAAAATTGTTTGTTTTGCAAGTCCAAAGTATATTGCATAGAAAAGTAACCAATTACTACAATTAATATGCAGTTCAAAAAAGAGGGCGTGTCTCGTGCAAATACTCTGCTCACAGTGAACACACTTGACTAACGTAACCAGAGTCGCACTTGAAACATTTGTCGTTCACAATTCCGTCAAAGCAGTCATTGTAAGGAATGATCCAACTTTCAGACTCCTCATTCAAATATCCACCTTATAGAAAGCGAATCGAATCATGTTGCGAAAACGAGGGGCACTGAATTGGTAAATTGTGAACGATTGAAATTGTATGAACCTGTCACGATTTCAAATATTCACTTTACTTCCTGTTGATAATGGCTGTATCAGTGATAAAACGAACAAAGGCTTTGTGTGGACGGAAGAAGTCCATACATCCATCATGTCACTAAATCCACCAGGTATCAGCCATTTGATCAATGCATAGCTTTCAGGTATACTGTGACGAAAGACTGTCGTCTTTGTTAGCAGACCATGAATCAAGTAACAGGAGGACTTTCTTCATAACACTTGGAATGTTCTTCCACATGACGTCCGAATAGTAAGTCTTAAGATCCTGCTTGTTCATGTTCGCAGGTTTAACAGCAAATGAGATTAAGATTATACAAGATGCGGCAGCGTTCATAGTAGGATAATAAAAGCACACCATCAGACAGTAATTGTAATTTATTTATCACCTCTTATGTCAATTAATAGTTAAAGGTAGAGATGCAATAAAGCCGGCTTTTTTGAATCGATGGTTTTTTGCACATAAAAAGCCGGCTTTTTGGGAAAAAAACGAGAATTTTGGAAATTTTGGCTTTTTTTCATTTTCATGATTTTTCCATTTGAATAGCTTTCTTATAGTATACTCTAAAGTTAAATAAGATTTCATGACCTAAATACCACATTTCGCTTTGGAATTCACCATCATAATGGATGAAGCATATGTTTTACGAATTAAAGTAAACGTAGTATTTGAGGGCAATTGCAGAGGATATTTAACTTTATTTTAACTTCTGAGTTATCGACATTTTTTTTCTTCTCTACGTCATTTCTTTTTCAGTCATTCGTGTTTCATTTCGTAGAGATTAGCGGGCCTACTCTAGCTTCTAGCACATAAGTTAAACTTTGTTTTTCAATATATCCGTCAGAGCGTACGTTTGTCAATATATCTGTCAGAGCGTACTTCCACATTTTTGTTATACTGTAGCTGTGCAATGATTTAGGAATAATCTTCCGTATACAACCTTGAATGCAGTTTTATAGAAATAATCAGTAGCGGATTCAGAAAAGTATTTTGGGCGGTGTTTCTCTGCTTAATGTTTGTTTTTTGTTTTTCTAAAAATTCATAATTTTTATTTGGGACGAGCTTGAAGTTTATGAGTATAGGCATAACTAATATTTCATTTTGTTTGTATTCAGCAATAATCTTCCGGATACAATCTTGAAGAGCATTTTATACTGATAATCAGTGGCGGATTTAGAAAAGCATTTTGGGTGGGTTTTTCCATATTAATGTTTAGTTTTTCTAAAAATACCTAATTTTTACTTGAGGAGAGCTTGAAGTTTATGAGTAAAGGCATAAATATATTTCAATTGTTTTAGAAATTTCTTAATTTCGGGATACGTGTTTCAATCTGTAAGACATCCCCACCCTAACCCCCTTCGCAAATCCGTCACTGCTGGTAATTAGTAATAACAACGATTTAAAAACGATAAAGGAAGTCGGCCAGGATTCACAGTACACGCACTATCTCTACATTCACAGATACAATTAAGAAAAACTTTTGTCAAAATGGTCGAATGGGGGGTTGAATCCCGGACTTCCCGATAGAAGTGCAAAAACTAACCACTCACTCATGGTTGTTGTGCAGTTGTGCTTGACTTAAATATGTTCTCTCTATATATGGCTTATGGAATCCGAAGGTTCAATATCGCGTTCACAAAAGCTCTCCACTCAATTCTATCCTTAGCCAACTGGATCCAGTTTTTACTTTGTATTCGTATTTCTGCGAGATCCATCTTAATATTGTCCTCCCATCTGCCCCTAGGTTTTCCTAATGGACGTTTTCCGATTGGATTTCCAGTTAAAACTTTGAAAGCGCTCCTACCTTCTTCCATTCTGGCTCCATAATCTCCCCACCTGAGCCTCCTAGAGTTGATGACCGTAACGATGTTTAGTAAACCGTATAAATTATGCAGTTCGTTATGAAGTGTCCGCCATTCTCCATTCCCGTTCCTCTTGTGTCCGAATATTCGTCTCAGGATTTTATTTTCAAATACTTTCAGTCTGCGTTCTTCCCTCATCGCAAACGACCATGTTTCGCAACCATACAGAACAACAGGCATGATTATCGCTTTATATATTTTAGACTTTAAATTCCTCGACAGAATTCGCGACGACAAAATATTTGAACTGAAAAATAACACGAATTTCCTGATTTCAGTCGACATTTAATTTATTTGTGGATATGATTTTGGTCTGGTAATATCGATCCTAGATATTTCTAAGTATCCACTTTGTCGAAAGTATTATTTGATATTTTAGCGCATCCACAATTCGCCGTATTACGATCCCGGTGAACTTCCATGTATTTAGTTTTTTCTGCATTTACTTCTAAACCAATGTCGTTGCAAGCGTTTAATAAGGCCTATGCATTTCTTTCTATTGTTCTCCCATCATCCCCTATTAAATTTACATCCTCAGCATACGCCATAGCCTGGTGAATACCATTCAGCTCTAGGTCCTGGTTGCTGTCTTTAATTTTTCTTATAGCGTACTCCGGAACAATGCTGAATAATAATGTCGATAGCGCAACTCCTTGTTTCAGACCATTCTCGACGTTGAAGCTCACGGACAAGAATTTTTCTACTCTGACTTTAATCTGGGATTCATTTAAAGACATTTTAATTAATCTAGCTAGCTTATTCGGTATTCCGAATTGTGTAAGAATTGTACAATACTTCCCTCCTATCCGATTCGTAAATCTTTTTAAAATCAATAAACAGCTGATGTACTGGTTAATACATACTAATTATCTGGTCGATAGTTGATCGATTTCTCTAAATCCACACTGATAATCTCCAACAATTTCATCTGTGTATGGAATCAATCTCGTTAATATAATGTTAAGAGAAATGCCTTGCTAATTATTACAGTAAGTTTTGTCGCCTTTCTTGTAAATTGAAACAGTGATTGATCCACTCTTCTTAAATGTATTCCATAGTTTTTTTTTTTTTTAAAGTTGAATTCCTGTTTTTAAAAATTCAGAAACCTTCAGGACTGGGTAAACTGTGATGGTGTTATAAGCCTGGGAAACCACACGATAAGATAAACAGTCTATTACGCATATTATCCATGAACAGAAAATTCGGTACTTGCCCGATTCTAAACAAGCTTAAGGAACAGTCAGTGCATTATAGAATTCGGAATTTTACCGATTTTGCAATTTCCGAAGCAGCTAATAAGTGGTAACAGATTATTACGTATGTGATCAATGATGAAACATTTGTTCGAAATATCCATACAATGTATATGAAAGTTAAAAGTTTCAACCGCCAAGTGAACTTTGTGGTGGACAAACACCGTGTGCGTGGGTTTTCTCGGGGTTCTCCCGTTTCCTAGCACTTTCTTCATTCCACCATTTCGTTCATCATCACCGTCTCCTCTAGCCTAACTGGCATAACCGTGGGACGTAAAACTCAAAGATTTAATTTTTTAAAAGTTTCAAGAATATGCAGAACCATCCGAAACCAAGCTCTTGATGCACAGCCTGTAAGATTATCATATAAATGTATTTCTCTCATGTTTAATTTTATTTTGTTTCAAAAAGAGGGTGTGTGATATTTTGAAGTAAAAATACTACATACAATTTTGCTAGTTATTTGTGTATCATTTTTTTTAAAAATAAAAGTATTTACTTTTGTGTATAAGAGGTTAAAAATTATTACATCTATTGGTTAATCCTTAGGAATTCATAATGTAAATTTGTTAAGAATTTTTTTAAAAAATCTTTTCGAAATTCATTATTTATTTTAGGTTTTGTATTATTACTAGAGCAACCCAAAAGCATAAACAGCATAATAGCAATTTAGACAGTTGATGGTACCTTGAACATGGTTATGGTTATAAAAGGGTACATAAGAAACTAATTTTAAAAGCATAATAAAGCAAAATTTTAGAAAATAATTCATAAAGCATAATTTAAAATATATAGCACAATTCTTGGAAAATTCTGTTTAACTGCAAGTTTAACATACTATATTAACATTTTTTAAAACCAATATTTACAAGGCAAAATCATTGAGAACATAACAATGCAACAATGAAAAGCTCATTTTTATATCTGTAAACTTTTCGGTGTAATCCTTTGATTTGGAGAAAAAAAAAGGAAATGAATAAAACTTTCCGCCAACAACGAATAGAACTTCACTCTATATTGTTATGTGTACCTCTTGAACTTGAGCACTTTCTGTATTTTTTGATGATTACTTTTACTTTCCCTTTCTGTATATATTAGAGGCCTGCACGGGCCGAATTTTTCGGCCCGAGCCCAATCCAGCCCGAACGTACCTAGGACCGGCCCAGCCCGGGCCCGAAAAGTTTTGGAGATTTTCGGCCCGAGCCCGGAATGGTGGCACAACGTGTTTGGAAAACTTCTTGCTTCTGATAGCCCCAAAAGAAAAAGTCTGCACATGAATGAACAGGTGAGCGAGGCGGCCAGGAAATGTCACGAAAACGGGAAATTACTAAACCTGGAAATGTGCGTCGCAAGAAATCCATTCAAATTCTGGCTGTATGCGAAGTTGCTCCGTCTTGTTGAAACGATAATTGTTCCACATCCACATAGACGATACCTAATTGGGGAAGAACGAAGTATTGCAGCATGTTTAGGTAGCGTTCACTTGTGACAGTTACAGCCACACCGCTGTCATCCGCAAATAAGTAAGGGCCAGTAATCCAAAAGGAAGCAACTTCACATCACACTATGACACGAGAACTGTGCAAGGGCTTGATGTGCAGTTCATGCGGGTTTACATCACTCCAATAACGCATATTCTGTTTATTCACTGAACGACATAACTCGAAATGAGCTTCATCTGACATCAGGATGGTATGCAACATTTGTGGATTTTGGCGAAGGAGATCACGTATGGTTACGCAGAATGTTTCTCATGAAACCCAATAGCGAGGCCTAATTTCATGAACAATCTGCAGCTTATAAGGGTGAAAATGGAGATCTTCGTGCAATATTCTCCTGAATGAGCGATCGGACATATGCACAGTTTGCGAATGACGACGAGCAGATCTTTTTGGGCTACGCAATATTGCAGCACGAACATTTTCCACGGCTTCTTGTGTCCGCACAGTTCTTTCACTTCTTCCCGGTTTGCCATTGCAAACAGAACTGTTGTTCGAAATGCGCGTACCCACCTCACAATGGTCCGTCCATCTGGAACTTTTCCATGACGTCCCAAGTTGAAATGTTGCCGAAATAGACGCTGGGTAGCAATAACAGAGTCGTTATTCTTAAAATAACTTTCAACAGCAAAGGCAAGATTCTGTGCACTCCACCGCTCCATATCACTGTCACACTCGAAATGGCAACTCATTAGTACACGAACGCGGCATGAGTTGGCGCGCATTCATGCACTACGTCATTGTACTACACAAGTCAAATTACGCTATGAATGCTGCCGCACCCTGTTATAGCCGGATCGGCTGCCTTTACTGCAGTAAACCTACCGTTTGGTTCAACCACCAGAACATACCTGGGACGCAGAATTTCTCCTTCCACCGACACAACCCTGATTTTCATGTAGGAAGAGACGTTGCACTCACATATCCCACCGTTGTTCCGATCTTCACCGTTTCTTTTTCCCTCAATGTAATTCCTTGAGGGGTTTTCTTTACTAATTTGACACCCCTGAACACAAGAATGGCATTAGTTTTTTCCCATCACCCTCAGTTTTCTCTGCATACCTACCCCTCTCCCAACCTATCCAAGGTTATTACCACAAAAACAGACTGTGAAATCGACTTTATAGAGTTTCATTTTTTAAATGTGGCAACATCGCTTATGTGTAGGGAGGGGAAGGAAAGGGGGAAACTACCACTGAACACTGTCATTGTTGCGTTATCGACTCGGAAATAAACAATGTAGTGTGTATGAGGGTGGGAAGAAGGTGCTTGCCTTACTGATTGCCAGCGGTGTTTTTCGATTATCTAGAAATTGTTTGTGTCTCGAAGTGCTGTTCGTAAAATGTCAGGACTACAATGTCGTAATAGCACTGATACATTTTGTTACATATGTGGAGTTTACGTGATAAGTTCAAGACGCCGACAAATATCGGCATTTGTTAGAAAAGCATATTTTGCTTATTTTGGAATGAAACTGGGAGATCAGGACAATTCTCTTGCTCCACACATCGTCTGCCATGCATGCGTAGAGCAATTACGGAAGTGGAGTGCAAGCAAATTGAAAAGTTTGAATTTTGCTATTCCCATGGTATGGCGTGTGCAGAAAAAACATCTGGATGACTGTTACTTCTGCATGACCAACGTAACGGGATTCAACAAGAAAAACATGAACAAAATCGTTTATCCGAACTTAGAATCAGCGATTAGACCTGTGCCTCATGGTCCAGGCCTTCCAATCCCCTCCCCACCAACGTCAATGGATACATGTGAAGTTTCTGAACCGGATGTAAGTTTTGAAAGTCGCGATTCTGACGTTTCCGTAGGTGGTAGTGATAGCAACCCGAAACCTCTTAATCAAGCAGAACTAAATCATTTGGTGAAAGACTTGGGACTCTTGAAAGACGCAGCACAACTTCTAGACTCACGCCTCAGTGAAAACAACTTATTTGCACCCGGTACATCTTATTCATTGTACCGAAATCGTGATAAAGACTTCAGAGACTTTTTTCTTGAAAGAGGTTCAATGGTGTTCTGCAAAGACTTCGTCGGAGTGTTGAACAAAATGGGTGTTCAAACGTATAATAGTAAGCAATGGTAGTTATTTATAGATTCCTCGAAAAGTTTGAAGGCGGTATTGCTACATATTGGGAACGAACTAGCATCAATTCCAATTACGTATTCCGTACATTTAAAAGAGTCATACAGTACGGTACCATGAAACTACTTCCTGAAAATGTGAAGTATGAATAACACCTTTGGCTTGTGTGTAGTGACTTCAAGGTGATCGGAATACTTCTCGCCCAGCAAACAGGGTACACAAGGATGTCGTGCTATCTGTGTGAGTGGAACTGTAGAGCGTATAATGATCATTGTAGTAGAAGAGAGTGGCCTAAGAGAGAGAATCTGCTAGTGGGATCAAAGAACATCGTGAATGAGCACTTGGTGGACCCAAAACGCATTTTATTGCCTCCACTACACATAAAACTGAGACTTATGAAACAGTTTGTGAAAGCATTGGATAAAACAGGAGAGTGCTTTCAATATCTATGTAGTCAATTCCCAAATCTGTCAGTTGCAAAATTGAAGGAAGGCATCTTTATTGGACCCGATATACGTAAGTATGTCTGACGCTTCGAAAGTACGATGTCGGAAATAGAAAAGCAAGCTTGGGGAAGTTTCAAAAATATTGTGCGACATTTCCTTGGTCAGAATAAGCACCCTGAATATAAGGAGATAGTGGAAGATATGTTACAGAAATTTAAACAATTAGGATGCAAAGTGAGCCTGAAATTAGATTTTCTAATGTCACATCTAGACCATTTTCCGGACAATTTGGCTGATACATCTGAGGAACATGGTGAACGGTTCCATCAGAGACTTAAAACTCTGGAACGTCGTTATGAAGTTGATTGGGTAATCAACATGATGTCTGACTACTGCTGGTGCATCACACGTGAAGGAGAAGTCACGCACAAGAGGAAGAATATCAGGCGTTCATTAAGAGGCAAACGCCAACGGAAGTAATACCTCTGTCTGGTAAGTTTGAAACTTCTTACTGTGTATATTGCATAGTATCATGGGCGGATTTTGGAGAAACACCCTCGGGTGCATGAGAGAGCATGGGGGCAATTCCTTGAAGGGTGGCAGGGAAAGTAGATTTCCCTGCTACTTTCCTTGCTGCTAGCAAGTACTTGTTTAGCATTAATACTATATTATGTCATTCCGAAATGGCTGGGGGCAATGCCCCCATGCCCCCAAAAATCTGCCTATGCATAGTATAGTCACTATTCTGTATATAAATATCCTTCTTGGAATATTATATGCATCTCATGTTGTATTTTTAACTATGTAACTTTTTCATACTGCCTCCATCCTCATGCAATAGCTTTCCGATTCCGCTGGTTACAGATTATAATGATGATGATGATTGTGAAAAAAAACTGACATGATGTAGGAAAATAGGCTTCATTTTCGTGATCAGAGTACTCGATTTATTCAGAAAATCGTATTTTTATGCAATGCCTAGGGAAAAAAGTGAAAATTTGTCGACCTATGTTATAGTAGGCATTGTCTTTTATTCTTTATTGATTTTTTTTTGAAACGTTAGATATAGCTTCAGTTGCAGGTTTTTTTTTCCGTTCTGTAATGTGTAAAACAATACTTGAAGTCCATAATATCAACGTCCAACCTAGCCATAATAACAATCAGTTATTCGGAGAGTTAGATTTAAGTTGGAAAGTTCGACAAAACCCATGAAAAATTGTGAACTCATAATATTCCTATGATAGTCTGGGTTCCAGCTGACCCTATCCAGTTTTTACCTTCTAGCACCGCCACTGTATCATCGATTTCTCCTAAAGTGGAAGCACTACGGATTAAGTTGATCTTTGAAAAACAATGAGTAACAAGGCGCATACACACTCATAAACTTAGCTTCATTTATATATTATTATAAATTAAACATCATTATAATTTTGAATTTGCAATGGTATGAGTATATTTAAATCTGTATGCCGTTAAATTGTAATGTTTTGTTCTTTAGAGTTGTTTTGTTTAAATCTTTTCTTTCATTACACATATAAGATTTTTTGCTTCTTCTCTCGTTTTCTTAATGAAGTTTTCTGGCAACCAGTTGTGCTTTGTTGTTTTGCAGCCACCGTGAAGCATGAACTGTTTTTCAGTTTTGTTTGTTGTGCTTGAATATCAACCCCCCTTCCCCCATAGTTTCCCAATTTCACCCCTCCTTCCTACGTTTTTACTTTGCAACCTGATTCTTCAGTTCAAGTTCTGTGGAACATGGATTGTTGGAAGGAGAGAAAGAAAGAAAAGGGAATAAAAAGACAACTTCTTTCTACTGAAAATCCCAGATGCCTTTTTTCTGAGGCGCACGTCAGTTGTTACTCTGTTAAGGGATCCAAAAACAGAGAGAGCACCCCCTTCTTTGAAGTCAAAAATCCGTTCGTTAGAAAAGCAGTTGTCTTCGTAGACAAAGGAATAAAGGGCAAAAACAATTGCATGGAAACTGATCCTAGGAATCTCAGATTGCAAAAGCCTTCGCATCCTTTTATGTAAAATGTTTGCTTTTTCGTCAGCAAAGAAAGACAAACTTGGATATATCTTAATGGTACTGAGAGATTTTTACGCGCACGACTGCGTATTACATTAATTATGAAGTTTAATTGACAACTTCTTGCATTTTAAGTAGGATTTATTAATAGTATTGTTATTTAGCCTTCAAATATAATATACATAATTCTAAACTTAATAAGAAATAAACTTCTCGTACTTAATTAATAACAATCTTTGTCATTAAATGAAATGCCAACAGAACAGATTAAAATTGAATTTTCTTCTGGTGTTGATGATATTTTTAAAGACTGACTAAAAGGAATTAAAGTCTGCTTCCTATTTTCTCAGTTTCTTTAGGATTGCCAACTATCCTATATTTTACCGGACAGTTCGGTTCTTGACCTCCTTGTGCAGTGTCCGGTACGACCTCAAAACCGGATGTTAAATGTCCGGTAATTGGTCTTCTTACTAGCTCTGTTGTCGGTTCTATTCAGATTACTTTAGAGTGGCAAAAGGAATTGTTTGTCGATGAACACGGTTAAAGCAGAGCTTATAATTTGTTTTGATGTCGACTTGTCATGCGCAGAATTTGCTGAAGAGTTGAATAATCCAGCAGCTAGGAAAGTCCTCTTGGGAGTCTGAGAGCCAGAAGGTTTGCTTGTTTTACAGAGTTCTATCTTTAGTGTTTTCAAAAAAGATGGTCACATGTTCTGAATCATGGTCATTATTGCGCAATGGCCGCCATCTTGAATATTCCTTTCGTATTCACTACATTTTTCTTAAATACATCTAGCTCAAGTTGTAATTGTCGCAAAGTTATCAGTTATACCTCGTTCGATTTGCAATAGTATAGGCTTTTAGGTGACGTTATTCACTTGTCAGTAATACACACAAGAGGAAAGTAAAGGAGGGAAAGTTTGAAAATTTCCCTCAATTTTTCCCTTTTACCGAATTTTTGCTATTGCTATATGGGGACGCTGGGTTCTAGGCGGGAAAGAAAAAATTACATACATTTCCTGTAACGTGGTAAATATATGCTGAAAGTTTTGTCTTGATTGATTCACTAGAAGAGGAGTAATAATATATATTTGTATTTTATGATTTTTGCCGCTCTAACAATCTTTGGATTTAATGAAAGTACTTTTGTCACATAGAAAGACCTCCAGCTCAGACTGTAATTGCCGCAGAGATACAAATAATATCAAGATCTACTTTTCATGATATAGGCCTTTAGGTGGCTTGCCAGAAGTGCGTATGGGAAGGATCAGTGTATGTGTATGTGGAAAATACGCTTAAAAGTTTATATTTTTCTCTGTAGCACAGTAAATACAAGAGGAAATTTCTTGGTGCGTAGGTTGGCAGCACTGTTGGAGTCTTGACTATGACCAAAAGTCGAGGTTAACGTTGAAGCCGTCAATAAAGCGAAGATTAATGATTTAAAGGTAAGTGATTCCAGATTTTCTTCCTTATAAAGTACAGGTTGTTACTCTTAATCTATAGAATATAGCACATTGACCGAAGTCCAAAATTTAAGGAAGATAAAGATTCAGATCTAAACCTCTCATCACCATGTTGAACCGTCAAGGGCTATGCTGCAGTTATGATGATGTACTATGTCAAGATCAAATGTTAGCAAATAGGACTATTATTAGGGCTAAAGGACACCGTGTTCCCATACCTCCATCAATAAAACCCAACATTCCTGTTCAAGGTGCTATGGATAATTTCGACAGAGAAGAAGCTACATTTTCAGGAATGCATGGAACACACGACACAGTACTTGTCTTGTTTCAAGACCATCATCTTAGTGATAAACTTAACGTCTCGTTAGAAGAACCTGATAGTCCAGAGAGATACCTGGGAACTTTTGGCATTGATGTCACTTCACGAACTCTCACTAAATATATAGACGCCCAAAAACTATTGTACTACACAAACCCAAAAACATGGTGCAGTATCCTCAGTACTTTCGTTCCTAGCAATGACCTAATTACAGCAAATGAAATAAAACAGCCAGGCAGAAAGTTAGATCTCATATGGTTTATTTCAAGATTTCTTAAAAAAAAAAATCCAACGTACCTCAATTAGATTTTTCTCAGGAACTTGAGGTTCCCTCCAGAAACTCTTTTATGAGTGCACTATCTGAACATCCATCTCACAAGACCATTACGAGATATACTCTAATACTACCCTTTCCTGCATCTCAGTATGACTTTATATATACAACAATGTGTAATTTCCAAGATATCTTGCACCAGTTAAATATCGAAGAGAGTTCAGTGTGGTGTGACGAAGCTGTATATCATATAGCTAAAGAAATTCAGCTTCTTCAACCCCAAAAGTTTTCCAACATATTTCTTGGCCTTGGATCATTTCATCTTCAGAAAGTCGTGCTTGCATGTATTGGTGTATACCTCAAGAGCAGTGGGGCTTTGGAAATTCTTGTTAAGACTGAAACCATGGGTCCACACACTGTTGAAAGCGCTTTAAAAGGAAACCACTATAACAGGGGAGTTAGAGCAATAGGAATGCTTTGTGAAGTAATGGAAACACTGGAGTGGAAGGCATTCATGGAACAGATTAACATAACTAAATACTCCGAATTGTTCTCACTAGTAAAACGCATACAGTTATCAGTATGTGAAGAACAAAGTTTACCTAAAGAAACTAAATGTGCTATCAAAAATCTGAGTGCCATCAGAATGGACTTTGAGAAATTTAGAGAAAGTGGAGCAGAAAAAAAAAAAGTGAAATGTTTGCTTATTGGGATCAGTTTGTCTCCACACTTGCTCCTCTTCTCCGAGACTTAATTCGAGCGGACAGAGAAAATAACTGGGACTTGCATGTGTGCAGCCTAAGAGAGTATTTGCCATTTTTCTTCTCATTTGACAGAACAAATTATGCACGGTGGTGTACTCTATATTATCTAGATTGCTTAAAACTAGAACAAGAATATCATGCGATCTATAATGAGTTTAAGAACGGTCATTTCACAGTTCAACATAATAGCAATAGATTTAGCAGCGTTGCATTGGATCAAGCACTAGAGCAACACTATATTAAACCAGCCAAGGGATCTGGAGGCATAATCGGAGTAACCAGACGAAAAGAAGCCGTGATAAAACACGATCTTATCAAACATGAGAAAGAAAATATAACATACTTTTGAGACGGTTTTGTGGCCTTAATAAAGACGGCGAATATGCTCTTCATCATGAGTTTTTGAAGTCTTTAAGAACTCAAGAGCAGCAAAATATTTCAGAGATGATAACTATTGTACTTGAGAGAGGAAATTCCTTTTCAAAAGTTGATAGTTGTGGAATTTCTAACATTATAAGTGGAACAAAAATTGATCAAGTAATAGCTGAGTACTTACTCTCTATACAAGGAAAAGGAGATACTAGCTACAAAATCTTCGTTCAAGAAAGGCTTATGGACAAATCCAAAGGTATTCTTGATCCCATACATAAACAATTTCCAAAGACAAAGAAACACATATCTGCAACCGAGACGGCACTCCAAGAAACAAATGCTATTCGGTTCATAGAAATAGCATGTTCAAGAAATGTTGATATTCAGACAGTACTAAAATACGAGCTTACATCTACATCGTATTAAGTAACAGATGATGGGTTCTTAAAGAAAGCAGATAAAGCATAACTCAGCAAAGAACTTGAAAAACACTTTTTAAATAAGAATGATGTAATTAGTTATCTACCAACGCAGGAAACGAGAGCTCAATGGTGATTAACTTTATGGTGTACGCGCGAAAAGTCTATGTCAAACGACCTATGTGTAAGACGTTTGGAGACTACTTTGACTATTTGTGGAAAATATTTTAAAACTCTCCGAAGATTGTTTGCGCACTGACATAGTGTTTGACTTGTATCAAGATAAAAGTATCAAAAACTGGGAGCGACTGAGGCGACAAAAAAATATTGATCCTATTGTGATTCCTAGTAACCCAAATGCACCCCTTCCTGTCAACATGGATACTTTTTGGGCTTCAAGAGAGAACGAAACACGTTTGCAAGAACTCTTCATTGAGTGGATTGTCTATCAAGGAAATTCTATAAAATCTTTGTATTTGGGAGGAGGTCACAAACATAACCCAAAGCTATGCCTGAAATTAACCGAAGGGTCTGTTAGTTTGTACCAGTTCTTTACTGTGAATGTGAGGAAGCTGATAATGGAAACATGAAACACATCCAACACATGGTCAAAACTGATTCCATTGAAAGAGTTATGATTGCCTCAGTAGATACAGATGTTATGATTTCCTCACTATATCATTTCAAAAAGGGTTATAAAAACTGTGGCCTGAAAGAACTGTGGGTTGTCAAAGACACACGACCATCTATGAGGTATACCACTTCATAAAATGACGGAGAACATGGACGACAAACTTTTTATATGTACTTCCTGCTGTTCACAGTTTAACTGGTTGCGATACCACAAGTAAGGTTGGGACAAAACTTATGGCACTTAAAACAGCAATGACACCAAGTACCCTGTTGAACAATTTTGGGATTGCTCCCTTGGATGAAGGAATGATACAAAATGCCGAGCTTTTTATCGCAAAAGTACTTGGTTCATCAAAAACAAACTGTGATATGGTACGATTTGAACAATACCACAAAGCAAAAGCTATCCACTTTTCTCAACTATGTCCACCATCATCAGCGATAGTCTTTCATATACATCGTGCATATCTTCAGTGCTACATATGGATGACTGTGCTGAATGAAGCCCAACCACTGAATCCAGTAGAGTATGGTTACGTAGAAGAAGCAGGATATCTTAAGCCAATAATAATGACTGGATATTTCAGACCTCCTGAATTTGTATCTCCTTGTATGTGCAAGACATGTGCAAAAGTTACTGTTTGTCCTTGCAGAGTGAAACAAATACCATGTTGTCCATTCTGTAAATGTAAAGTGTAGAATATGTGTGTAAATGTGGGATGAAAGTGTCAGTTTATCAGACATTTGTGGAATGTTATGTAAGAAGAATAATACATTGCTGTTTGAAAATATCACTTGATATCAAATTTGGAAAAAATTTCATAATTACGAAACACGAAATGTTACGATTTTAAAAAATTATATGTCTTCACTTGTGAATTAAATATTGGGTATTAATGTTTAGTGAATTTCTAGTTGTCCCACTTCTATCTTTTAGTGTGTCCACATCATTAAAGGAAAATATTTCGTGTGAATTTTATATTTATTTCCCTTATACTTCCTTCTCATAAGTTATAATGGCACATATGTTAGATTAATCCACACAATTTATTACTCTAATCAAACAAATTATTAAACGAAATATTATTTGTACCTCTGCGGCAATTACAGTCTGAGCTGGAGGTCTTTCTATGTGACAAAAGTACTTTCATTAAATCCAAAGATTGTTAGAGCAACCAAAATCATAAAATACAACATATTTTATTACTCCTCTGCTAGTGAATCAATCAAGACAAAACTTTCAGCATATATTTATCACATTACAGAAAATGTATGTAATTTTTCTTTCTTGCCTAGAACCCAGCGTTGCCATATAATAATGGCAAAAATTTCGGTAAAAGGAAAAATTTTGAGGGAAATTTTCAAAATTTCCCTCCTTTACTTCCCTCTTGTGTGTATTACTGACAAGTGAATAACGTCACCTAAAAGCCTATACTATTGCAAATCGAACGAGGTATAACTGATAACTTTGCGACAATTACAGCTTGAGCTATATGTATTTAAGAAAAATGTAGTGAATACGAAAGGAATATTCAAGATGGCGGCCATTGCGCAATAATGACCATGATTCAGAACATGTGACCATTTTTTTAAACACTAAAGATAGTAGAACTCTTTAAAACAAACAAACCTTCTGGCTTTCAAACTCCCAATAGGACTCTCCTAGCTGCTAGACTAGAAGGCAGGAAAATATACTGAACTCACTAAACCTGCTGAAGATCAACAAAAGCAAATGTCCAATAGCGGAGCTAGCACGGATTTATCCTCAGCTACATCTTCAATTAAATAATGCAGGCAGATCCAGTAAAACTATGTAAGCAATATGAAACACTACGAGACGTCTGGCAACCCCCCCCCCCCCCGACTTTAGAAAATTGAAACAATGACTAGGTCATTCGTTTGTACTACGTTTGTACCGTTTGTACTTAAAATATTTTTTTTTTGTATCATTTTCCTTATAGGGTTACTTGAGATATCAACTGGGGGGCTATCTTGGCGCCAAGATAGCCCCCCCGTATCACAGAACAAAAAAATGAAATGCACCATTCGAAAGCAAATCGTTTGTACTGTTTGTACCGAAAAAAGTTTTGTTTATACCCTGATAGTTTTCGAGAAAGAGGATATCTAGTTTTCAAGTTACGGTGTATGTTAAGTGATGAAATCACAAGAAGTGATGGGCTGCGGAAACATGATAAAAACTGCCGTAAAGCGAATATTTTTTAGAATGTAACTGCTAAAACTGTTGGATAATATCTTCAGATAGTATTCTGCAGCAGCTGTGAACTCCATTGGTTATAGTTTTCTTAGGATCTTACTGACTGGCCCCATATTTATTTATTTTATTGCCGGCTGTGAGAAATTGTGAACTCTCAAAAGGTAAAAACAACAGACATCTATCGGCAACTGAAAGCAGTGTATGGTGATAATGTAATGAACGAAATAGATGTAAGAAAATGGTGTGGAATGTTCAACAATGGACTAACAACTATGAACGATAAAACTTGACTTGGACGCCCATGACTCATTACAGAAGATCTGAAGACTACAGTGAATAACAGAATCTTGTAAGTCAGATGCATAACTCTCTACGAATTGCAGATTGTGTTTCAGACATTTCTCGTTCTTTGCTTGCCGAAATTGTGTCGTTACGTCTAGGCTACAACAAAATTTGTGTACCATGGGTTCCGTGGCAGCTGAGTGACCAACAAAAAAAAACTCAGAGAACTGACTCAATATTGACATTCTTGACAATATCACACAAATAGAGACGCCCTTTCTTGATCGGCACTGGTGATGACATCTGGGCGTCTCACATCACCTCAGAGAGCAAGTGCCAGTCACTTTAGTTGCATCATCTCTCATCGCCGAAACAAACAAGACAATTCAAACAGATCCTCTCAAGACTAAATGTCACGGCAACCGTCTTTTGGGATTGTAAATTTGTTCTTTTGGTGGATTTCATGCAAAGAAAAAAAAGCACTGCGATCAATGCAAATCTTTATTATGAGACTCTAAGAAAACAAGAGTGAGTCATCCAAAACAGGAGACAAAGAATGCTTTTCGGAAGAATTGTGTTTCTCCACGACAATGCCCACCCTCACACTGTTGCTGCAACTCAAGAAGAAATGGGAAAATTTTGATCATCCACCCTCTATTCCGGACCTTGCTCCTAGCGATTTCGACCTTTTCCCTAAACTGAAAGAGTTTCTGAACAGTAAACGTTTTGGAAGTGCTAAAATAATTTGATAACGGAGTGATTATGGCTCAATCTACTGGTGGCAGAAGAGTATAACTTGGATATTCTGAAGCTCGTGAGCAGGTACGACAAATGTCTAAATGAAATTGACGATTATGTAGAGAAGTGATGGAAGCTTCTAGCATGAAACATATTTTTTTTTCAATAAATATTGTGGTTTTCAATTTGTATAACTAAACTGTATTATTTTCTGGATGAGCCTATTATATAGTTGCTGCGGACTTACTTTCTTCAGTGCTCTTCTTTAATTATTATTATTATTATGCTACCGATTTCATCATATACGCTTTTTCCCCATTCATAAGGAAAGAAATTCAATTCAATATCAGTACCAAAGTCAAGCTTTTGGTACCAAATGTTGGTAAAGCTTTTTCTTTTTCATTTTGTTTTAAATATTGATATCTAACATTGTCGGCAAAGTATACTTCTTTATCTTTACTGCTGGTGCTACTTCCTTAACTTATATTTCAAGTTCTCACTGATCACACAAACTCTTGCAGCAAATCGCATCATATATATATATATATATATATATATATATATATATATATATATATATATATATATATATATATATATATATATATATATATATATATATATATATATATATTATAGTAAACACATAAGGATGTAATGTTGCCGAAGGATTCTTACAATGAAAGTCATTTGAATATGCCGACTTTAACAAAGGTGTTTCTGATTGCATTATTTTGAATTTAGCTTAAATAGTAAGGGAAGCAGGATTTCCTATTAATAAAATGATATATGCTATTTTATGAGTTAAATAATCTCAAAAACCACAAAAGATAAAACAATGTTTATTTCCTTTAAATAATTATTTCCTTCAAAACAATAATTAGTTTGTCCCTCTTAAATGTTATTACAATGAAACAAAACACCCAGTTGAAGTAAACTATACAAGATGGTTGGAAACTATTTGAACAAACTTCCGGAGCTGATTCCCGACACCAAAATCAGCAAAATGCCCTCTGGAACTTTGATCAGTGAGAGATAGTTTCGGCGATATAAAGTGCCGAAAGCATGTGAAAATGAACTTCAGAGGGCTATAATTCAAAAACAACACAACGTAGAGAGTACGGTTTATAACATGACACTTTAAGTCATACCTGCTCAATTGAGAAAAATATATGTTTCAAACCTCCGCAAGATGTGTGCAAGGGTTTTCCCAAAGAAACTTAGGGATTCCCTTTAACCTGGCAAATAATCTCTATATACCTTTGGGAAAACCCTTGCACACATCTTGTGGAGGTTTGAAACATATATTTTTTTTCAATCGAGCAGGTGTGACTTCAAGTGTCATGTTCTAAACCACACTCTCTCTATCATGCGTTGGTTTTGAATTATAGCCGTCTGAAGTTAATTTTCTCACTCCTTAAATCGCCGAAACTATCCGTCACTGACCAAAGTCCCAGGGGAATTTTTTGCTGGTTTCGGTGTCGGGAATCAGCTCCCGAAGTTTGTTCAAATATTTTCTTACCATCTTGTAAATATTAATACCTAACATATTAAGTTTAGTCACAGAATGAATCATTCATTTAGTTGTGCTTTAGTTGTTAATAAATTAAATTTTCCTAGTTTTTTTTTTTTTTTTTTTTTTTTTTTTTTTAAAGAAAATCAATAAGTATTCAAGTTTCAGTGACCAACATTTAACCACTTGTTACAACGTAAACAACTGTTTTGTGACAATTTGAGATTTTTCAAATGATCCTCTTTTCAGATATTTCAGTTTAAACACAACCAAGCTTCGAAAAATTGAAATATTTCGATCCATAAAGAACAAAGAATTAGAGTCTCAGTTATCAAACATTTTCTAAGATGTAGTACATCACGAAGCCTATATTAAGAAAAAAATCAGTCAGTATTTCTTTCTTTAAAATTTGTTATTACAAAAATAACAATTTCGATTTCAAAAGTAAACTTC